>NC_136264.1:174545684-175061184 GCF_964187855.1 Myxine glutinosa
TCCTCTCCAATCGCTCCTCACTCGCCTCTCCAATCGCTCCTCACTCGCCTCTCCAATCGCTCCTCACTCGCCTCTCCAATCGCTCCTCACTCGCCTCTCCAATCGCTCCTCACTCGCCTCTCCAATTGCTCGTCACTCGCCTCTCCAATCGCTCCTCACTCGCCTCTCCAATCGCTCCTCACTCACCTCTCCAATCGCTCCTCACTCGCCTCTCCAATCGCTCCTCACTCGCCTCTCCAATCGCTCCTCACTCGCCTCTCCAATCGGCTTTCCCCGTCTCGTTTCTCTCGTTTTTCTCCCGTCTCATTCTTTTTCTTGCTCCAAATCGGCCCGTCTCGCCCGTCGGCCCGTCGTCCCGTCTCGCCCGTCGGCCCGTCGGCCCGTCTCGCCCATTGGCCCGTCTCGCCCGTCGGCCCGTCTTGCCCGTCGGCCCGTCTCGCCCGTCGGCCCGTCGGAATCGGAAATCGGGCCATCTTGCTTTCTTGCTTGCGCGTAAATAAATTGTGTTCATTACACCATTTCTGGATCTGATGACTTGCCAGTAACCATTTTGTAAAAATGAATGTGCAGCATCTAACTCAATATGTCGAAATGTCACACACATCCATGCCCGTGGGATTCCCACGGGTGACCCCACAAGTTTGCATTGCCGTTCGTCGATGGACTCGTTCGCCCGTCTCATTCGCTTTCTTGCTACATCCTGTTCAAGTCTGCGTTCTTCATCGAGCGTCTCATTCATTTTGGAAATAGAAGTTTCCACGCAGCGCATGAATTGTCCCGATCGTCAAGAGGAAGTGTCTCGTAATCATCAAATGATAAATGGCAAGTAAATTATATTGTGGAAAATTAAAGATTTCAAATAAACCTATTTAAAGTGTACGCGCACATAAATAATAAAAAAAACGAAGAAATATCTCTCGGTAATTTCCTGAAACATATTTTACTTCCGGCTAATAATGTTGAATGAAATAAAAACGAAGAAATATATGTCGGCATCATTGTTGACGTTTTTGTGACGACTGTCATCAAACGAAAAAGTAATATATCTTAACGGAAAAGCAAAAGCGAATTTTTAATATATATTGACCCTTTGCCGTCGGTGTCATGTTGGGCGGTGTATGATACACCATGACGCGATTTTTAAAAATATATCTGCATTTTCCTGCATGTGTGGATTGTTTGTGGAAAATTAAAGATTTCAAATAAACCTATTTATAGTGTATGCGCACATAACTAATTTAAAAAACGAAGAAATATCTCTCGGTAATTTCCTGAAACATATTTTACTTCCGGCTAATAATGTTGAATGAAATAAAAATGAAGAAATATATGTCGGCATCATTGTTGACGTTTTTGTGACGACTGTCATCAAACGAAAAAGTAATATATCTTAACGGAAAAGCAAAAGCGAATTTTTAATATATATTGACACGTTGCCGTCGGTGTCATGTTGGGTGGTGCATGATACACCATGACGCGATTTTAAAAAATATATCTCTGCATTTTCCCGCGTGTGTGGAATGTTCTCAATTATTGCTGACACCGAGTCTGAAACCATCGATAAAAATGAAATCATATGGTGAGTTAGATTGGAGATAAAGGCGTGAGAGAGACTCAATGGCCTTGAAGTTACAGGCGTTTGAGAATTCATTTCGTTCTATAAACGGCAACTTTCATTGGATTTTCTTCCCGTTTTTTTTCAACCGAGTCTAAAACTATGTTAGCGACTGTGAAAAATGAAATGATATATCGAATTTGATTTGAAATAAAACTGGGAGAGAGCAAGACACCACGGGCCTACAAAACAGGCCTCAAAGCTATGCGAGTTAATAAAATGGTGGATATTTGTTTATAATTATATGAAGCCACTCCCAGAATGGGTGGAGCTATGGGTGGAGCTACTCTGCAAACCGAGTAAGCCACACCCCGGACAGACACCCAACAGACAGACAGAATCATCTACGGCTATTATAATATAGATATAATATATATATATAATATATATATATATATATATATATATATATATATATATATATATATATATATATATAGAGAGAGAGAGAGAGAGAGAGAGAGATATATAGATATAGATATATATATATATATATAATTCTAAATTGAGTTTTCCATGTACCGTATGCATACTATTGTTCAAGCAAAGGAAAATTGGAAGGATATAGGAGTGTGTGGATAGAATAGAAGGGAAGGAGTAGAGAAAGGCGAGGGTAAAGAAAAATTCTGCCATGTTGGAGTACAAAATAAATTGATGACTCCAAAAGTGAAGACAGAAGGGACGGAAATATTGGACTGGATATTAAGGGGAACTAGTGAAGAGACTTGTATGATATATCGCTGAGGGGGTGGGAATCGTTGTTTCCCATGTAGACACTCCTCATAATAATTTACTACATGATGATGTCATTGACATCCAGATTAGAAAATAGAGTTCAACAAGTCAGGAAAAACGTTTTTTATTTATTTATGAGAAAGCATGGAGGGATAGAATCACCAAAAACGACCAAACAACATAGAAAGGAATAGGAAGGAGTGGTAAGGAAGGAATAACAAGGTGGGAATGACACCACAATACAAAATCACAATGTTTTTATGCTACAATTGCCATCACGACATATTTTGTCAATTTCTGTCTCAATCCCACAACAAATAATATACACAATTACACCAACCTACACGATAAATCTACAACTACTTAACATAGACATCTTCAAACAATATTGTTACAATTGCCATTTGCCACCTATTACAAAAATGGCAAAATATGTTGTGATGACAATCTGTAAAAGCATTGTGGTGTTGAATATTGGTGTCATTCAGAAATTTTCCTTCCATGTCATTCCTTTGTTGTCATTTCTTCCTACCTAGTTTGATTGTTTTTTTTATCCCTACATGTTTTTTCATTTTTATAAAATGTTTTTTCTGACGTGTATACACTCTCGCAAATAGGGGCCTCACAGAGTTTGTGGATCACAAGAAAAACGTCACCTGAGGCTGACTCTTCTCTTTCCTGTTTGTTGTAAAATTGATAAAGTAGAGTCTAGTTCATTTTGTTGGTTGGCTGTGCCTCTTCGATATCAACACACACACACACACACACACACACACACACACACACACACACACACACACACACACACAGTCACACACACACACACACACACACACACACACACACACTTTTGCTTGGCTTCTTTAGTGTTGCCACAAGGCACCATGGCTGATGTAATGAGGAAGCCCTGTTCAAAACCAGACATCATTGAGGTCTATAAATATTTCTTTACTGAACATTACTTGTGTACAAACTCCTCTTTGAGTCAAAGATCAATTTTAAAATTGTAAGTTATCATTTTCTGCTCATGGTTGTAATGTGAGTGTGTATTCATGACCCAGATGTGATCTTTCAGAACACGTAGTAACATCTTAGCATTTTCTTCACTGGCTGGTGACATGGTTCAATGAGGAAATAGCAGAATGTATTTTTTGTGTTGTAACGCAGTTATAAAATGTGCTACATGTGGATGTCACAAGTCACAATCTCCTGATAATGGGCTGTGATATAACTTTTTTTTTCATAGGACGGCACTTTGCGACGAGTGCAAACATGATACCTTTGTAGGTGTTGCAGGTGAATTATCACCACAAATTATCACCACAAGCTCGCGACACTTCAACAGAGTCCATGAGGTGAAAGCTTTTTCTTTTCAACGAGTTCACAAGTCTTTTGCCAAGTTCACAAGACAAGCTAAAAAAAATTATATTGCTGTTCCTTCCGAATAAAAATAGTAACATAACAATTCACTGGCGTGCTGCGATTGGAGATCACTGATGGTTTCTGGTACAGCCAATAATATTGATCTGTTTATCAATAATATTGATCTGGCTGATCTGCTTGCAAATCAGCCCACATTACCGCTTTACACAAGGAAGGTGCAAAAACAGATCCTTGCAACTACAGACCAATCAGCTTGCTCCCAATAATCAACAAGGTCATGGAATCGATCATCGCTTCTGACATCAAATCCTTCCTCTTCTCCAATGGCTTGATCTCTGATCATCAATTTGGATTCAGACCAGGTCACTCTACTCTGGACATGCTGCTTCTGCTGTCTCAACAATGGATGGAGGTCCTTAATACCAAACAGGAAATCAGAGCTGTCTCCCTTGACATATCTCGTGCCTTTGATATGGTCTGGCACCCCGCCTTGCTCACCAAACTCTCCTCGTATGGTATCCATGGAAACCTCCACGCATGGCTTGCAGACTTCCTTTCTGGTCACAGTCCACATGTGGCCCTGAATGGAATTCTGTCATCTCCCCTTCCTGTTCAGGCTGGAGATCCTCAAGGCAGTGTGATGGGCCCTGTGCTTTCTCTGGTCTTCATTAATGATCTCTCTGATTCCCTGGAAAATCCTCTCCATCTCTTTGCTGATGAATCTCTGCCGGTCCATATCTCAACCCTCAGATCTGCAGCCAGCAGCCTCTTCACTCTCTGCAGACCCGGCCAATATCACAAACTGCTCAAACAAGTAAAACATGTCCTTCAATTGTTATGGTCTGTGACCTTTCTTTTCTCTCTGATTTAGACCAAGTGGTTCGACCAAGTGGATCGGCCCATGGGTATAAAGCCTATGATTGGCTGTGGGGCAGAGGAGGGACCAATAAGTTGATTCAGAGGAGGGGGTGGCCACTTTGGAGGAGGGCTCATGGCAGTGTGCCTTTTCGTATGTTGTAGAGTTTCCAGCTGCAATCTCTCCAGCTGAAGGTTGCACGCCTGATTAAACCCTTGTGGCCGCCTCTCTACCTGAAGGTTGCCTTTGATTGAACTCTTGCTGCCGTACCTCTGCATTGGGGCCTACTATTGGGGCCTGCATTGGGGCCTATCGCTGGGCCTGCATTGGGGCCTACTGCTCGGTCTGCATTGGGGCCTACTGCTCGGTCTGCATTGGGGTCTAGGTCCTCCCTTGGGACTGAACTGCTGGGCCTGCCTTGGGGCCTATTGTGGGGCCTGCCTTGAATGCCATGCTTATTCGAACTCTCGCTGCAGCTCCTTCAGTTCGGATCCCCGACCTGGCCTTGAGTTGATACAGGAGGATACAGTACAGCTCACATCCTTATCGTCTAGGTCTCTCCTCTTCTGACATCTTCAGGACCACCGGACTGTAGGTCTTCCCTTGGGACTGAATGCATTCTGAGGGGTTCCCTCAGGTCACCCACAGTCCTTTACACAAGCAGCACCCTCCAGCCCTGGCTGCCTACTCCTTCGCTCTCGTGCTGGCCTAATCTGGTTTTTCCCTCTCTTCTTCCTTCTTTGTTTCCTCTTTCTTTATGTATAGGAATAGATTTTGATTGTTATAATCTATAAATAAAGCCGGTTTGATCGAATGGTTGGCTTGGTGTGCTTTAGGCCAAAACACAATCCTGTCAAATCTCACACTCTCACTATGTCTCTCCGGAGACCATCTGGACAATTTTATACTTTCTGAACAATCCCCTTGACGAAGTTCCGTCCCTCAAGCTTTTGGGTCTCACGATCTGCCATGATCTTTCCTGGGAAAACTACATTTCCAAGCTGGCCTCCAAAGCCAGTCACCGACTGGGCATCCTCCGTCGTGCGAAGTCCTTCCTCGGCACACCTGAGCTCCTCACCACATACAAGGCTTTCATCCGCAGCTCAATGGAATACTGCTCTCCCATCTGGGCTGGTGCTCCTGCCTCACGCCCAGCTCGACTTCACATGGTTGAAACCAAAGCATTCAGAATCATTGGAATCTCCCAAGATAAAGCTGATTCTGAGGGCCTTTCTCTCTCTTACCGTAGGCAGGTAGTTGGTCTTTCTGTCTTCTACCGACTCCTCTCCGGCCTTACTCCCCCTGCTCTGTCTGTGCTCTGTTCCCCAAATATTCCTGCAGGACGCACAAGATCTGCCAGCAACCCTCTTCTGGTGAAACTGCCAAAATTAAGGCTCTCTGCTCACCTTCACTCTTTCATTCCTTTTTTCTCCAACGTCTGGAACAAACTCCCACACTCTCTTCAATCCCTCTCCTCCCTCCAGGTCTTTAAAACAGCTGTTCACGACCATCTCTTATCTTCCCCCATCGAAAATCTTGATCTTTTCTACCCCCGTTAAAGCACCCCATAATCCGCCTCTTTCAATCCCCAACTTATTTCCTGAAATTCCTAGAAGTGTTCATTTCCTCTAAACCATGTACCCCTCCCTCCTCCCATATTCCTCCCCCTTCCACAGATCTACCGATGTCTCTGTTCTCTTCTGTTGTTGTGCTTGTTTGCTTCCCTCTCTCTCTCACCCCCTCTTTTTTCTCCCGCTCCCTTCATTGTATGTTTTATGTGTCTGTGCATATTTTCATGTTCAATGTGTTTGCTCTTACACGAGCCTCGATTCTGCATACAATATATATATATATATTTATATATACAGTGCATTCAGAAAGTATTCAGACCCCTTCACTTTTTTCACATTTTGTTATGTTGCACTGTTGCAGCCTTATGCTGAAATCGTTTAAATTCAATTTTACTCCCGCCAGGGAGTAATGCATTCGATGTGTCCGTCCGTCCGTGTGTGTGTGTGTGTGTGTATGTGTGTGTGTGTGCGCGTATATGTGTTCGTATGTTCGTGTGCTCTTGTGTTTGTGAACAAGATATCTGGAAAAGTTCTGAACGGATTTGGATGAAAGTTGATGGGATGATTGCCCTTGAGATAATGAAGTATTGATTAGTTTTTGGTGAAGCTCAGGATATTATTCCGGATCCAGGAATTTTTTGAAGGATTTTTTACCATTGGAAGATAGGGCTCAGCAGCGGCCAACCACGGCGGGAGTATGTGCTCTACTGAGTGGCGTTCTAGTTTCCCCTCATTAATCTACACTCAATACCCCATCTATCTATAATTCCAGTAATCTCTGTGTGTATGTGTGTGTGTATGTGTGTGTGTATGTGTGTGTGTATGTGTGTGTGTATGTGTGTGTGTATGTGTGTGTGTCGTTTGTCTGTGACCGCTGTTTCTCGACAACCACGGGTCCGATATACTTGAAACTTGCCAGGTATATTGCTGGGGACCCGAGGATGTGCCTTTTCAAGGTTTCATATTAATCGGACAAGTAGTTACCGAGCTATGGCGATTTATTTACCAAACTCCGCAAGCCGTTCGCTTTGGACCAAACCATTTCATGTAAATAGAGGGGGGGGATTGTCACCGTACTCGCAAGCCGTTCGCTTTGGCTTTGCGAATGGACCAAACCATTTCATGTAAATAGAGGGGGGGGATATAATTTTAGATATATATATAGTACGGGCATGCCCTAGTAATGACAAAGAGAAAACAGGATACTAGAAAGTTTTGCAAATTTATTAAAAAGAAAAAACTGAAATATCACATTGACATAAGTATTTAGACACATTGCTGTGACGCTTGAAATTTAGCTCAGGTGCCTCCGATTTCTCTTGATCATCTTTGAGATGTTTCTACACCTTGATTGGTGTCCACCTGTGGTAAATTTAATTGATTGGAAATGATTTGGAAAGGCACACACCTGTCTATATAAGGTCTCACAGCTGACAATGCATATCAGAGAAAAAACCAAGCCATGAGGTCGAAGGAACTGCCTGCAGAGCTCAGAGACAGGATTGTGTCGAGGCACAGATCTGGGGAAGCCTACAACAAAATCTCTGTTGCATTGAAGGTTCCCAAGAGCCAAGTGACCTCCATAATTCTTAAATGGAAGAAGTTTGGAACAACCAGGACTCTTCCTAGAGCTGGCCGCCCGGCCAAACTGAGCAATCGGGGGAGAAGGGCCTTGGTAAGAGAGGTTACCAAGAACCCGATGGTCACTCTGGCTGAGCGCCAGAGATCCTGTGTGGAGATGGGAGAAACTTCCAGGAGGACAACCATCACTGCAACACTCCACCAATCTGGGCTTTATGGCAGAGTGGCCAGACGGAAGCCTCTCCTCAGTGAAAGACACATGAAAGCCCGCTTGGAGTTTGCAAAAAAACACCTAAAGGACTCTCAGACTGTGAGAAACAGGATTCTGTGGTCTGATGAAACCAAGATTGAACTGTTTGGCTTCCGTCTGGCCACTCTGCCATATGTAATGCAGATATACGTAAATACATAATGCAGGCACTTATGATTGTATCTGAAAGAAGATCTAAAAATTACATACTGCTAGATGGCTCCTCTGGAGTTTGGTAGGCAAGGCCTGCAGAGCTCATATGTGGTGGTGACGTCACTGCGTGCGCTCATTAGGTAAGAGAACGAAAATTATATTCTGATTGGTTACTCCCGACTGCATCTCGGCGACACCATATACTGAGTGGATACCAGAGATAATGTACCATGTGGCAGGCGGTGCTTATCGCTCCCATTAAGGTACAGCAATAGCTGAATGGAATACCTTAATGGCGGTTCACCACTGATAATATGGAGTCGCATAATGACTAATATATATATATATATATAAATATATATATATATATATATATATATAAATATATATATATATATATATATATATATATATATAAAACACAGTTTGTGTGTGTGTTTGCGTGTGTGTGTGTGTGTGTGTGTGTGTATGTGTATGTTACCGATAGACTCCTAAACGGAGAGGCTCACTTGCTTGATATTTGGCATAGACATGGCCATTGGGCCTGGGAAGGACATGGCCTACCTAAAAATATTTGACGAGATCCATATTTTTTATTCATATTTACCTCAGCACATTTCAGCGAGGAACATTATACATGGAATCTCAGCGTGTGCCAGAGCAGCTCGCTGATTCGCTCAGAGCAATCACGTGATGTTCCATCCTCACTGCCAGACCATTGAACTGAAAATATATAGAATGACCATTGCCATTCACACCACATAGGTGGAGATGCAGCTACCGTGCGCCATCTTGGTTGGCACTCGATGCTGGGCGATGGTGATTTCCGTCACGCGTTTGCACGTAATTCAGAGCGAAAAGCGATTGCGTTTTTTCACCTTTTGTGCGATCGTGTTTTGTGTCGATTTTTGTCGATTTTGTGCGATATGAATTAAACGTCTTTGAAACAGCTGTGAAACGTCTTTCCACAACCCTTCCTTAACCGATTGGAGCAGTTTATTGGCGCACAAAATGGCATTTTAACAGTTGTCTGGCTTTTAAAATCTGGGACATGTTCAAAACAAACGAGATCCGCGAAGCGAGTTGGTCGAGTCGTGCCAACCAAGATGGCGACACGGGGGCTACACTTTTCACGGAGTATGAGCGTTCTATATATTTTCAATTCAGTGTGCCAGACTCGCTCAGATACTTGATTTGTGGCATAGACATGGCCATTGGGCCTTCACGGTGTAATTTGTGCGAGGCTTTTGTCCGAGTGAGATTGAGTTGAGAGGGCGAATGTACGGATTGGGAATGTATGGGTCTCCCTTTCCCTGCCCGGCAACGCCGGTACTGGAGGGCGTCACAGGATCGGTGAGTCTCCAAAATCCGCTTCGTGCTGTTGTTGCGAAGATGCAGGACGATGTCGCGATTGTTGTGCTGCTCTCCTACCATGAGAACTGCAACGTCATTGTTGACTGGCCCTCCCCTTCCCTCCCCCTTCTGTCCTCCCCTTCCATTCCCCCCTCCCCTCTCCCCTCCCTTCCCCCTCCCTTCCCCCTCCCCTTCCCCCCTCACCCTCGCCCTCCCTTTCCCCCCTTCCCCTCCCCCCTCCCCTGCCCCCCTCCCCTTCCCCGTCCACCCTACCCCCTCCCCTTCCCCCTCCACCCTACCCCCTCCCCTTCCCCCCTCCCCCTCCCTTTCCCCCCTCCCCCTACCCTTCCTCCTCCCCTTCCCCCACCTCCCCCCTCCCCTTCCCCCTCCGCCCTCCCCTTTCCCTCCCCCCTACCCCTTCCCCCTCCCCTTCCTGCTCCCCTCCCACCCTCCCCCTCCCTTCCCCCCTCTGCCTCCCTTTCCCCCCTCCCCCTTCCACTCCTCTTCCCCCTCCCCTTCCCCCATCCCCTCCCCTTCCCCCTCCCCCCTCCCCTTACCGCTCCCCCTCCCCTTCCTCCTCCCCCCTCCCCTTCCTCCTCCCCCCTCCCCTTCTCCCTCCCCCCTCCCCATATATATATATATATATATATATATATATATATATATATCAGTGGGGCAACTTAGCATAACAATTGTGCATTTTGGGAGGAAAGCACCAAATTTGGCACACTAGTGGACTATCCTATTATAAACAGATTTGGATATTGGGCCATCTCAAATTCAGCCCCTGATGGCTGTGTCAGCCATTTTCCAAAATGACACCTTCAGCTTTTTCCGACTAATTGCATCATCAATTGGCTTGGTCCTTTCCACCAGGCATTCTCTGTAGTAAGGGAAACATATGAAAATCTGTTAAGTAAATTGTTACCAAAAAATTTCTTCACCAATATGTTTGTAAAGGTGTGTAATAACATGTGTTAAAATGTTGAAGATCAACTCCCGTGGGAAACCCAGAAAAAAAGCTGTTGAATTCGGGTACCGAAAAATTATTTTCGAGAATTTTTATTTTTTTAAATCGGCCCTTAAGTAACTTATGAGGGGTCAAATAAGGGTTTTTCATGATTCTGAGTTGATTGTTAACATTTATATTTCACCACAGATACTCCTTTGTGGAAAAATAATTTCTAAATATATCTCATTTTCTACTTTGCAGGACATGGAGTCTAGCAATATGGATGAAGACGTCACTCCACCTGTGCTCAATTGCTTCATCTGTGCACGCTCGGATACACCAGCTGAAAGGCTCATACAGGCAACTCCAAAGAGATACTCAACTTTATTGAAACAAGCAGAAACTGTCGAAAATGTTACTGTTGTGGAACGTATGAAGGAGGCTCAAAAGGAAGGAAAACTGAGGTACCACCAGAAGTGTAAAAATGATCTGTACAACAACTTTGTTGCAACCACCAAGAAGTCAGCTCAAGCATCAAAGGCAGAGAAAGAGTCATCAAAGTTGAAGAGAAGACGCACTACTTGTGAGTTCAGTTCATCAACTGGCTGCAGTTCTAGAAGATCACAGTCAGTTGACCTCCTGTATAAGGATGTATGCATTCTTTGCAACCAACCAGCCCAGCTCTACAAAAATAATCCAGCACAAGCTAGAAAGAAATACAGAGTGCCAGATAATTTGACTGCAGATACACTGAAGGCAAGCTTGCTGAAGACAGCACGGAGTCGCGGGGATGACTGGGGCACTGAAGTCACTGGACGCCTGGAAGGGATCAACGACTTGGTAGCAGAAGAAACACTGTACCATTTGCGATGCAAACTTATGTTTGCGAGAGGTGACAGTTTGTCCAAGACTGATGAGGAAGGAAAAAGGAAGAGAGGACAGAGGAGTATTGATGAGGAGCGAGAGGCAGTTTTTATTGAATTCTGCGAATGGTTAGACTCAGAATTAGAGCATGGGGTAATGAACATGGACCAAGTCCATGAAAAGCTGCAGGAGTTGATCAGTCACCAGAGAAGAGCCTTTCTTATTCAAAGCATTGGCTAAAGATAAAACTTCAAGAGAAATACGAAGACACCTTGTATTTCACAACACAGGAAAGAAGGGCAGATGTACTCTGTCTCAAAGATGGCACCGACAATATTCTGCGAGGGCATCATGCTAATCTTGACCATGGAGATGAGAAGACTCAGATCATAAAGACGGCACTCAAGTTCATATCCAATGATATTGCCTTGATTGATTTAGGTCCAAAGTCATACCCCACCACACACAGTATGACTGACATCGATAGTCAGCTGACACTTGTTCCTGCAAGCCTTCAGATGTTCTTGAGACCGATTGTCAAGACAGACGAAAGAGTTGCCGTTTGGGGGCAGAATTTTATTAAGGCCTGTCGACCTCGGTCTGGAGTATTGCCACACCAAATGGGGCTTGCCATACAACTTGATCATAGATTTGGGTCAAAATGGATGCTCAACAAGTTCCACCGGCTGGGATACACTGAGTCTTACACGGAGACACAAAACTACAAATACTGCTTCCTTAATAGTAGGAGTGGAGATGATGTTCCAGATACTTCTGGCACTCTTGACACCATTGTGGAGGAAACCGATGAACAGATCAATGATGAGTTTGCGGTTGATGCTGCGCTTGAGGATCAATCAGTGATGACAGCCAAAGTGCCAGCCAGTGAAAGTGAATTGTCAAGTAATGATCAGGTGGTCTTTATGGAGATTGGGGAAACAAACAATGTAGTCACTCAGTTTGTTGGAGACAATATAGATTTAAACATTGTCTCTATTCACGGAAACACTCCCTTTCACTCAATGGGTTGGATCGAAGTCACCTCTCCGGCACCACCTTTGCCAGATCCACAGACAACAGCAGCTTTCCCCCGGGTGAAGTTGAAGGCACTCGACAAAGCTAAGATCCTGATAGTGGGGCGGCTTAGCCCAAATATTCAAAAGAATTGTGCATTTTGTGATACAAGCACCAAATTTGGCACACTAGTAGACTATCATATTATGAAAAGATCTGGATATTGGGCCATCTCAGATTCAGAGATTTGATTTTTGCAAGATTTGCAGATTTTGCAAGCTGAGATTGCAACGCCAGGGACGGCCGACTCCTTCCTACGAGCTGCCCACGTCACCCGCACAAGAGGAGCTCATCAAATCACTGCAGCGGCACTGCACATCCTGCAACACCATGCGTATGAACGCCACTGTATGACATATGCTGATGATGCAGAAGACCTGCCTGAGTTCGAAGACTGGTGTCACCAGAGAGGAGAAGACATTCCCAACTTTCAGTACTGGGCAACTGTGCTGGAACTAGAGATGTTGGTACTGGTCTACGTGCGTTCTCTGCGGCAGGCTTCATTCACGACGTACCTTGATGCCCTGACGGAACTGGTCCCATGGTTCCATGCCTTAGACCACACACACTATGCCAGGTGGGTCCCTGTTCACCTGAGGGACACGGTTGCACTCCCAATGAAGCACCCAGATGTAGCCAGAGAATTCAGGGCTGGCAACTTCACTGTACAGAAGACGAAGAAGGTGTTCTCTTCGATCCCAATCGAATCGAAATCTTGCAAAAATCAAATCTCTGAATCTGAGATGGCCCAATATCCAGATCTTTTCATAATATGATAGTCTACTAGTGTACCAAATTTGGTGCTTGTATCACAAAATGCACAACAGGTTTGCTATGCTGCTACACTATGAGAGGAACTGAAGTAAAGATTATTCCATTTACGAACAGGAAACAGATAGGAACGAACGCGATCATGTTTCTCCCCCTCGCTGAGCTTTCCTCCTCCCTGGCTCATGATCAGCCACTCCTCACTCCAGGTGACACACTCTGGGCAGCGGGGTGGGTGATCAAAGCCAACGATCCTGAGTTCCCACACTCCAACTGGAATGGCTGGATGAAGAGAATCCATGCTAATGATGCAAAGCAGAGCACACAGATCGAGTTCCTCCCAGTTATTGAAGGAGACCCTAATGACCTCAACACCATCTTCACCACTCTGAAAGAGTGCATACGGCGCGCTGGGGTCGCTATAGTGACCTTTGATCTTCCGATTTGATCATACATCCTTATACAGGAGGTCAACTGACTGTGATCTTCTAGAACTGCAGCCAGTTGATGAACTGAACTCACAAGTAGTGCGTCTTCTCTTCAACTTTGATGACTCTTTCTCTGCCTTTGATGCTTGAGCTGACTTCTTGGTGGTTGCAACAAAGTTGTTGTACAGATCATTTTTACACTTCTGGTGGTACCTCAGTTTTCCTTCCTTTTGAGCCTCCTTCATACGTTCCACAACAGTAACATTTTCGACAGTTTCTGCTTGTTTCAATAAAGTTGAGTATCCCTTTGGAGTTGCCTGTATGAGCCTTTCAGCTGGTGTATCCGAGCGTGCACAGATGAAGCAATTGAGCACAGGTGGAGTAACGTCTTCATCCATATTGCTAGACTCCATGTCCTGCAAAGTAGAAAATGAGATATATTTAGAAATTATTTTTCCACAAAGGAGTGTCTGTGGTGAAATATAAATGTTAACAATCAACTCAGAATCATGAAAAACCCTTATTTGACCCCTCATAAGTTACTTAAGGGCCGATTTAAAAAAAATATAAATTCTCGAAAATAATTTTTCGGTACCCGAATTCAACAGCTTTTTTTCTGGGTTTCCCACGGGAGTTGACCTTCAACATTTTAACACATGTTATTACACACCTTTACAAACATATTGGTGAAGAAATTTTTTGGTAACAATTTAGTTAACAGATTTGTGAAATATCTCATAAAATGCCCTTACTACTGGTGAAAGCCTGGAACTGCTCTTGGCCAATCTTCTTCACATTCCTGACAGTCTCAACTGCAGCACGACCTGCACTTTCCTTTGTGTCAAGGACAACCAGATCCATGCTCTCTTCCTCAAAGGGGTTGCCAAGCTCTTCTATGACGCTGACAAGGGCGCGGACATCCTTGGCGAAAGAGGTCTGCACACTTGGTGTCTGGTTGTGATGACGTGTGTCCTCTCGCCTCCCCCAGTGTCGATGGCCATCTTGGAACTCTTCTATGGCCCTGGCAACTTCTGGCCCGGCAATCATCCAACGCCGCAGGGCACTTGGGTTGTCAGTGAGGCCGACTGCTCCACCATCTCCTTTGATGCAGGCGTTATTCTGTTCATGTGCCTGGTCGATTGGGATCGAAGAGAACACCTTCTTCGTCTTCTGTACAGTGAAGTTGCCAGCCCTGAATTCTCTGGCTACATCTGGGTGCTTCATTGGGAGTGCAACCATGTCCCTCAGGTGAACAGGGACCCACCTGGCATAGTGTGTGTGGTCTAAGGCATGGAACCATGGGACCAGTTCCGTCAGGGCATCAAGGTACATCGTGAATGAAGCCTGCCGCAGAGAACGTATGTAGACCAGTACCAACATCTCTAGTTCCAGCGCAGTTTCCCAGTACTGAAAGTTGGGAATGTCTTCTCCTCTCTGGTGACACCAGTCTTCGAACTCAGGCAGGTCTTCTGCATCATCAGCATATGTCATACATTGGCGTTCATACGCACGGTGTTGCAGGATGTGCAGTGCCACTGCAGTGATTTGATGAGCTCTTCTTGTGCGGGTGACGTGGGCAGCTCGCAGGAAGGAGTCGGCCATCCCTGGCGTTGCAATCTCAGCTTGCAAATCTGCAAAATCTGCAAATCTTGCAAAAATCAAATCTCTGAATCTGAGATGGCCCAATATCCAGATCTTTTCATAATATGATAGTCTACAAGTCTGCCAAATTTGGTGCTTTCCTCACAAAATGCACAATTGTTATGCTATATTTAGCTTAGCTACCGGAATATATATATATATATATATACATATATATATATATATATATATATATATATATATATATATATATATATATATATATTGTTATGGATTCGTCACTTCCGTTGTGGTGGTTTTCATCCACTGTAAACATTTTTGATTCCATGTACTATTATTGCTTTCAAAAGGTTTATTGTTTATGAACTGTTTTCAAAAGGTGAAAAAGTTAGTGTTAAAAGAAATCGGAAACCGGATCGGGAACCGGACGACAACGAAGAGGAGGAAGAAGAGAAAAGGAGGCAGAGCGAGTGGAGTCGGACAAGAAGCATAGTTGCTTTGCGGTCTGGAGCGAACGTTGGCGAGCAAGAGTTACGAGTGAACTTTTTGTTTCCGTGGAAAGCAGGGGCGGATCCAGGAATTTCAAGACGGAGGGTGCATGAAACTATAGGGCTGGGGGGGGGGATAATGGGGTGTCTGGGGGTCCTCCCCCAGGAAATTTTTAAAAAATGATCGTCAGAAACGGCATTTCGTGCATTCTTGGCAGTTTCTGCAGTTCCTTGTGTTCTTCCCTGGTCCAACAGTTCAGCAGATTCGCACCGCCTGCACCCTCATCCTGGATCGAAGGGGGGGGGGGGTGCGCACCCCCTGCACACCCCCTGGATCCGTCCCTGGAAAGGGATTCCTGCGAAAGAGGTGTTATCGCTGTGACAGATCAACCTGCATGTCAGGTTTTGCGGTGGATTCTGAAGAGAATCATCGTCATTATCGTCGTGCCATTGCGCCACAAGACCGGGCCTTCGGACATTTTGACTCGTGCAGGACTTGCGCTTCGCTCAAGGTTTCGTCTCGTTTTGACCATTTTCACCGCATTCAGACGTCGATCTGGGGTGTGTGTGTGTGACGTGGCTTTTGAGTGGAAAGTCTGCGTGTCGCCGACTGTGAGCCGTGGAACGTCCATAACCAAGGGTGTGATTTCCCAGTCGCCTGGAGGGCGCCTTTGGTTTTCCCAGTCGCCTGGAGGGTGCCTTTGCACAGCTTTGGCAGCAGGGACTGTAACTGCCAACCCAACAGGATTCTGGTCTCGATTGGACATTGATCTGTCGATCGCGGGAGCGGATCGACTTTGGCTTGAAGCCGGGGATTAGAGACATTGGGGATGTTCTCGTTTCACTCACTTGGAGCACAGTGAGTTATATATTACAAAACTGATGGTACCATCATAGGATATTGATTGTACTTTTGATTCATATTATTGTTGTACTGTTATTCTTGTGTGATCTTAATACAATATTTGTTTGTGAGTAACAATTGGTGTGGCTTCACCATTGATCTTTGACATACAGAATAACACATTTTTCTGCCGTGACTCCTCTCGGGGCTCGGAGGTACACTGTGACCAGGGGGTCGGGGAGGAGCACGTAAGATATATATATATATATATATATATATATATATATATATATATATATATATATATATATATATATATATATAAATATATATATATATATATATATATATATATATATATATATATATATATATATATATATATATATATATAATATATATATATATATATATATATATATATATATATATATTAGCCAATTGGTAGCACTTGAAATTCTTCCTCATTATGAAAATAATAATAATAATTAAATAACTGTACAATTAAATATTTTAAAATTGAAAATATTTAAATAATTTAAAATTAAATGAAAATTAAATGATTGAAAATGTACAAATAAATAAAAAAAACGATTTTTTTTTAATTAAAAAAATTAATTTAAAAATTAAAAATTATACAATTGAAAAAAAATACATAAAATTTCAATAATTGAAAATTGAAAAAAGTTATACAATTGAAATTTGGAGAAAAATTATTAAAAAGTTAGAATTGAAAATTGAGGGAAAAAATAACTAATCAAAGATTAATTAAATTAATGTTTTCTTTAGATTCTTCGAAAATTATTCGGAAAATTATTCTTCGAAAAGTCGGACACCACAGATACCAAACTGAACACTTGATGCCTTCGTCTGAGAACCATAAAAATGCAGTTAATTTATTTGTTGATACACTATGGTCAAGAGTTTAAATATCATCACATCGGGTTCTGGAGGGTCACCCTGACCGTCCCCACCTCTATCCTGTTCCCAAAGCTGGTTTCGGAAATTTCAGGATTATCACTGGTCACATTAAACCTCAGAACCCCTTGACGTTAATATCGATATGGCACAACGGTAAATATATTCACATCAATCAATGTTAAACAACGTCAAAAATTGTACTAGCTGCTGTTGACAACCTGAACATAAATATTAATGTGATGTCATTCTGTCACATTACCATGGAGCTCACCATCTCTTGGAAGTGTCTGCAGACAAATGGTGTTTGCCAAGCATGTTTATACCAATATTTATATCACATTGCAGAGTAATGCTTGGAACGTGTGCATATCCAGTTATCAGGATGTTAGGACATACTTTTTTTTTTTAATCACTTCCACGATACTATAATTCTTTTAGTCCATTTTTCAAATGGCAGAAGCTTCGGTCTAATTGTAAAGATACATTCAATGCATCCTCGATGCTCATACAGGGCATTTTAAAAATAGTATCTCAACCTTTCATCGGAAATTTTATTCATGATTATATTCCTTCTCCCAAAAACTTTCGTTTCTGGAAACTTTTTTGTCAGCAGAAAAGATGACCTTTGATACGAAAGAGCAAACTTTGATTTTGGAGCAAGTTGTGGCGGAATTCCATAATAATCATTGTGCTAATTTGCTGGACTGCGCATGTAAGTTATTTCGCAAAGAGGCTTCAAGTACCATCTCTCATGTCTGCAGGGTTATCATAAGTCGAGCTCTGAGATGACAATTTTGTTTAAAAGGTTGCGGCACAAATACGCCGCAGGATATTCAGACAGATGCTGAGATTTCTTGATTAGAGCGTTTTGAGTCGTGTCTGATTGGTTCCTACGAGCATCCCTGATCACAGCAGCCTGCTGGAGATGTCAAAAGTTGCTGTGCAAAGCATGCTGGTGAGGCACGCTCATGCTTACACTTAAATGGGAATGTCGTGACGTCAAAGCCAATGTGGGTTAGTGTTAATAAAATAACTGGACAGGAATTTGTCGATTAATAATATGACTGCATACGTTATAGGTTGAACAGTTTACGTTTTGTATCCCACTGATAGGCCAGATCTGGATTTGGACCTGAACTAAAATCGAATCGGCTTGTCTGTGTTGCCTAACCAACTCATAAACCAAGTTTTGTCATAATACGTCCATAAGTTTTGGAAATATCATGCCATATATCGATTTTTGGCCCCATCTCTCAATGTTAACGAATCGCTTTTGAATTATAAAAATTGTCATATCTGGATTCAGATCTGGATGTTCTCTAAAATTTAACCAATTTGTCCTTGTCACTCTCTGTACACCAAGTTTCGTCCAAATCCGTTTACAACTTTTTGAGATATCATGCTATATATGGTTTTTGGCCCTATCACTCAATGGTGAAGATTCACTTTAAAAATTATTGGATGTGGTTCTGGATCTTCACGAAAATCAAATCTATTCGTCCTTGTCACACTCCTAACCTGTCCACCAAATTTCGTCCAAATCCGTCCACAACTTTTTTGAGATATCCTGCTCATAGAGAGACAGACAGACAGACAGACAGACAGACAAGGGTATCTCAAAAATGGGAAGCTGGCATGGGAGGGAGGGTGCACCTCGCCGGCAACGAGACCATCAGAGGGTCGGCTACTGCAGAACCAAGTAGGCCTCAGAGGCGGAACCCCAGCACCAAACCGTGCGATTCAGGGAGCTCAAGGTGTCTGGACGTGGACAGTCATTATAAATCCATATTGAAGCATTGGAACTCCCTCGTTTGATAAATTCAAATATGAATTAAAATAAACTAAAAACAAAACTGCAAAACTTAAGAACTCTTTTCACCACGAGACACATGAACGATATCGGCTAATCATGGTATTAGTTTATTCTATGTTTCGAGTCAACAATGAACCAACCATACACCGCTTCAATCTAGGAACTTTGCAATAACGACAAATGGATTGCAGTGTTATGATTATATTTACTATATTATTAGTATTAACGCTATTATTATTATTATTACGAAAACAATACTACTGTATTAAGAACCCTGGGCTAATTTGTCCAGAGCGGCCTGAAGGTGAGCCATGAAGGCATGAAGCCTAAGGTCTATACGTACTGTGTCGTTGGAAGACCCGTAACACCTATGCTTTCGCTGTTTGATGGTCATTTTAACAATCGGTTTGTTTGTGTTTCACACTGAATGAAAAACGTTAAAGTAGAGCATGGCAATTGTGATATATGACAGGTTCGACGATATGTTCGGCCTGAACGAAACTGGAATCAAAATGGCGGTGTGCGGATTCAGCCGCCGTACATCCGTAATGACATCAGACATGATCACAACACCCTGAACTGTGATCAGATCCTCACCTCTGATAGGTATGTGTTTGAGGGGACATGCACTACTGGTTAAAAGTTTTAGAACACCTCAATTTTTCCAGTTTTTATTGAAATTTAAGCAATTCAAGTCCAGTGAATAACCTGAAATGGTACAAAGGTAGGCAGTAAACTGCTCGAGGTAAAAAAAAAAAAAAAGTTTAGGTTAGCAAAAACGGGAAAATAATGTAAATTGCGCAGTTATATTGCAAAAAAGGCCTTCTTCACGGAACAAGTAATGGGTTAACAACTTACAGCTGTTGTGCAGCAATATAAGTAAATTAAGCCTTGAAAGTTGATGCAAACAATTCATACAGGTGTCCCAACCTCTGCTGATTACTTGATTACAAACCCCCTGTCTGTATAAAAGCAGTATTGGAACAGACTGTTATTACACCCTCTGAAGCATTATTTGGACAATATTGCACTGCAGGAAGTAGTATATTGGAAACTGGAGAAAACTTTGACAGGAAGAGGTCTGGCAGACCCAAAGCCATAAAAGAACCAGAAGACAAGTTCCTGAGAGTCCACAGCTTGCGTGATAGGCGGCTCACAGGACAACAGCTTCAAGCACAGCTTAACACTGGATGAAGTAAGCAAATCTCAGTTTCAACTGTGAAGAGAAGACTTCGAGCTACAGGTTTGACAGGTCGAGTGGCATTAAGAAAGCCATTCTTAAGATGGCAAAATAAGAAAAAGAGGCTTGCCTGGGCCATGAAGCACCGCCAGTGGACTACTGAAGACTGGAAGAAGGTCTTATGGACCGATGAATCAAAATTTGAAATCTTTGTTTCATCACGCAGGGTTTTTGTACACCGTCGAGTAGGCGAAAGGATGGTTCCTCAGTGTGTGACACCAACTGCCAAACATGGAGGAGGAAGCGTGATGGTCTGGGGCTCTTTTGCTGGATCAAGAGTCAGCGACTTGCACAGAGCGACTGGCACCCTGAACCAAAAGGGCTACCACAGCATTTTGCAGCGCCATGCAATACCCTCTGGTATACGCCTAGTTGGTCGGGGGTTCATCCTACAGCAAGATAATGACCCGAAACACACCTCCAGGCTATGTGAAAACTACCTTCGAGGAAAAGAACAAGATGGTAGGCTTCAAATCATGGAATGGCCAGCACAGTCTCCAGACTTAAACCCCATCGAGCTGGTTTGGGAAGAACTGGACAGAAGGGTGAAAGCAAAGCAACCTTCAAGTGCAACACATTTGTGGGAACTTCTGCAACAGTGTTGGGATGAACTTCCCGAACAATATTTGATTTCCATTGTAGAAAGAATGCCACGAGTGTGTTCGGCGGTTATATCTGCAAAAGGTGGCTACTTTGCTGAGTCAAAAATTTAAATTAAATTTTGTTAAACAAAATGATTCTATGATTTCTTTTTTTATCTCCAATTGTTTATTTGTTCTATGCTTCATTTCAGAGTACATTGTGACATTAAACTGCGTAAATTTAAATAAAAACTGGAAAAATTGAGGTGTTCTAAAACTTTTGACCGGTAATGTACATACATACATACATACATACATACATACATACATACATACATACATACATACATACATACATACATACATATGGACGGACAAATACTGTTCTAGACGGCTTTACCTTATGTGCCATAAAAATGCAATGGTATGGTACTGTATGCTAATGTTGAAAATGTTCGATTTAACGATACAATTGGTGTAAGATCTGAAAAAAAAAATCACCTCCTCCCTCTACCACGTCATAACTGAGTAGATCATGAAACAGCCATTAATCCACCTCCTCCTCTAATTAATCTACCCCTCTAACAAAGATCTCCTGAGGGACTTCTTGTTGATAGATATTTACGCAGTAACGCAGTACTATTAAATCTACAATTACACCAATTAATTTTTAGACACAGGAAATTTTACAACAATTTAACCTTTTTTTAACCCAACAATTAATTATTTTACTTTGAACTCATATTTCTAATTGTTATTTTGAATTATGATCATACTTCCTTCGGAAAATCGATGATATTTAATGCACTTCACTCTCATCTACTCTCCAAAGAGGCTCAGTTACAACCCTGACCTTGCCATGCAAACTTTAATCATCATCTCGTTCAACATCACTCTTTTCACCCTGTATTTATCGATTGGACAACAAGACGTTGCTTTGAATGCAGCTCATCCTTTCAGGTCTTGGAAGTGAAACACAATGAGGTCTGTTTAGCTTCGTACACTGGATGGGGAACTCACATAACGACCTGGTGTTACTGGTTGAGAGAACGAACAATATCTCAGTTTGTAAAAAGATGTGGATTTTTTGGATGTGGATGCAAAATCTGTCTGTGCTGTCTGTTGTTATGGACAATTGAAGGATTTAAAGATCGGTATCGGTATCTGTTGGAAATGATAGGCCAATATGTGCTGAGACCATAGTCTTGAGATTAACCACATAAAGGAATGTGGGTGTTGAGAGAGATTATTCAGGTATCGGTGAGAATGGGATTGGTAAGTACTATAAATATTACATGGAAGATAAATAAACTAATGAATTAAGTGAGAGTATAGACAAAGCACAGGCATTATGGGCCAACTTTAGAAAGGCCTCTTCCTGTAACTTTAGTAGCAAGCAAGGAGATACAGATTCTTATAAATCGTTTTCTACCTGAATACAACAATGTTCAAGCCAGTTTTTTTTAGCTCACCTGGAACGAGGTTCAGGGGAGCTGATGCGATGGCGCATCGTCCGTCCGTCCGTCCGTCCATAAACACTTGTGCAACTTCTTCTCCAAAACCGTTGATGGGATTGCGACCAAATTTGGCACAAATGATATTTGTTGTATTGTGACTATAGTGTGTTCACGGCATTAAAAAAAAAAAGGGGTGTAAGGGGGTCTACCGGGGGTCAAAGTGGATCCAGGTTTGACCCCAAAAATAAGAATTTGCTTTTTCCTCTGAAACTACATGCATTAGTTCGATGAAACTTTACCACAACCTTCATCACCCATTATGTACCAAAGTTTGTTCAAGGTATTAAAAAAATCTGTCCCTTTGGGGATCTATGGGGTGGGGGTTGCCCCCCAAAATCGATGTTTGCTTTCTTCTCAGAAACTACACATGCAATTCTTCTGAAACTTGACCACAACCTTTATCACCTGTGTTGTACCAAAGTTTGTTTCTGGAATTTACCAAATTGGGGTCTGAGGTGGTCTATGGGGGGATTTCCCCACAAAATAGGTATTTGCTTTTTTCTCAGAACCTACACAAACAATTTTGATGAAACGTCACCACAACCTTCATCATCCGTGATTTACCAATGTTTGTTGAAGGCATTGGAAAAAATTGTTGTCTGAGGAGGTACCCGGGGTGGAAGGGGGGGGGGGAGGTGGGGGGTTCTTCCCCAAAATAGGTATTGTTATGTTTGGTTGTTTAAAGTATTATGATTATGTTAGTATGATTCCACATGCTGCCCTGTCTTCTAGCAACCATTGAAATTGGTTTAAAATACCTTTAGTCAGTGCAGTATACTGTTTATTCTACCAGGTGAGCGCCAGGGGTATTGCCCCTATGTTTTGTGTACATAGTCAAGGCTCATGAAAGAGATAGAACACAGTATGGATGCGGACGCATCATAATAAAAGGAACAGCAGAAGGAGAACGGGAAAACGCCAACAGCAGAGCAATGGAAGAAAATAGATGGAGACGGACAAACAAGGGTTACGGGAAACGATGAAGGGTAGAAGAGACCATAAGGGGTGGACAAGATGGGCATAGAAACAAATTTTGGAGAGGGATGGAATATGATTTAATGGGTGTGGAAAATATCGTGGCTTTGGATAGGAGATGACTTGAGATTGTGGTGAACAGCTGTCTTGAAAACCTGGAGAGAAGAAAGAGATTGAAGAGGATGTGGAAGTTTGTTCCACGGGTGGGAAAAAGAGGAACAAATGAGTGGAGGTGTGCAGTGGGGGTGGGGGAGGGCACTGATGGAGAGGGCAGAAGGTGCAAGGCGAGAAAAGAGGTGGAAGAAGACAGAGAGACCTCCGACCTGTTGGCGATGATGAAATGATGGGGCCAAAGATTCAGCTTCATCACGAAAGATTTCAATGATCTTGAATCCCTTAGTTGAACAACATCATCATCTGATATTCCTATATCTCATATATCTTGTAGAGGAGGAAAATGAATGGGCACACCCATGAGATCTGCTTATATGCTCTTTTCGTTGCAGGATAGTGCAACGGTACCACATGTAGAGACGATTCCTGCAAGACAAGATCCAAGCAATGCATCACAAGAGCTCCTAAGATTGTTTTTCGCAAATGTTTTGCTATTAGTTAAACTTTTCTGTGCAGTTTGTTCATTCATACTTTACACATTGGTCTCTTCGAGCCAGACACTTTTCCTAAACCTCATTCACACATTCCTGGCACTTTGGAACCAACTTTGGTCTCCTGCTATGTGCTGTATATCTTACACACTTATGCTTTTATAGCTCACGCAAGTGCCTTAGCAGTTTAACACCCAGCTGCGATCACATTTTCTCTGATCTGCTTTTCACACTCTGAGTGAGAGTTAGACAATGACACACCCTCAACTCCTTCTTGGCAAATTGATTGTTCGATTCTGTGAAGCTCCGACCTCGGAAATTTGTCT
The DNA here is from genome assembly GCF_964187855.1 of Myxine glutinosa. Classification (NCBI taxonomy): domain Eukaryota; kingdom Metazoa; phylum Chordata; class Myxini; order Myxiniformes; family Myxinidae; genus Myxine; species Myxine glutinosa. The sequence goes on from NC_136264.1 coordinate 174,570,180, forward strand.
GGCTGGAAACTTTAATAGGTCCACATGACCATTCCCTTACCTCCCTGTGTGGAAGCGGTTGGCACTGGTCTTTGAACAATTATATGTCAATGAGTCCTCGCACTAAAAGTTTGAACAAGATTATTGCTGTAGAGTAAAAAGTGCAATATGCTGCCATGTTGAAAAGATTTATCAACATTGAACAACGTTTGAGACCAGCTTTACAGCAGATTCACATCAAAATTTTACTTGCAAAAGCAACCTTTTAAAGTGCTATGAAGATGCTAGTGTAAAAGTTCTAGCGTCATGTCCTATACTTATGTAACTCTAAAGGTTCCGGATCCGAGATGCAAGTTTGATGCGGAGTGCACAGTTCACCAAAATTTCAACGTCCTTTGATATCCTCTGGCATTGTCAAGGTGAATGAGGACTTCCTCCATGTTGGTAATCGAGTGGGTTCTCTTAATGCATGGCTTGTGTTTCTTTGGTGTCTCATTATAATGCCATCAGTTGTGGGTTGTACCCGTGGACATGAATTATCCAAGTAAAACACATTCAATCACCCAGAAACAGTCAATATGACTTTACCAGGTGAAGGTTGTGTGTTGAATCCTTTCCAGGCTTTGGATGGTTTTTGACGCTGCTACATTCACATTAGATTTCGAGGTTGAAAGGCTCGCAGAAAAAAAACTTATAATCCTGCAAAACGTCACCCAGTAACAATCTCACGGACAGAAGTCTCAACAATCCTCGCATTTATAATTGAATATGGATATCCAATGCTTGACGTGCAGACACTGGAACTCCTGAACCGCAACCATTCTTGGTTTGATGACGTCATCAAGTTAGCATCCAAAGGTAGATGCCAATTAGGCAATCTCTTCCCTGTCCAATCCTGCTTCAACATTCAGTGTGTCAAAGCTCACGCAGCCTCCACTTGCAGCTCAATGGTGGATGCATCTCCACAATGCACTGGGGCTTCATCTTCCTGTTGATCATTCCTGGATGTCATGAAAGCTAAAACCTTTAAGATATTCAACATGTCCCACAGGTATGCCCAAGATCACAACCTTCTAATACCTCTCCAAAAATTAGTTGGCAACTTTTCTCTTGCTGGTCACATATTGCTGGACCATGCATATTTTCGTGGACTATCCCTATCTTGTTTGCATACTTTTTCGCATTGCCATCAAATGATTTGTATTTACATCCATTGTTGATGACATTGACATAAATTATAGTAGTTCTATATTGTAAGCAAAAAAATAATAAAGCATGTATTGTCGTTCCGTACGATATAGACAATGTTGGTCTCTAAAGTTACCTCACAAAGCTTATAAATCAAATTTGCTGCTGTAGAGTTAACTATCCCAAAGATGAATCCATAAGAACCACAGCCAGATACACCGTCATGGAGGGATGCACCGAGCCCTGCAAGATCCTTAAAAACAACTCCAGCGTGGGTATCCTGTTCATAATCTAAATGTGAAAAATAATGTTAACTTAACATGGCAATTCTTTATGTTTACTTGGATTAGCTCGAAGTTCGAATTCCTGGGAATCTCCCGCAATGAAGCTAACTCCGAGGGCCTTTCACTCTCTCACCGCAGGCAGGTTGGTGGTCTTTCCGTCTTCTACCGACTCCTCTCTGGCCTTGCCCCCCCCCCCCCCAGCTCTCTCTGGGCTCTGTCCCGCAAATATTCCTACAGGTCGCACAAGATCTGCCTGCACCCCTCTTATAGTGAAACTGCCAAAATCAAGACTCTCTGCTCACCTTCACTCTTTCATTCCTCTTTTCTCCCGCCTCTGGAACAAACTCCCTCACTCTCTTCAATCCCACTCCTCCCTCCAGGTCTTTAAAACAGCTGTTCACCCCCATCTCTTATCTTCCCCCATCCAAAACCTTGATCTTTTCTACCCTCATTAATTCACCCCAGATCCACCTTTTAGAAATACCGACCTCTTTCCTGGAAGTTCTAGCAGTGTCCAAGTGTTTTATACCTCTTCCACCCCCCCTCCCTTCCCATGCCTCCTCCCCGCAAGCCCTCTCCCTCCCACAGATATCCCAATGTCCCTGCTCTCCATCTTGTCTCCTGCTCCCTTTATCATATGTTTTATTTGTCAATTTGTCTTTTTGTGATCAATGTTAGTTCTTACACGAGCCTCGATTTTGTATACAAAAAAAAAAGAAAAAAAAAGTAGATGGTGAAAAACAACCAATGAACCAAGGAGGACTTCGTTGGCAGAAGCAATCATTGTACAGTAACAGTTGTCAGAGTCCCTAGCACATGCCTCCAGAGTTGCCAGAGTCTGTAACTTGTAGAGTTCTCTATCCATGGCCTGTTCTGTCTTGATGATTTATGTAAGAAATTCAGTATACAATTGTCTTGCTTCTTATTCGAAATTTTGTCACAATAATATGAGTTTTTTTTCCAAGCAACTTCAACTTGGAGGAGGTCATTAGGCCCATCAACCCTGCTCAATGGTTGACAACCTAAGGTTGTGTGTCTGTGCTTTATCCTGTTAATACGCTGTGCATAAAGAAAGGAAGCAGCACGTACCATTTTTGAAGTCTTTAGTTGGACGAAGAGGCTGTTGAATATGTGGATGAGATAGGGTTCAATTCCGAGGATTGGAATTGGAACTACAGTGGCATTACACTCCTTAGTCATGTCATAAAGGTGCTGGAGAGTATTCTGGATCGGAGGATACGGAAGAGTATGGACAGAGATCAGAAAAGAGCAGCAGGGGTTTAGAAAGGGTAGGGAAATGACGGATGGAATGTTCATGTTTAGACAGCTGATGGAGAAGAGGTTGGAGGTCAAGGTGAAATGAAATTGGGATTTGTGGACCTGGAGAAGGCCAATAACCCTGTCCCAAAAGAGATGGTGATTGTGACATTGAGATGGATGGGAGTAACGGAAGCAGAATTTTAGTTGGTGTCGGAGTTGTATATGGGAATGAAGGGAAGAGTTTTGGTTGGGCCAACGATGTCTGAGTGGTTCAGTGTGGACATCGCTTTGAGGTAGGGAAGCTCTCTCAGTCCACTCATGTTTATCATGGTGATAGAGCTGGTAAGCAGGAACTAGGAAGGTAAACGTAGGGGTGGATGATGTTGTTTGTGGATTATATGGCTGTTGTGGTGGAGAATAGGTGGGAGATGCAGGAAGTACTGGGGAGTGTAAGGAGGCATTTGAGAAAAATGGGGTGAAAAACGAGTGTGGAGAAGATGGAGGTGATGTGGGTCGGGCAGCAGAGAAAATATATGCAAATCAGGTTACAGACTACAGAGGAAGCAGTTCAGACAGGGAAATACGTTTGAGTATCTGGGGGAACAGTGACCGGGGGTGGTAGGTCATAGGCAGAGGTGCGGAGGAGGAATCAGGTGGGTGCGAACGCGTGGAGGAAGGTGGAGGGATTAATGGCAGACAGAAAGATAATGAGGAGATTGAAAGGAAAGGTTCTGCTGTCGTGCGTAACACCAGCCTAACGTTACGGTCTGGAGACAGTGGCACTGACAGAGAGACAACAACAGAGGCTGCAGGTTTGTGAGAACAACTGGACTTTGAGGGAATCACGAGGATTGAGGGAGTGAAGACAGTGCATAGAAGGAGAATGGATGAACTGAGGGAGGAGATTGGTGTGCAGATGAGCTAGACAGGGAGATTGGTGAAATGCCACCTGAGATGAGCCTGACACTTGGTGCAGATGTGGAAAGAGAGAATGGAAAAGAGAGCGGATAGGTTGAAGGTAGGAGAAAAAGAGGTAGACCACAGTTGAGATGGGAGGGTTGTGTGAGCAGGGATATCAGTAAGTTGTGGGCAGAGGGAGGCGTTGGAGAGTGGAGAGAGTTGTTTGAGGACAGAGGGAATTGGAGGAGTATCGTGGTCAAGGCAGGGTAGGAGCTTGGTACCATTGGACCTCATCCCTTATAAATATAAGAGGAGGAGAAGAAAAAGATTGGTATGACACAGCCAGGGTCAGGTTACACCTATCGATCTCCCATACTCAGAGTGAATAATCCTACCAACACAACTGAGTCTGAGTCAACTGAGTCTACATATGTAAATAGTTAACTAAACTCATATTTCAATGATGTGTTGGCAGCTTTTTTCAATATTGGCTCATAAAGTTAATTATGTGACACATTAGCATACAAATAAATCAAGCAGGCCTCCTGTAATTGATACATTGATACTTAGTTGTTCAAGCTTCATGTCAGGCCCATCTGGTAGCTGAAGATGTGCTTTTCAAATAGGGTGGCCAAAGGAATCAAATAGGGTGGCCAAAGGAATCAAATAGGGTGGCCAAATGAATCAAATAGGGTGGCCAAAGGAATCAAATAGGGTGGCCAAAGGAATCAAATAGGGTGGCCAAAGGAATCAAATAGGGTGGCCATCATCATGAACCCAAAATTTGTCACACATGTTTTTGGCATCACAAAGACGGAAATGGTGCAAGCACCTTTGGCTTGCCTTCAAATGCGTTGATGACACACATAATTACCCTGCGCACGGGAAGCAAAAACCAGGGGTAAGCATTCAATTGCGTACGTGCATGCGTACATGTGGTGTGCATACGTACTTGTCTGCATTTTAAAAATTCATTTTCCTGGCAACCATTGGTCCAATTGACAGGAAATGTTAGCTTAGGAGCGCCGCCGCGTGTATAATTTTTTTATTCATTATCATGACGTCATAGGTCACGTGTTACGGGCGCCATCTTGAAAAAAGGATACACCTCTGCATCTCCCAAACCACTCAATGGAAAAAGTTTAAACATGGCTCATTTTCAAGTACACACCATGGGGAATAAGATAGGATGATGATGACTTCATCGGTGCCTTATTATGACGTCATAATTCGACACGTACAACGCTTGATCTGATCAGTATGAAAAAAAAAATTCCTCTGCAACTGTTAGTCCGATGGACATTAAATTTGTACCATAGGAGTGCCTCCTCCAGTAGAATAGTTTAATGATAATTATGACGTTATAGGTCACGTGGTACAGGCGCCATGTTGGAAGAATCGAAAAATGTTGCACCTCCATATCTCTGAAACCACTCCATGGAAAAAATGTAAACATGGCTCATTATAAAGAACTCCCAATGGCGATTAAGATTTGTTAATTATGATGTCACCGGTACCTTATTTATGACGTCATAATTCGACAAGTACAACGCTTGATTCAATCAGTATGAATTGTTTTTTCTCTGCAATTCTTGGTGGAATTGACACAAAATTTTCACCATAGAAGCGCCTCCTCCTGTAGAATATTTTTTAATGATAATTGTGATGTAATAGGTCATGTGGTGCAGGTGCCATCTTGAAAAAATTGAAAAAGGTTGCACCTCTATATCTCCAAAACCGCTCCATGAAAAAAATTGAAATGTGCCTCATTGTAAAGAACTCCGCATGGGGAATAGGTGTTGTTAATGATGACGTCATTGGTGTCATAATTATGACGTCACAATTTGACAGGGACAACGCTTAGTCATAGCTTAGATCAATTTGAAATTTATTGAGTGTGATCTATGCATCAATTATATTAGAGAATATAAATTTATGATGTAATCGCTCACGTGGTCTGGCAGCCATATTAGATCAAAGAAAAAAAAAACGTTCATAAACAGTAGAGTTGGCTCACACCACGTTGACTGCGCAGGGTAAGTATTCTATGAATACCATCTTGTTAAAAAAGCAATGTATCCCATTTCGCATCATAAATATCTGCAGAAAACACTTTTTGGACAAGAGAAAACTCCAAGTTGCAAAGATCGCATGAGATTACAGTGACAGTGAATACATAAATAAAAGTGTATAAATGATGTGTGGATGTAATTCCTAGAAACAAGTTATTCTAGCAAAAAATTATAAACACTTTACTGCTGTTTTGGAAGGTTGACTCACAGTTCAAGTGGGCTTTCTTGTTATTTGCACTTATGATGGCTTTCCACGCAGCTAGCCTCTGATAGAAGGCCATATTGTGCATCTGTGAACTGGAAAGGATTGTCTCGTCCAGTCTTGGAGGTTTTTAGTGATCAGAATCACTGTGGCATGTCTATTGCTTGTCACAATACGTCGCACACATCTCCAGCTTTAATCCATCATGGCCGTCATGCAAGTAGAGTCGGTGACTATCTGTCTACAAATCTTCCTGTCCTGGGAATCCTCCAGAGATTATCGTTAGAGGCATTATGGAGAATTTTAATGATTTCTTAAAAAAAATAATGTTGAGCTCTTAAATGTTGCAGAAAAATAAAGAGCTTGTATCTATTCTACATGCGACGTACAAGGTTACAGGTGAAATAATTCATTTTGCAAACTTAGCTCAAATGAAAATAAATATATAATTGGTGGTGCTAAACTTCTCTTAATATATACTGCAAACTCGATTTATTTTTGACGAATTTTAGTAAGATCTTTGCAGTGACCTCTTTGCGGTTACTCATGTCGGTCAAGGTACCTGAAAATATTCAAGCTTTCATTTGGAACATTTCAAAATTGATGGCAAGATACTGCCATCTAATGATTGAGGACATTCCAGATTACAATTTTTTAAATCATATTCCGTTCTATTAAATATTGCATGCACATGTTTGTGCAATGAAACCCCATGGTGGGAGTGAAAAGAGTCTGCAAATGAATGTCAGTACTCTGGATAAATTCCAAAGGCTCTAATGTTTACTGGCCTACCTTCGAGGTCGCATTCAATTTTGCAAACCTTTTGATCGATCCTTCCGCGTAATTTGGCAATTTAGCTTCAACCACTTCTCGCTGAGGATAAAAATTAATTAAAGGAGTAGTTGGTGGTGCTCTCTTCTCTAAGCTGTCAGCTGTCGTTCCTGCAGGGCCAAGGCAAGCCATTGTGTGCTGACACCTTAGTTATTGGGGAACACGCAGGCCTTCAAAGTGGGAAACAATCTTGGAGTCTTGTCGACAATCACAGTTACCTAAACTTTCCTCTGCTGCATTTTATTAGAGTAATGGCTTTCAGACCATCACTAGCTACACTGATCTGGAAAAAAACTTCATTGGGATGTTAATCATGTTATGTTAAACTCAACAATTGCATATGGATTATTAGCCCCCGTTCGACTTAGTCCGAAACGGGGGCTTATGGATTGGGTCTCGTCCGTCGGTCCATCCACAACCATATCTCGGAAATGTATGGACCGATTTTGTTCATACTTGGCAGAAAGACAAAATGTGATGGTATATATATCATATGCACATCATTTTGTTTCACGATGCGATCAAAGATGGCCGACTGGCGGCCATTTTAGTTGTAAAAACCCCCAATTGTGAACACGTCCTCAACCATTTCTCGGACATGCATTTACCGATGTTGTTCAAACTAGGCACACAGATAAGGAATGATGGCTTTCATATTCACGTCATTTTCTTTCGAGATCAGATCCAATATGTCCAACTGGTGCCTGTCTGTCTGTAACATTCTGTTCCACCCATTGGTTGGATAGTTCGCCTGACTCCACCCACCGTTTATATTTGAAAAAAAAAAAATCATACCATCGCCATGTCGGTGCGTGCTACCTGCTATGCGAAGTCTAAGACATCATAGGAACTTTCATATTGATGATCGCCATGCCTTCCCTGTAAGTTTTCCCTTCATTAAAAAATAACGAAAGTGACAGCTAAAACGATTTTTTGGCGAAAGCCATCACGGGCCTTGTGAAAATTGGCCTCAGCGATCGAGGCAGTGGGCTGTTAACTTGTATTCCATGGGTATGCAGTATACGGATGTCTTCTGATACCTCAGGTAGATGGATGCCCCTGCCTTGCATAATCCCAAGTCACATGTGGGCAAGGTGTAGTACCTGTCAGCCCCCCTTACCAGGGTAATGGTCCGCAGCCATGTGGTTTAAATGGCAAATGGCTCTGCACATCTGGTGGATGAGAGTCCAGTCGACTCCAACAGCACGGGTGGAAGAGGGTAAATTCCCCAGCGGAACTTCAGCTGTTCTCACAGCAGAGATACGGAGAGGAGTGGCGACCCCCCGTCTATACCACACACTTACCCGTGTGCACTAGCCATGGAAAGGCAATATGATGGCAATGCCATCATTGCCCGAGGAGACTCGACATCATCATTCCACACAAATCAATATGTGGCATTCTCTCAAGCAGGAAGTTATTACAAAAGGTGTTTGTCGAGGTCACTATTTAATTTTAATAATGTGTGTGTGTATATATACATATATACATATATACATATATCCCCCCCCCCCCCTTCACATGCCTCCCCTCCTTCACATGCCTCCCCCCCCAAAGCCCTCTCCCTCCCACAGATCTCTCGATGTCTCCATGTCTCTCGGTCCCTGCTCTCAAATGTTGTGTTTGTGTCCTTCCCCCTCTCTCCCCATCTTGTCTACCGCTCCCGATGTTATTTGTTTTATGTGTCTGTTTGTCTTTCTGTGTGATTAATGTTCGCTCTTTCACGAGCCTCGATCTTGTATACAAAAAAATATATATATATATATATATATATTGTTGCGGATATGGGATTTGGCCTCCATATCCGCTTGTAAATATTCCCCTATTTCCCCAATACTCCCCAACTATCCCCAATCCCCCATTCCCTAGTCCCATTGTCTGTAAACAACACTCTGTAGAACCGACCTTCCCCTTTTTCCCCCATTAACTGTCGTGCCCAGGTTCACCGCATCTCACGTAGACAACTATAGGACCTCTTGCTAGTTATTCTTAGTCTATGTCAGTTAAGGACTCGTTTCCATTAATTCTGACTCTTCGTTGCACCAGAATGTGATTGTATGGCACCAGTAGTGAGTTTAGGACCTCCCCATACCTCCTCCCATCTTCCTCATGAAACAACAACAACAACAACTACAACAACAGCGCGCGGGGAGTGTGCGTCCTCACACCGGCTTGGTTAGCCGCCATTGCCCATGTGCTCCGACGGGGTTACCACGAAGGGGCTGCCTGTCGGCCCCTCGTCAAGGGCGGAGCCCGGTAACCCCCAGCACCCAATAAGAAGCGGCGGGCCGATTCCATCTGGGGCGGAGCTAACGAGCCGAGGGCGTGTCACTCCCCGCCGGATATACGCAGCCACTTACCGGACGTGACGTGAGAGGCGCCCCGAGCTTGAAGTGAAGAGAACCAGACGCCACCTCCGAGCGCTGAGGGACCTCCCTGCATCTTTTGGGCCGCGCTATCCTGTCCCTGAGCACAAGGTGCACCTTGTGCTGTCCACCGACTACCTGCCCTTCCTTGCCATCAATCCCGGTGTGAGTCAGTCTTGTCCTGTTTATCTGTGGTCTGTCGGGGTTACTATAAGACCGTGATTAAGTGCCTACCTTCCTATGCTGTCCCTCTTGTCCTTGTAATCTCAACGTTCCGAAATATTATAACCTCCTCCGGAGGTCTTGAGAACTGTACCCCTGGTGTCGTGTCATTTAACCCAGCCGTTGTGTCCTTTCCTCAATTGATTTAGCGTAGCGCGACTCGGCCAACGTTCGAGTATAATCGGGTAAACTGTGCAGACGCGGTCATACCAAACCGCTCGGTAAACCAACATCCACAACCGCGTCTGTAACAATATATATATATACATGCGTCAGGAAGAAGATAATTGGTTTGTGGTCGTTTTTGTCACATATCTTTTCAGCATATCTCTCAGGATTGTGAGTTAAGCAGGTGATGTGAAAGGCCAAGAGCTGCTCATGGTCACATATATTTTCCGCATATTGTGCAGCATTGTGAGTTGGACAGATGACCATGATTGGTGGGGAGGTGGTTTTAACACTTGAACTGTGGGAGGGGATTGATGCCTTCGGGTTGGGAGAGGAAGGCTGAGGACATTGCTTCTGTTTTGGGGAGTATGAGAAAGCAACGATCACAGTCAAATTTGGGAAGGGAGGTCGAGGGCCTTGGGGGGTGCGAGGGGGGAATGAGGACTTTTGGTGGGGGGTGGTGGGGAAATTTGTGGTGGGGGTAGGTGGAAAGCTTGGAGAGGGCAGGAGATTGATGTCTTACAGTCGGTGGGGGTGGGGGGGGGGGGCGGTCGGTGGGGGGGATGGGGGATGAGAGTCCAGTCGACTCCAACGGTGGGGGGGGGGGGCGAAGGGGATTGAGGACTTGGGGTGGGGTTTCACTTAAATATAAATAAATATTAAAAATAAACATGTTTGATTTAAATCCCTTCAGCTGTTCTCAAGTATCACATTTTTACCAGGCATGACATGTTTCACATAAAATGGTTAAGCGATTTCGGAGAATGTTTTTTTAAAATAACGGCTTTCAAGCTAATATGGCTGCCAAACCACGTGACATATGAAATCAAAAATGTACACTCTGCATATGTATGAGTAGGTGATCACATTTGTGAAGTTTCTTGTTGATCGGATAAGGTTCCTTTTTCTATCCAAGATGGCCGCCAAACCACATCACCCACGATGTCATAATTTACAAACTTTATGCAACAATAGGGTTAGACGACATTTGTTAAGTTTCACATCGATAGGGGAAGTGGTTTCTGAGATATAATTTTTTAATATTTTCTTTCAATCCAATATGGCTGCCACACCATGTGACCAATGACGTTTTTTGTGATCAACTTTCATCGACCTCACATGGCGATTAACACACATAAAGTTTCGAGTCAATTGCTTTGGTGGTTTGGAGGAGATGTTTTTTTAAGGTTTTAGGTTAAATCCAATATGGCTGCCAAACCATGTGACCTATGATGTCATAAATTTAATATTTCTATACAAATGTGTCATAGATCATATGCATGCAATTTCAGAATTTTAGGATAAGGCATTCGAGTAAAATATTTATGGCTGGTATACCACTTCACCAATGATGTCATCATTATAATGCTTTTGGAGTGGAGGCATAATAATCCGATGTACATGCATGAAGCAGAAACATGCATATGGCTTACGTGCATATATAATACATCGTGGTTATATACCTGGGATAATTCCAATTGCACTGGGCCATGGACTAGCACCAAGGCCAAAGGCCTGTCATTCAGTGCTGCTTCATGGAATGGCAGCGCGTTGTTTTAATTGGAGGTGGAGTCAGGCCAGCTGTCCAGCCAATGGGTATAAAGCAGTAGGGTGGAGTTAGGGCACCTGAAAACTCAGGCATGTAATACATGTACTGTATGTGATATTTTCTAAGTCCAAAAAGGGCATAACTCCATGAAAAATTGGCGAAACTCCCGGAAATTCAAACTGGTTCTGTAACTTATCATAATAAAGCTGCGTACCAAGTTTCCGTTGAAGATGGTAAAGGGTATGGAAAAAGTCTAGAAAACCACAAGTGGGACAGGTGGACGAACGGATAGCAAACCTATAGTCCACTTCCAGGTAGGGGACTAATAAGTCGCTGGGTGAATCTTCAAGTTGGTTCTTTTCTGGTCGTTTTAAATAAGCTGCAATTGATGCTTGCTGTCTCTTCATTTTTTTTCCTGCATGCACCCTGTAGAGTGCCCTTACCACCCTGCATCACCCTGCATCACCCTGCATCACCCTGCATCATCCTGCATCATCCTTATCACCCTGCATGCACCCTGCATGCACCCTTACCCTGTAGAGTAAGATTTTTTTAAATGTCGGATCGAAATACAGTAACGTAATGACGATGACATAGTCGGTTATGATTGGTTAATTTGCTGTGCTTCATCACGACAGTTTTGTGACATGATAATAATGGATAAGTGGAATCCCACCCAATCCACGTTATACAGCCTATAACAGCATTATCCGGATACAATGAAACCAAACTGCATTGCATTTTTTAAAATCATGTTTACCATGAAAAGTCTTTTTACAGGAAGGGGTGAGAGGGGGTGGATTTATTATTAAATTATCAAAAAAACAGCCAGGGGACTGCCCCCTCGCCCCCCTTCCAACCCCTTCTTCCCCATCGTCAAATCGTACCATGGTAATGTGGTTAACAGAGAGGAGGTGATCAGATTCAGGAAACCCTTCCTGACAGTTTGAGGCTGTATCCATCTTGTTCACCCCTTGTGCTCTCCTCGCTCTCTTTCTTGCCCACATCACTTATTTATCCAAGTCCCCCTCGATTTTCTCTGTCATCCCTGCTGTTGGTGTGCTTCCCGCTCTCTGCTTTTCCTTTTATTCTGGCACATCCTGATTAGGTCTACGTTATATCTCCATAAAACTCGCCATTGTATACAAAAAGGTCGAACTACTTTACAGATGCAGTGTTACATCAATAAATGTAAGGTGCTGGGATGGGGAAGAACAATAAAAGTAGGAATTACATGATGCAGTCTTGGAAGTCTTGGAAGAAGTCACAAAGAAGAAGAATCTTGGAGTGGTAATAGTAAATTTGGGGGGTAAACAGACATCACAGTACCAGGCAGATATAGGTGTAAAGCTAATGGGGTTTAGGTTGTATTATTTGGTAACGTTATGGGTAAAGCTCAACTCAATGTACTGTCAAGTCAACCATACACTGATTATATTTGTAAATTGCAGGTAGAACTTCCTCTCCTTCTTGCCACGCTGTCAAATCGATCATGGCGTGTTTGATACAACATCTCAACATGCTCTCATACTGTGATTGGCCTGGCTTCAGAATTCAGAGATTATGCTGAATATATTCTGGATGAATTGGTTAAAGTTTAAGTTATAAATGAATACCGGTAGTTAGTTATCTATTAACAACAATGTGGCAGGAATCCTGTTTCAATCGTTTTTGGTTAAAATGCTCATATTCCGACGCACAACTGTCTCTGTGACTTTTTACCCAGAACACTTATGTGACCCAGAACACACAACACTATTCTTGTAAAGTTATTAGTGAAATAATAAACAGTTAAAATATTCATAGAGTGGAAACATATATCATTGGCATGATATATTAATACAGCGTTTCCTGAAAGATAAAACCTTTTGGCGAGTCACACACGGATTATTTTCCGAACAAAACCAATTCCATCAAAATTGAAGTTTTCCTTTGCCTCTCAGTGATGTTTTACAAAGCTTTGATCTCCAAATCTTTTAATCATCTCACATGGCTGCCTAATTTTCAAAATGTAAAACAGTACGTGCCCTACGTTCGAGGTGCAAAGTACTATGTGCCCTATTATGTTCATGTGATCAGCATTCAAATATTTTAAAATCTGCATTTGTTTTCAACTCTATAAATAGCATAATTTATATAATTGTTATATTCAGCTGATTCATTTACATATATTCATGCATTTTGGTGAAGATCCGGATGCAGATCTGGATACTAGAATTTATAAAGTGATTCTTCCCAATTGAAAGATATATCCGAAAACGATATAGAGCATGATATCTCAGGAAGTTGTGGATGAGTTATGACAAAACTTGGTGGATGAGTTCGGTAGGTGACAAAAACCATCAGATTAGATTTTGGTTCAGGTACGGATGCAGATCCGGCATCATCAGTGAGATACAAAACTTAAACTGTTCGGATTGGCGGAAGTCTGCACTATACCGAGTGTAGATCTGGTCTCCAAATGCATTTGGTAAAAAAAAAAGAAGCTCTTCAATGATGTTTTTTTTCCTTCTTTTTCTGCCAATATCCGAGCTGTATCACGGAGCCGGCTGAGACTTTCGGAATCAAATTTTGCCTCAATAATGGGAATAAAAACATGCGGGTTGACGTAATTATTTGTCCTTGAATTAATTTTAACGTCCTGACCGAATTATAGACATTTTAACATTTTCACCAAAACTTGATTAATGTTTATCCAATCAGAGCGAAATTGCTCGCTTTTGATAGCCGAGAGCAACGCGCATTTACGCTTAATTTACATCATATCCCTCCGAGTTAAAGGTCAAGGTCAAATGGCGGTTTAAAAAAAATAAATAACAGTTTTTTTTGTCATACATTGCTCAATTTTATCAATGCGGAATTTCAAAGACTGCTTGAGACAAAGATCATAATAGTGTACCTCTGCTGAAGTTGTGCATCTGATATTTGTTTTGTGTCCTTGACATACTTTTATTGTGAATTTTGATTGTGACCTAATTAATAATAAACACATTTTTGATGATAACTTGAATAATTTTCCCCAAATATTGATGCTGTTGAGTTTTTTTTTTTAGGTACATTGTACCTTTGTACCTTTGTACCATTGTACCTTTTTCATTGTACATTTTTAGGTACATTGTATTTAGGTACATTTTAGGTACATTAGGTTTTAGGTACATAATTTTAGGTACATTTAGGTACATTGTAGATGGAGATACTTTTTATTTATTTACACTCTATCGTTAAATGTTGAAGGTCAAGGTAATATGATGGTCTGAAAAAATATAACCATCATTGGATCACGGGCCAAGGGTAGGTTGTGGGCAATCGTCTGGAGTAAGCATCTCCCGGTCGAGGAAGGCAGATGTCGTAGACATCTTACTAGAATTCACCAAATGTCTGTCTGTCTGTCTGTCCGTCTGTTCCCAGGTACTGCAAAAACGGCGAAACTGATCGCAACGAAATTTTGGGTGGGTAATCCTGGGACCCCTTGGAGTAAAATAGGCTATATTGTTTTCCCAATTTCCAATTTTTCCAATTTTCCAATTTTCCAGTTTTTCCAAACTCGATGGAATAGTATTTACCGGTATGAACAGTGATGTGGCTTTTGTTGAAATTCAACAAATACTATTTAGATTTTGATGATTTGCATGTGATATGATTTAATGGATGTTTATATGAATTGTTTAAAATAAAAAGCCTTCAATTTCTGATATTTTGCCTTTTCATTTGGGCCTCCCTATTGAAGCTCCACCCATAGGGCGGGTACCGTTGCTAGTCTAGTTTAAATTGATGGATCAACATAAACTTTTCCCATCACTGGGGACGGTACCATTCCTCGTTAAATATATTATATATACACACACATGAATCGTGATTATACAAATACACTCCTACATGGTTATGATTGGACAGACACACACACACACACACACACACACACACACACACACACACACACACACACACACACACACACACACACACATCCTCACTAATAGAACCCCATCTGTTGAAGGAGAACCGATGCACTTGAATTTTGTCACCTGATTTAACTACCTGCCTACTCTATCCCAAATATACACATATTCACATCCCTCTCTTTTGCTCACAATTACCACTGTTTTCCCCACATTTTTCATCAGTCTCCCTCTTTCCATCCATTCCTGCCAAACAACGATTACATCATGAAGTTCCTCATCAGGCAGAAATCACCACAATATTCTTGCTTCATCGTTCTACAAATCCATTACCACCACAAACAGAAAAGGACAAAGGCCTGACCCGTGATGGAAACTTAACTTTTATCTCAAATGCCTCTAATCAACCATTTATGGTCAAAACAATGTCCTGGCACCCTCATACATCATCCCAACTATTCCTAGCTATTTTCAGACTCCCCTTTATCCTGAGAGACCAATACACCACCTCCGTTGGAACTCCATTATATGCTTTCTCCAGATCCACAAACACACAATACAATTCACTGTTCTCTTCCAAACAAAAAGTTCCCCTCTTTTGTACCTTTACCCAGCATTAACCCAAACTATATCCCATCAATCACCAGAAACTCTCTGGCCTATCATTCACCAGCCTTTGCAAAACATGGAACACTTGCTCCATCAGCTTGAAACCACTGCGATTCCCACACTCATTAACATCCCCTTTGTTCTTGTGGATAGCTACCAATCCGCTCTCCTGCCAATCTTTTGGTGTTCGCTCCTCCTCCTCTCGGATCTTCCACAAAAGGCAATCCACTCCTCCATCTCCAATCCCTTTATTATCTCCAGCACCACCTCTCAAGCTCCACTTGTTTTTCCTATTTTAGGGTTCTTAAGAATAATAAAAACCTCAACCTTCTATCACTCTATAAGGCGACTATCGTGTACGCCTCCTCGTGGTGTTTGAACCCTCTCAATGCAAGTTGGGGGCCAAATTTTCCGCATTCTTCCCTGCTGCACAGGTTCGTCAGGGCAGCGTGGTCAGTGTCGATCGGTCCCCATGGACTGGCCCTTTTCCTCTTGTCACTGTCTCTCTTCTCTCTATCTCCAACTCTGTTGTGGCCCTGACTTCGTGAAGGTGGGGGTACACCATCCTAGAATTGTGGGATCTCTGGGTCACTTCTGGAAGATCGATCGGCTATCTCCGTGCCATGGACATGTTTGAGAGAGCTCTCCTGAACAACAACAACAATAACAACAACCACCACTCTATAAACATTGTTGACCTCTCCAAATAGTTCCCTACCATTCTGCACTTTTATCAGTTCCTTAAAATATATTCCCTCAATCAACTAATGTTCTTCTCCTCATTAAGAATTTCGCCTGTAGTACTCTTTATCACATTTATCTGTCCAATATCTCTTCTTGTCCTTTCCCTATTCTTTTCCACCTAAGAATATCATTTTACTCTCTTCCAAGTCTCACCTCTCATCGCACCCTTTCCAAGCCTCCTGTATAACCTTTGTCATTGCATTGTGTGCCCACTTCCTCTTCTCCCCATACTACAATCAGGAGTGTAATGGTTAGAATTCCCGTTCTGAATCTGGGAGGTGAACGATTGAGTCGTATCAAAGACTTTAAATTGGTACCTGCTGGTACCAATTTAAGAAGTGTAGAGCACAGACATTCAAGAAGCATTTCAGAACCTTCAGCATTCAAGAAGTGTAGAGCACAGACAAGTAACTACAGCTTGGCAAGCAGTGCATAACCTTAATGGGTCTAAAGGCTTTCTTCTGCATTGAAGTTCTTTGGAAGTTAACTCGTTTTTCTGCCTTTAACTTTTGCCATTACTTAAAAATGAAGATTTCTTCTGTCTGATTACTTCATAAACCTCCAAGATCCACCACCCTGGCTCCTTCCTTTTGGTACTTCCTCCTTTAGCATAACAGACTTTAGATGCACCCTCTAACAAGGAATCTTTCATGTTCCTGCACTTCCCTTCCACTCTCTCTCTCTCTCTCCTGTAGTCTGACTTCTCCGAGTCAAATTTAACATGATCTAAATTCTGTGTCCTCTTCCTTGAATCTGACCACATAATATAATAGTACCTTGGGGCTGTTGTGGAATAAAATATTCATATTAACAATTGACCATATTGTTAAAACCACAGAATGTGATCTGGTGTAAATATGCTCTATGGTGCAGTTTGGTAAAACTCTGAATCCTCTTGAATTATTTTTGAGCCTCTGTTAAGAGCCAAACAGGTGGTCAAGAGAGTTAATTTAAGGGACAGAATGTGTAACGCTCTTGGACTGCCATCTGTGTCTATCAATTTTAGCCTGTGTTCCATCTATGGAACACAGGCTGCAAATTCCCCCTCAGCAGGTCATAGGAGGTTGACCTCTTGAACAGAAATAATGTAGTGCTCTCAGTCTCCCAACATAGAAAGCTGGCCAAAGGAGCCAAATAAGGCTTTTGGATGGGAACCAGAGACGCTTGCAGGCTCTCATGTCCCAGGGGTATTAACCCCTGGGTTGACCCGGCATGCTGGTAACATCAAAGGGTTTTTTCCTTTATAACCAAGAGAAAGTTGCAACGAGAGAGAGAACTGGGAGAGCGGCTGAAGAGGAGTGAAGTCACTACTGGAAGACCTACCGAACGAGCTTCAACAAAGACCTACCGAACGAGCTTCAACAAAGACTGGCAGAATGACTCATTAAAGATCTCGGCTCAGTACGTTTATTATACAACAAATTCTCTAAAGTGAATAAAACATTGATTTGCTAAAACGAGTTTCTTGGAAGTTTGTGAAGTCATTTAGTAGTAGAACACAGAAATTCTATTCTACAAATTGGTGGTCCGTTGGGGAGTCGACTGCACAGACCAGGTAAGCTTTTTGTTTGTTATCTGTGTAGTATGATGTTAATCTGCGATATTTGTCCAATGTTTGTGTTTTTGTTTTTTGTTTGTTTTTTGTCAATCTTACAAGATTGTTGAAACCGACAATGTGCTTGTCTGGACATAGATAGTTTCATGTGGATGGGATCGAATATCCAGAGAATTCGTAAAATAAAATAGAAATATAATTTGATTATGAATATTATCTCTTTTGTCAAGGAAGATGGAATATACAGATTTGATGTGCGGGGTTATGAGCAGCCATTAATTAATAGTAAAATTGTGAGTAATCTTGGGATTCCATTTTTGATAGAATTTATATGAGAATAACAGCTATTTATGGATATGAGCTTCATAAAACAATGAGGGAGTACAAAATTAGCCAAATTTGGAAGAGGTCTTACACTGACTTTCCAGAGTACTCTGCTCATGGATTTTTGACATGTATAAACTTGACCTTTATCAGCATATAAATTGTGCTGTATGTATGGATGTGTCTTAGACATAGATGATATGGGCAGATAGTAAAGAAAATTTTGTTGAATTTAACTATTGTGAGTTTTAAAACGGATTGCATTGTGAATCTCAAAACCAAGGGGCAGACGTGAACGCGCTGTTACGTTTTTTACACTCAGAACACGATGTTACGTGTACCTGCAACATATTTGTTAATCTGGCACACCTATATTGGCATACTGGTGTCAGTAGTATTCACTAAGTTGCATAGAAATGGAGGAGCAACTTTTAAGGGGGCGTACAACCACTTATTTGGATATTTTCTACAAAAGTAGGGGTTTCAATAAGTGGTAGCTGTACACATGGGATTTATCAAATTAAGTTATGGAGTTTAAACAAAGTTACTGGTAAACAGAAGGGGAAGGGATAGTAAATAAATTCTTCAATGCTGGGTAAATTAAGTGAGATATTACAAAGACTTATAAGAGCTATTGTTCTTCCTTATAGCAATAGAAAGAAAATTAGATCTGTTTAAAAAATGAATTTGCTGACCCTTTGAAGTAAATTCTTTGAATTGATTGTTTTACTTGTATTTGGAGTTCAAATTGGGAATGGTCTGGTAGAGCGCTGGTTAAAACCTTTGGTTGTGGTATTTTGGAACGAATTCACAGACCATAGGGAGTTGATAAGAATGGAAACAAATATGGACCCCGGGAGATAGGGGCATCAGGATAAGGCAAATCATCAGATTTATGTTACATATTAAGGGATTTTTCTTTAGTCACATTTTAAGAAGTTTGTTAGTTGGTATATAATGTTGAATGTCATTGACATATAATTATGTTATGGGTATGGACATATACAAGGGGTAGCTCACATGTTTTACAATGGCAACATGAATACTAAGATTCAAAGATTGAATCAAGTGATGTTGCAAATGAATACAGTAGATTTCTCTAGTTTGTTAAAATAAGGGCATAACAAAATGTTGTGAACTGTGTCCATTTTACAAGATCGATGAACTCATATCACCACAAGTTACACTGTTAAAGAAAAACAAAAAGCGGGCAGGACTATGATAATAATACATTATGCATAGTTTGCTTGTTTGCAAGATTTGTTGGGAATTAGATATTCCTGTTTGTGATTCCAATCATATATACTCATTATTAATGCATTTATTTTCTTTGAGTTGTGTTACAATACCTGCATGAGTTTAATTTTTGAATTATATTAACCTGAAAGCAATTGTGGATGCTATTCTTAGTTTAGTAATATAAAACACATATCTGATTTGAATATTATTCGTGTGAAGTTGTTATAAAATATAGTGATTTCATGTTATGATGTACCCCATCTGATTCAATCTGTGTGGAGAGCAGATATAAATGTGGCTGAGTAAAGGGAAGACCAGATCACATCCCAAATGGAGTGATAACGACATCTGGGAAGAAGTTTAAGAAAGGAAAATTTGTGAAAAATGAAGTTAATCCTGGCATACACCCTCCTTCTCAAAGAATGATGAAGAAATACTCCTTTGTAAGATGGATGTTTACCTTCACCAAGGGAAAATTATGTGACCATTTGTCTGGATCACACTGCAACATATGGAAAAGTGCGATCACTTACTTTTGTTTGAATACCTCGAACATTCATCACATCAGCAATTGCAGGACGATGACATTTTACCTGCAACTTCTACGGGATGCGGTGATGTGTGTCATTACTTCACCAACTTCCGGGGAGCCAGCATGGAGCTGCAAGCGAACGGCTGTGCCTTTTCCTTCACAACAGCTGTGCACAATTCTGCTGGGTGCTCCTGGTATGGACCATGGATAACTTGAGTACCATGGTCCCAACATCATCATTGCGGATGCATCCGGCATCCCTGCTCCACATCTTGCTGGCAAATCAACATCACATCAACACTTGCTCCATGCTCACGATGAGTGAGGAGGCAAGTCGACTACAACTGGATGGAGGCCTTGTTCAAATCTACTATGGCTCACAGCAAGAGTGGCAAGGATGCTGCATGGAGAGCAGGCCAGTCTATGACTCTGCCCAGCTATCATAACAGCAGAAAATCCTACGCAAATAGTGTAGGTGCTATGGAGACATCAGAAGGAAAATAGTTCATGCTTGAATTTCAAACACAAGTGATCAGCCCCTTTTTTCAAACAAGGAAAGTCAATATTTGATTGAAGGCAAACGTTCTGCCAAATGTTGCAGACGCTTTATTATTTTTAATGATGAACTGAAATTATTGCATTTTGGTAAAGGTGAAATGTTTTGTGATCTTTATGCAAATGAGTTGAATTGAATTATCAGCATAGAAAGAGTCAATGAACAAGGAAATGTTTTGTGATCAAAATTCTTCCAGAATGACGGTGTATGCCTTAGGAAATTGAATTACCAGATTAGTGGTTTGAATATTTAATGTGGTAATGTTTAGATTAATGGTTAATATAAACATAAAAGAAAAAACCCGGGGACTGTTGTGGAATAAAATATTCATATTAACAATTGACCATATTGTTATAACTACAGAATGTGATCTGGTGTAAATATGCTCTATGGTGCAGTTTGGTAAAACTCTGAATCCTCTTGAATTATTTTTGAGCCTCTGTTAAGAGCCAAACAGGTGGTCAAGAGAGTTAATTTAAGGGACAGAATGTGTAACGCTCTTGGACTGCCATCTGTGTCTATCAATTTTAGCCTGTGTTCCTTCAATTTTAGCCAATCTTCCATCTATGGAACACAGGCTGCAAATTCCCCCTCAGCAGGTCATAGGAGGTTGACCTCTTGAACAGAAATAATGTAGTGCTCTCAGTCTCCCAACATAGAAAGCTGGCCAAAGGAGCCAAATAAGGCTTTTGGATGGGAACCAGAGACGCTTGCAGGCTCTCATGTCCCAGGGGTATTAACCCCTGGGTTGACCCGGCATGCTGGTAACATCAAAGGGTTTTTTCCTTTATAACCAAGAGAAAGTTGCAACGAGAGAGAACTGGGAGAGCGGCTGAAGAGGAGTGGTCACTACTGGAAGACCTACCGAACGAGCTTCAACAAAGACTGGCAGAACGACTCATTAAAGATCTCGGCTTAGTACATTTATTATACAACAAATTCTCTAAAGTGAATAAAACATTGATTTGCTAAAACGAGTTTCTTGGAAGTTTGTGAAGTCATTTAGTAGTAGAACACAGAAATTCTATTCTACAGGGCTTACACACCTTGTCATTTATTTTCCCTTTCTGTCTCCTATTCTCGATCAGATACCAATCTAACCGTGATAATCTATGCTGGCTCACTTCTCCCTCCTCTGGAATCACTTTGGAATCCAGGATGCAACACCATCCTCAAGCCTCACCTCGGAAACAATAGATCTGGCTCTTGCAGTTCTTTCCTCTTAAAAACTTAAATTATTTCCTCTAAAAAAGTCGCACCTGTGTCTGAAGAAGGCAGTGCAGTTTACCAGTATGTGTGCAATCCATGCAAGTTACAGAACCTCCAGATGCTGACAACTTTAGAACCCTTTGGAATTTCCCTTAAAAATTACCCTTCAGAAATACCCTTTCAAAACCCCCCTTAGAATTACCATTTAGAACCCTTTAGAATTGCCCTTTAGAACCCTTTAGAATTTCCCTTTAGAAATACCCTTTAGAACCCTTTGAAATTACCCTTTAGAACCCTTTATAATTACCCTTTAAAATCTCCCTTTAGAAATACCCGATATAATTACCATTTAGAATCCTTTGAAATTCCCCTTTAGAATTATGATTTAAAAATACCCTTTAGAATCCTTTAGAATTGCCCTTTAGAAATACCCTTTAGAACCCTTTAGAATTACCATTTAGAACCCTTTGAAATTACCCTTTAGAACCCTTTAGAATTGCCCTTTAGAATTACCCTTAAGAAATACCCTTTAGAATGACCCTTTAGAATTACCATTTAGGTCCTTTTAAAATGATGCTTGAGAACCATCTAGAATTGCTCATTAGAACCCTTTGGAATTGCCCTTTAGAATTACCCTTAATAAATACCCTTTAGAACCGTTTATAATTACCTTTTAGAATTACCATTTAGGTCCTTTTAAAATGATGCTTTAGAACCATCTAGAATTGCTCTTTAGAACCCTTTATAATTGCCCTTTAGAATTACCCTTTAGAAATACCCTTCAGAACCCTTTATAATTACCATTTAGAACCCCTTGAAATTACCCTTTAGAACGCTTAATAATTACCCTTTAGATTTACCATTTAGAACCTTTTAAAATGACGTGTTAGAACCATCTAGAATTGCTCTTTAGAACCCTTTATAATTACCCTTTAGAACCCTTTATAATTACTCTTTAGAATTACCATTTATAACCTTTTAAAATGACCCTTTAGAACCATCTAGAATTGCTCTTTGGAACCCTTTTTGATTACCCTTTATAATTACCCTTCAGAACCTTTCAGAATTACCATTTATAACCATTTGAAATTACGCTTTGAAATTACCCTTTACAATTAACCTTTAAATCCCTTTATAATTACCCTTTATAACCCTTTATAATTAACCTTTAGAACCCTTTATAATTACCCTTTATAACCCTTTATAATTACCCTATAGAACCCTTTATAATTACCCTTTAGAATCCTTTATAATTACCCTTTAGAACCCTTTATAATTACCCTATAGAACCCTTTATAATTACCCTTTAGAATCCTTTATAATTACCCTTTATA
This sequence comes from Myxine glutinosa, assembly GCF_964187855.1. Classification (NCBI taxonomy): domain Eukaryota; kingdom Metazoa; phylum Chordata; class Myxini; order Myxiniformes; family Myxinidae; genus Myxine; species Myxine glutinosa. Next base: position 174,593,202 of record NC_136264.1, read on the forward strand.
ACTCTTTATAATTACCCTTTAAACCCCTTTATAATTACCCTTTAGAATCCTTTATAATTACCATTTAGAACCCTTTATAATTACCCTTTAGAACCCTTTATAATTACCCTACAGAACCCTTTATAATTACCCTTTAGAATAACAATTTAGAACACATTAAAATTACCCAATATATTCATCTAGAATTGCTCTTTTAGAACCCTTTAGAGTTAAACACGGTGTGTTAGAAATGTTCTTCTTCTTCATTGTTTGACGATTGGATGGAACGAAGGACGTAGTTTGAAGCAGCTTCATCGCTTAAAAACACAAGTTTGCTACAACTAGTTCCGAGCCCTCGGCTGTCTCAAAAAATAATTATGCTACCTCAGTTAGGTTCCCATTCACGTTCCTTACTATGGCTTCCTTGATAACCTTAAACCCACCTGGTGTTGGCTCGATGGTTAAGGTGGCTGGCTTGAGATCTTAGGTTCCTGAGTTTGAGCCCCTGCAAAGTGGTTGAATTAACAACAAGTGGGTTGACTCCGCTTGTCATCCTCCGAGGTCAGCAAAATGAGTACCAGTTGACTGGTGATGGAGGGAATTACATCAGCGACACAGATGTGCCTCCAGAAAATGATGCAGCCATTAGCTTCAGCCTGCAAATGAAACCACCACCTCATACTCAATATTTATTTCGCTTGCACTATTTCCTGTCCATCTGGTGTCTTTTCAAACAAACCTCCACCGCTCACCCCGCACACTTATCCTGATCAGAGTACCTACAATCTCCCTACCCTTTCCGATAAAACTATCAATATTCAAGGACCAAAATCTTAACCTTCTATTAACCCTCACCTAAACTATTTAGAGTGCCTTCAGAAAGTATTCACTCCCCTAGACTTTTTCACATGTTGTTGTTACAGCCTCAATTTAAAATCTATTAAAACGAGATTTTGTGTCACCAATCTACACATAATACCCCATAATGTCAAAGTGGAATTTGTTTTTAGAACTTTTTTTTACAACATAATAAAAAATTAAAAGCTGAAATGTCTTGAGTCAATAAGCATTCAACCCCTTCACTAAGATGCTCCAAATTGAGCTCAGGTGCATCCAATTTCCTTTCATCATCTTTGAAATGTCCCCACAACATGATTGGAGTCCACCTATAGCCAATTCAATTGATTGGACATTATTTACAAAGAAACACACCTTTCTATATAAGGTCCCACAGTAGACAGTGCATGTCATAGCAGAAACTCTACTATGAAGTCCAATAAACTGTCTGTCAACCGCCGAGATAGAATTATGAGGAGGAATAGATCTGCGGAAGGATATAAAACAATTTATATAGTGTTGAAACTTCCGAACAGCAAAGTGAGCTCCATCATTAGGAAATGGAAAGAATATGGAACTAGCCAGACTCTTCCCAGACCTGGCCATCCAACCAAACCGAGAAACCGGGCAAGAAGGACCTCGGTCAGGGAGGTGACCAAGAACCCATTGATCACTCTGACAGAACTACAGAGTTCCTTGGCTGAGATTGGAGAACCTGCAAGAAGGACAACCGTCTCTGAAGCAATTCACAAATCTAGGCTTTATAGGAGAGTGGCCAGACGGAAGCCACTGTTGAGAAAAAGGCACATGAAAGATTGATCATGAGGCAAAAGATTCTGTGGTCTGATGAGATGAAAATTTATATATTTGGCCTGAATGGAAAGTGCTACATTACATCTGGAAGAAACCAAGCATAGCACATCACCTATCTAATACCATCCCTACCAGACAGCAGGGTAGTGGCAGCATCATGCTATGGGGTTGCTTTTCAGAAGAAGGGACTAGCAGACTTGGAAGGATAGATGGAATAATGAATGGAGCCAAATACAGGAAAATCCTTGAGGAGCATCTGCTTCAGAGTGTAAAAGATCTTCAACTGCGACAAAGATTTATGTTCCAATAGGACAATGACCCCAAGCATACAACCAAAGCAACACTGGAATGGCTTCAGAACAGGAACCCGAAAGTGTTTGAGTGGCCCAGCCAAACCCCAGACTTGAAACCCATTGAATCTGTGGAAAGACTTGGAAGATTCCTGTTCACCGACGCTCCCCCATCCAACTTGACAGAGCTTGAGCAAATCTGCAAAGAAAAATGAGAAAATCTCCCCAAATCCATATGTGCAAAGCTGATACAGACATACTCAAGAAGACTCAAAGCTGTAATCGCTGCCAAAGGCGCTTCTACGAAGTATTATCTCTGGTTGGGTTCTTATGCAAATTAGATACTATTTATGTATTTAGTTTTTTTTAATATTTTGTAAAAAAATTCTGAAAAAAAACAATTCCACGTTGACATTATGAGGTATTATCTGTCGATTGGTGACAAATTTTTTTTCAATTTAATCCATTTTAAATTCAGGCTGTAATATATCAACATATGAAAAAAGTCAAGGGGTGTGAATACTTTCTGAAGGCACTGTAAACAGTAGTTAAATGATAAGGCAGTGCCAGACAATAAATGGGTGTCAACCTGGTGGTGCTTTCCACTTTACACTAAACCTGCCAGGTGAGCCCCACCCTTGTTGTAAGTAGAGCCATGAACGTCGTTCATTCTTTTTTGTTTTTGGAAGAACTCATGCCCACACCCCATGGCATCTGGTGGTTATATACGTTTTACATCCAGGTGGCTAACCCTAATGACAACCCCCAACCTAGAAGCCCATGCATGGATTTGAAGATGTCATTCCATTTCCTAGCTACTTGTCATCCAAGACAAAGGGGGCATGGCCTGCCCCAGTTTTGTCAAAAGTGCCTTCTCTTGGATCTGCGCATCTCAGTGTTGCAGGTTCACTACGTGTCGGTCTTGGAACAGACTTGGAAGTTTTGAAGTGGAAGAACAGACTTGGAAGTTGAACTATCTCAGGGTCCATGGAGATGCTCCATTTTTGCTTCACCCAGTGAAAGGTGCTAACCTTAAAGAGCCCCGGAGCCAGACCCATTAATTATGTATGGAATACATTTTGTTATTCATAATTAGATATTTCATTTCAACATGCAAATGTGGGCAACCTATGCTTGCCCAACAGGAAAACAAAGAACAACTACAGAGGAGTCTGTTTCTCATCAATTTCTTCATCATTACTTTTACAGTTTGATCAATAATGAGGGATTCATTTTATTAACCAAGATCGTGTTAATCTTGCCTTCAATCGTTTTTTTGTTTGTTTCCGCAGTGATTAAAATACGGATATCTTATCAATCAAATTCGATTTTTTTTTTTCTGCGGTTGTTAATCATACAGAATATATCTGAAAATCTGCAGCAGTCTGCAGCTCTGTAGGGTGATCATTCCTAGAATTAACTGTAAGCTTCCCATTTGTCTTTAACTGAACGTTGCCACTTTATCTACATGATTAAGTGGATACTCTCGCTTTCTCACCTCGATCCAAGGCTTATGCATGAAGCTGCACATTTAACATGGAAAAAAATGATCGACAAGGCAGTAGAATATTCCACCAACAACAATGGGTAGTGTGCAATGGTCTCATGACTTTGCATACGATTATATTAAGAGCCTTTTCATCTCTACTCTTGCTGAGGCTTCTTGTTACTCACATTTTAAAGTACTGTACAAGTAGTGGACCATAAAAATGGAACGACCTCCACACATGTGTGGCCCATGTGTTAATTAAGCAAATGACATCCCAGCATGATTAGGGTAATGTATAAAATTGCTGCACAGGCCTGGCTGCCTATATTTATGGCTGGCTGCAAGAGGAGACTCACCAACGTCCCCATCCACAGAGCACACGTGTTCGCCCAATGGTTTGATGAGCATGACACTGATGTTATCCGTATCTCATGGCCTTCTCGGTCACCAGATCTGAACCCAATTGAGCATTTATGGGATATTCTGGAATGACGCCTGAGACAATGTTTTCCACCTCCATCAAACATGTGTGAGTTGAGTTGATTGACTTTCTCGTGGAAGAATGGTGCGGCATCTCTTCCTCAAAATTCCACATGCTGATGGACTATATGCTACGGCGCATACAGGCTGTACTGGCTGCACGTGGTGGCCCAACACCATAATTAAGTGACTTTACATTGGTGTTTCCATTTTTTGGCTCACTACCTGTACTGCCCTAAAGCATTGTACATCCTTGGATATTTGCGAAAAAGAATCCTGCAATCCATCCAAAAATGCTATCTATATTCCTTGTAAGGTGTCAATAATTTCAATTCACAAATCTTACTGCAATTAAGAATTAATCCTTATCAGCATTCCATCACTGAGTGCTGCCGGAGCAGATGTACAACATAGAATAGCGATTTCACTCCATTATAATGCAGATAGGCATGAAGTTAGGCAAAATATTTATTACTAATGGGGTCACCCGTGGGAATCCCACGGGCATGGAGGTCTTCATTTAAATGTTGCACATTCAGTTTTACAAAATGGTTACTGGCAATTTATCAGATCCACAAATAATGTAATCTACACAATGTATTTACTTCTGATAACATGTGAACGCATGTGCGTGCACATGGGAAATGCAGTTTGAAATGTGTGATTACATCTCATGTAAAATGTGACTTCAAGAGCTCAAATCCTCTCCCTCCCCACCCCCATCCCTCCCACATCACGCACACTGCACCAAGGAGTGGATCACCCACAGGGGAGTGCATCACACACACACGGGGGGGAGTGGGTCACACACACACACACATTGGGGAGTGGGTCACACACACATACACACACACACACACACACACACACACACACACATACACACACGGGGGAGTGGGTCACACACACGGGGGGGAGGGGGGAGTGGGTCACACACACTCACACACACACACACACACACACAGGGGGGGGGGAGTGAGTCACACACACACACACACAGGGGGGGGGGAGGGAGGGGAGTGGGTCACACACATGGGGGGGGGGGGCAGAAGTGGGTCACACACACACACACACACACACACACACATGGGGGAGTGTGTCACACACACACATGGGGAGAGTGGGTCACACATACACACACACACACACACACACACACACACACACACACAGGATACCAAGTATGTTCATCCCAAATATGTTTTTCATAATGAACAAGAAAATCCAGTTAGGAGATGAGCCAGACAGTTTGCTATAAAGCCAAGAAGCACACAAGTACCTTTCCTGGGGAGCAATTATAATATAAAGGTAAGGAAGAAAATATATGTGCAGCATGAGTCATAACTCCCAGGCCATGGTTTTAGCTGCTTACACAAAATTTGTTTATACCATGTATTTATACCATTTTATTTTCGTTTTCAGATAATATATTAAACCAAGATGGCGGACACCAGTCCATTTATAGGGGAAGAAAGGTTGTTAGCAGTGGCGTAGTACCACGAGAGGAGAAACACAAAGAAGATGATGAAACAGATGCTGGAAGACTTTGAAGAGCATTTTTGGAAACCAGCACTGTCAAAATCAAATCTTCAACTTTCGGGAAAAGGCATTTCATACTGGAAGTATACTCAACAGCAAGCACAGTGGACGACAAAAAATTCGAGATTTGGGAATTCACAACATTAAAACATCAGATCTCCGAAAAAAGTCATTACAGAAACGTTCTGCAGAGTTGGGTGTTTCATATTCATCGTTGCATTGCACAATGAAAGAAGATCTTCACATGAAACCATATAAACCAACTGCAATTTGTGAATTGTCAGATGCAAATCATGAAAACAGGTTGACACCTTTGACAGACTGCCACAGCACTTCCATACAATTCCTAAAAGATCAAAGGTTATGTTTAGTGATGAGTGTGCTGGTTACCTCAGTTCATCTCCACGCAATGTTTACTTTTGGAATGATACTAATCCACATAATGTTGAAGAAGTGCAAGACCATCCACCACACCTCATTGGTCCTTACTTTTTTGATATGTTGGTCAACTAGCAGTCATATCTGCATATGTTGGAAAATTACTTTACACCTGAACTTAAAACGATGTGGATTAGTCCATGAGATTTATTCCCAGAAGGATGGGGTACCTGTGCATCATGGGTGTGTGGTACCAAATGACCTCAATCAAATTTTTCCCAACGGTTGGATTGGCAGGTCTTCGCCAAAACTTATGTGGCCACCGCACAGTCCTGACGTGACCACTTTATGACAATGCTCTGTGGGGATACGTCAAAACAAAGATTAGTTTTGGCGAAGACCTGCCAAAACTAAGCATCCCATGGCATCTGTTGAGGAACTGAGACAACTCATTCAGGAAGCATTTGGCACCATAACACATGTTTTTTTTTGCGTCGGTTTTCACACGACACGTGGATAAAATTATCTACTGCCATTACAAAGGCAGACATGAGTCTTAAGAGGTGTTGTTATTGTAATTGTTGTATTACTGTAATGTGTTATTATTACTCCTGTTATTAAGTATCGCTGTTATTACTGTAATATATTGTTACTCCTGGGGCTTATGGCTCACCCTGGTAGATGGTATAAACAAATCTTGTATAAGCAGCTAAAACAATGTCCCGGGACTTATGACTCATCCTGTCGATTACATAAGAAGAGAAACATATAATGGAGATAAAAGAAAGAGAGAGAAAACTCCGACTCCTCTCTGGCCTTGCCCCCCCAGCTCTCTCTGTGCTCTGTTCCCCAAATATTCCTACAGGTCGCACAAGATCTGCCAGCAACCCTCTTATGGTTAAACTGCCAAAATCAAGACTGTCTGCTCACCTTCACTCTTTCATTCCTCTTTACTCCCACCTCTGGAACAAACTCCCTCACTCTCTTCAATCCCACTCTTCCCTCCAGGTCTTCAAAACAGCTGTTCACCACCATCTCTTATCTTCCCCCATCCAAAACCTTGATATTTTTTACCCCCGTTAATTCACCCCAGATCCACTTTTTTGAAATACCGACTTCTTTCCTGGAAGTCCTAGCATTGTCCACGTGATTTTTACCTTTCCCACCCCCCCCCCCCCTTTCCATGCCACCTCCCCACAAGCCCTCTCCCTCCCACAGATCTCTCCGTCTTGTCTCCCACTCCCTTTATCATATGTTTTATGGCTTATGTGTCAGTTCGTCTTTTTGTGATCAATGTTAACTCTTACACGAGCCTCGATCTTGTATTAAAAAAATAAAGAAGCAAGAAGAGCAACAAGGAGATGTATCAAATTGTCAATTTAGTCCAATATACCTCACATATATCATTAGTGCCCTAAACTGATGAGGAATAAAGATCTAAAATTGGAGAAGAAACCGCAAAGTAATTTTTTGTCACAGGCCATCTCAACTTTAACCGACAGTTTCAGATTCAAATTTCGTAAACTACCTTCTCATTTATGTTTATTAAGCATGCGCATTATTCCGAAAGATTTTACCCTTGACAAAAAAGGTTAAGGCTTCGACTCCTGTCAATTACACAACTGTTTAATGTAACAGCAGAGATTGTACTAATGCCCTGGCTAATGCCAATTCCCTCGAGTTTCATTTGAGGATTATTATTAATTTGATCATTTGCCGCTTTCCCAGTCTCCATCATTTGTTGTAAAATTTGCATGGGATTACAGAATCTGAGAATGGGGGGTGGGGGGAAACTGCTTACATATCGACTTTGAATCTCACTATGTTATCCAATAATTTACACCGACAGGGTGCTTCGTTTAATATCAGTGCAATCAGGAATTATTAGCCGCACTAGACTATTGTCATCACTGCAGGGTGGCTTCCCAATCTATATTTATGAAGCCAAAATAACTTTGGGGGGAAACAATAATGAACTTTGCATTTCAAATATACAACCTTCTTCTGCTGTCTCTTTCTTATTTTCCACCTTAAACGATCTTGATTCGGGATATTCGCATTTACTGCACTTGCTCAGCAATTACAGGCCTTATATCCCTCTAACCTTTGACATCCTTTTAATTTCTTTCTTCATGCAACCGGTTTGTTTCCCACATACTAAGACTATTCCTCCCAAATACACATCCTGTTCCAATTCAAGTCGTCTTGCAGAAGAACCTTCTCATTTCCCACCCCACTCCTTCAAACATGTCACAAGCTCGAAAGTCAGGGAGGACAGACAAGGCTGGCGGGCTTCTGCACTTCATCATGTAGGGGGCAGCCTGTGTAACGACACCGAAACTAGCAAAACATTTCCACAATCTAGAGCTTTATCTCAAACGTTCTGGTGTGCAAAGACCTCATCAATAGGGTCATATTATGTGAAAGGCACAGGCTTGTGACACAGTGGACTCACATTTCTGCTATTTTAGATGTTTTCGTTCTTATTTTAGTTTCTGCCTATGGAAATATAATTTTCTTCTTCGATTGCATACGGGGTGAATTTTTTTTTTATCAATAAAGTCTGAGATAGAAACCTCAAATGTATTCACTGGCATGTTGTCACGAGACGCAAAAATGAAAGATGTTACCGGAGTGGACCATTTTGGCTAACTGTTGAACAAATGTTTGACACTCCTCTTCGCACAGTTTAAGTCTTGATGAGGAGAGTAAAGTAGCATTACATGAACCACCTGTATAGGCCATTTTTCCCCGCAGAGCAGGGGTTGGCCTTTTTCGGGCACCCTGGTCCCCTTTTTGAAGTATTGTTTTTTTTATGGCCGGATGCCCTTCCTGTCACCAACCCTGTTAGTCACCTCTTGCGACACACAGGGAATTACCAGTAAACTGGTACTCAATTTGCCGATCTCGGAAGGATGACAGGCTGAGTCAACCCACCTGGTGATAGTTCAGCGATCGACCCGGATTGGAACCCAGGACCCTCGGATCCCAAGCCGGCACCCTAACCGCTAAACAAACACCAGGCTAAAGTAGCATTACATGATTTATCCAAATTATTTCACATGCTTTCTCCTCTTCTTTGTTTTTTTTTGTTCGCCTAGAAATCGAGGAAGGCTTTCCTTGATCATACCTTAACACGTGCATATTTTTCGAGAAAAACAATCCGGATAGTGAATGTATGGCCCTATCAGTTACATTGTTCAAAATTGGAGGGAAACTATTCCTATGTCTGACCAATTTGAATTTTTCACTTAATAAGCAAAATTAATATGCAAACTAAGCAAACTAAGCAAAATAATTAATTAATTAATTATTAATTAATTAATAACATATTAATATATTTAATTAATTAATTATTAATTATTAATTGTCAATATTAATTGCTTAATAAGCAAAAGAGCACAATTTGGCTGCATATTAAATGAATTGAATTTCCAAATAATTTCCGTGGAAGTGGTCGAATGTTGTCTGTTGGTTCACGATTGCCTAAGAAAGTGGATGAGTAACAAAGGTAACTCGAATGTCACTCGTGGAGCGCATACCTCCGTGCATACCGTTTACGTTTTGTATCCCACTGGTAGGCCAGATCTGCATCCAGATCTGAACCAAAATCGAATCGGCTTGTTCTTGTCACCTAACCAACTCAGCCACAAGTTTTGTCATAACCTGTCATACATATTGAGATATAGCGTTATGTATTGTTTTGGCGCCATCTCTCAATTACTGTATGAAGAATCACTTTAAAAAATTTAAGCTCCAGCATCCGGATACAGATTCGAATCTTCACCAAAATTGATTTCAATTCTTCCTTGTCACATACACAACTTGTCCACCAACTTTCATCCAGATATGTCCATAACTTTTTGAGATATGCTGCTTACAGACAGGCAGAAGTGCAAATATAACCTTTGTCCACCTTCAATGGCGGAGGTAATAATGACCTCACAAAGGCAATTCCGGGCTTCCTTCACAGAAATTGTGCATTATTTCAATTTTTTATAAATACTGTATTGATAAAGTGAAAAAGTTTAATCAAGCTCTTCTCTGTGAAAGTTGTATTTCCTGTACTTTTAAAGAGGAAAATCAAAGAATTATATACAAGGGCTGTGTTCAGTTTAACGATTTCAAGAGAAACTATTTATTTATTATCTTTGGTGATTGATAGTAGTCAGCACCTTTCGGGAAATAAACCTATTTGCTTTCTATCTGATTCACGAAAATGTAGTTTAATCTAATCCTAAGACCGTTCAAACAATCAATTAAAGTTTTGATAATTATAGTTTTGAATAAAATCTATTTTTGATAAAAAAAAATCACTTTCAACAAAATCTAAAAGCACTTTATAAAATAAGAGAGGATAATATGAATAGAAAGAACTAAGAAAAAACAACTGTATATATATATATATATATATTCTAAGATCTAAGATCAACGTTCTAAGATCACAGAGGAGCTAAACGACCTCTTGGATGTTTTGAAAAACTATCTTCATTTTGGCAGATGACTCAACATGATGCCGGAGAGGCTCTATCCCTCCAACAGGCAGACAGCTGCAGCATCACTTTCTGCTCTCCTGGAATTGAATAAATTCTGGTCTGACAAGTGTAACATGTCTTTCAATTCTGGGAAATCTCTTAGTCTCGCCCTGTCGCTAGGGAAGGATCATCAAATTAACCCACCTACAGTATCTACTTCCATGGGATACAAGTTCTGCTGGACTGATAACATATAAAAGCTGCCCTCTGAAGCCAGGTGAAGACTCTGAGCAACCTCCTTCACTCCAAAACATTACTTGAAAAATCTAGTCATTCTTACTTAGATATTTTTTTTATACACAAGATCGAGGCTCGTGTAAGATACAACATTAATCACAAAAAAAAGAAATAAAACGGGCACACAAAACATACAATAAAGGGAGCGGGAGACAAGATGGGGAGAGAGAGGGAAGCACACAAGTACAACAGCAGAGAACAGGGACATCGGGGGATCTGTGGGAGGGAGAGGGCTTGGGGGGAGGGGAGGAGGCATGGGAAGGGGAGGGAGGGAAAAGGTATAAAACACATGGACACTGCTAGGACTTCCAGGAAAGAAGTCGGTATTTCAAAAAAGTGGATCTGGGGTGAATTAATAGGGGTAGAAAAGATCAACGATTTGGATGGGGGAAGACAAGAGATGGTGGTGAAGAGCTGTTTTAAAGACCTGGAGGGAGGAGTGGGATTGAAGAGAGTGACGAAGTTTGTTCCAGAGGCGGGAGAAAAGAGGAATGAAGGAGTGAAGGTGAGAAGAGAGTCTTGATTTTGGCAATTTAACCATAAGAGGGTTGCTGGCAGATCGTGTGCGACCTGTAGGAATATTTGGGGGACAGAGTCCATTTTTGGGGACATTTTGAGATGTGCATGGAAGAAGTTTTGTGAACTGAATGGCGTGCTGACGAGGAGGGGAGTGTTGTTGAAGCTTAAAGGAAAGGTATGTGCTGCATGTGTGAGAAGTGTTATAATTTATGGGAGCAAGACATGGGTAATGAACGTAGAGCAGATAGAGCTAGGCACAGATAGAGCTGGGGGAGCTTGGCCGGATAGGAGGCGATAGAAGACAGAAAGACCACCAACCTGTCTGCGGTGAGTGAGTGAAAGGCCCTCACAATCAGCTTCATCATGGGAGATTCAAATGATTCTGAAAGCTTTGGTTTCAACAGTGTGAAGCCTAGCTAGGTATGAGGGAGGAGCACCAGCCCAGAGGGGAGAGAAATATTCCATTGAGCTGCGGATGAAAGCCTTGTGTGTGGTGAGGAGCTCAGGGGTGCCAAGGAAGGACTTTGCACGATGGATGATGCCCAGTCGGCGACTGGCTTTGGAGGCCAGCTTGGAAATGTGATTTTCCCAGGAAAGATCATGGCAGATAGTGAGACCCAAAAGCTTGAGTGACAGAACTTCTTGGAGAGGATTGTTGAGAAAGTAGAATGGAGGGTTTTCCAGTTGGTCTTTGCAGGATAGACAAAGTAAGAGTGTGAGATTTGTCAGGATTGAAAGACATGTTCCACTTGTTTGACCAGTCTGGTTATAAGTCCTTTGTCCATAGTTCAATGCATTGCTGCGCACTACTATTGGCTGGTATTCCCACATCACATTAGTCTCTTCTACGTTGCATGAAATCTAAAGCTATCGACATTGTTACGATCTTCCACCATGAGGGAAAGCACAAGACTCGTTGCTCTCACATCATAGACAGGTTGATGGCCTCTTTGTTTTTACTTGCAAAGCGAAGATTTTTCAAGTATCTTGGTCGGTTGCGTTTGTTATTCTGTCTGCCTATTTGTCACTCGCCTACAGGTCACAATTCTAAACCGATCGTCATGAAACTTCACCAAGTTGCAGAGGTCGTCACAATTGAGAAGCTTATTGATTTTGTGATCAAAGGTCACCAAAAAGGTCAAATTTCTAAAATCGCCATTTTTCATCCGATTGACTTGAAAATTGAACAGCATTTGTATATCGTGTCAATAAATAGGGAAACCAACTATTTTTGAGGTCAAAAGGTCAAAGGTCAACTCAAGGTCAAACATCCAAAATCATCGATTTCCATCTGAAAAACCGTCAATTTTCATCCAATTGATTAAACAATTATATAGCAATTGCACAGTGTCTCATTGAATTGGGAAACCAAATATTTTAAGGTAAAAAGGTCAACTCAAGGTCACACTTCTAAAATCTTAAATTTTCATCTGAAAATCATCAATTTTCATCCTATTAACCTGAAAATTAAACAGCAATTACATAATGTATCACTGGTTTGTGAAACAAACTATTTAGTGAAAAAGGGCAACTCAAGGTCAAAGGTTAACTCAATGTCAAAGGTCAACTCAAGGTCAAACCTCTAATACCATTTTTCATCTGAAAAATCATCAAATTTAATCCGATTGACCCAATCTTTAAATTAGATTTTAGATCGTCATTTTTAATCTGAATGAAATGGACAATTTGATGTATCCATGACAACTCTTTTTGGGGGCGAGGGATGGATTTTTTCAGTCTCATGCTCTGCATGACGTCTTCTTGTTTTTTGGTTGTTGTTTTTTTTTTTACTACCTCTCCACCTGCCCCCTGCCTTTGCTTTCTGAGCCCTCCGATCCTTTCCAGATCTACCAGACTGCACACATTCTTTCAGTAACCTTCTCCTGGTTGAAGTAGACAGATCCAGAATTTATTTTGTCCCACTTTTCTCCCATTTATGGAATCACCTTCCCCAGACATTTTGTCTTACTTTTCCTTCCAGGGCTTTTCTGTATGCATGGTTTGCAGGGCCATTCAGGTATCAAGACTAAACGGCCTCAACCTCGCTTCGCTCAGCCTTGGCCGGATAATAAGAGACCTCGGCACTTTATTCAGAATTCTAAGTTCATAGAGTAGCTGTATTACACTGATCACAAGCTTTACAGAGCCAGAGAGAATAAAAGGGAAACATTCCAAAAAAAAAATTATGAATGCAACACAAAAGAATAGCTGAGTGTCAGGAATGAAAGAGGGAGAAATAATATAATAATGAATGAATGAAAGATGAAGGAATAAATGGGGTTTGCGATAAACTTCAGTGATTTTATGTGGATTTTGAATAAAGCCTGAGGTGACAATTGATGAAATTCTTGATAGATTGTGGGGAAGAGATCAAGGAAAGAACCACACAGCATAGAGTCCCCAGACAAAAAAATAGAGGGCTGAAGGAATGTAATTAATCAATCAGCTTAGACTTGGAGAGGGAAACCAGGTATGGGTTTAAGGAATAACAGAGACACTGTAGGTAGGGGTGAAGGGTGGATGCAAGGGGGGGGGGGAATGGAAGGGTTAGGGTGCAGGTGGATGGAGGGAAAAGAGCACAGTTGAAGTGGGGCTAGAAGTGAAGTTATATAAATCTAAAAGTCCACAAACTTTCCTCTGTAGACAATAAGCAGACCCTCAAACTAGTCCTCCTGCTTGAGATAATGAGATCATGTTTGAGACACAGTGATTGTTCCTTTTCCAGCGATTAGTCAGAAAAGTAAACTAGGCGGTTCAGTTGCCATTTTTTTATTGAGGGACAGAGAAGAGTGCTTGGGATATTCCTGTGTTGAAATATGTTTCAGGTAGCTGTCCAACAACTTTTTTTCCCTCAGCTGACAAAGATACCATAGCACCCTGCTTCTCAGAAGTGTGGTGTACTGTTTGGGGCTTGCCAGTCATCAGCAAAATGGTACAAATTATTTTACAGGAAAGTGGAGAGGTTCTTGATGTAGACCCATATAAATGAACATCAGCCTCAAGAAAAATAATAACTCAATTCTTCAAAAGACAGAACACCATCAAGAGTTTCCTGGTTGTTCTGATCATGAGAAAATGTTGATGGTTATAAAAGGAGGGCCCATAAATACATTTGGCAGCCGACTTGGGAAGTATAGGTGCTAACGAGTATTGAATGTTCAAGAGAGGTCCATGGAGATGGCCCTGACCTATCCTTGAGATCCATCCATTGTTGAGTGAATATTAGCCCACCTATATTCCCAAACCAATGTGGTAGCCAAATGATGATGAGATATTGGAGTTGGACAAGAAATAATGCCTGAGGTATACATACATGATGAATTTCATCATGTTGCCTCTGATGGGGAAAGATTAATTAGTTTGTAGTTGACTCAATCTGACTTGGAATCATTTTTGTGAATATGGATGATGTTTTATGAATAAGGGTAATGAGGATTTAGCATAAGTACCATTGGGGCCAGCTGCAGTGCAGGGAGGTATCACGATCGACGAGAAACTTCTCAACATGAGAGGGAGAGAATTCAGCATACTACAGGGAGAAGTCTGTGATTGGAGAACAGGTGGAACTGGAAGGTATTGTCATGTCCCCGGAGTTAAGACCCCTGGGTGACGGATGGCCAACCGAGCTTTAACTCTGAGGCGTATACCAAAACTATGGTGGTGTTATCTCTTGCACGCGCTGGGGTAGTGGAGGGCAGCGAGGTCTTACCTGTATGGACGGACATGGCATGAGGGTTATCCGATCCCCACAACAAATAAACGTACAAAACAGGCAAAGCAACAATACAACAATTAAAATGCAATAAATAATGGTTTAATAAAAGAAATGCCAGGATAACAGAAATGAAGGTACAGTAAATTAGAATTCCTAACCGAGGGACCCTCCATTGAGACTCAAATACAGACACAGGGAGAAATAAATGAAAGTAAAAATAAATGTGTAGTGTGGTGCATTGGCTGATACTCTGCTTGGCGTCCTTGATCGGTCCCTGAACCACCATGTGGGAACCGCACAAGATGGCGCGCAGTCGCACCCAGAGCAGCCACCGACCTGCGGAGAAATGGCCAAACTCCCTTCCCGTCCGATCGTTCCATGCTCCCAAAGCTCCCGTGTTTCTCTCAGGTGCACACGGCATGAAGCACAGCCATTACAAAGCCAGCGCAGAAGATAGAGAAGTGTGATGAATGCCGGAACCAAGAGAGAGCAAATAATAAATGTGACTGTTCGTACTGAATGTCGGAACCAAGAGAGCGACAGGGACGTGTGACTGCTCGTTTTGAAAGCCCGAACCAAAAGAGAGAAAATGGTGGGATGTGTCCTTTTTGTCCCTGGCGCTAGAATGTTTTTTCTGATGTCATCCACACTCCAATCACCGAGCGCTGTCGCATCAGTCTATGGCCATCCTGACCAATCGTTTATCTCGGGGCAGGGTCTCACGGCCTTTCTTGATTGCTCTTGAGATGGCTCGGTTGGGTGGCGTCAGTGGTGGTGTTCGGAACCAGTCGGCGATCGCTTTATTTACTTGTAGGTGCTGATCGCATGGCTGATGGTGTAAGTGTCATAAGGAACTAAGGGAAAAAAACTACAGAGGCGACTACACACAGGGAATCTACCCTTATACCCTAACTAATTAGCATAGTTCCACCCCTCGCATGGAGACAAATATACACTTATGTGACATCCAGGCAGCTTAGTTACATTGAGGTATCTACACAGCATACGGAGTATGCTACCCGATACAATTCTACCTGGACTAAGTTATTTCATTACCTACCCCCACAAACGTAACAGTAGTAAGCAATTGGCCTTCTCAACAAAGACAGAATTTAGGTATTCCACATTTCAAGGGCCGTGTCTGTTACGTATTACATCCCCAAACCCCAGTTACGGTGCACCTCAGAGTCTGGAGCGGGAACACGGCAGAAAGATTTGTTATTTTGCGTTTTCTAATAAACCAGGGTAAAACCACACCAATGCAATTGTAGAACAAAACAAGCAATTGTATTAACAACTCTAACATACACAATAATAACACTATTAAAGAAAGTACAATGAAAATGTCACTTGTATCAAATTAACAATTCATACTGTATGATGGTACCATCATTCCCCAATTCTCTCAAAGCAAGGAACTCACAATACGCCAAACGTGAGTAGGATGTAAAATTCCCCAAAATTTGTGCATGCATCTCCATTCTGGTTTAAGATCGAGGTCATGCAGAACGGCAAATCAATAGGCAGGTATTGGCGTGACTGTGAATGAGTGGAGTTACGAGTTGAGAGGTCGATATGGGAATTGAGCCGATAGGTAAATCAATGGCAATCAACACTATGAGGTCGATACGGAAATCCCAACGGCAAAACAAGATGCACCGAGCGGACAGCCTCTTCTTCTTCAAGGACAAAATGGAGTATAGGCCCGTAATGGAGTCTCTTGATTTCTCCAACGATGACCCACACTAGGTGATAAAACCTGAGACGCAGGTTTAATTGCACTCGCAATATATGAGGATGTCGCGGACAATCCCTTTCATGGGAAGCCTTAACTCCTTCGCGACCAATATCAAAAAAGTCTGCTCACAGCCTCGACACGATTCACGGCTGTATCTCTATCATGGCCGTTCCCCTCCTCCTACACCTCCTTCCTCCTGATGTCAGGCTCTGGCTCACCGAAGGAAAGATATATCCTCATTGGGAGCTGTTGTTAGAGACTTTCAATTTCTTTAAAAACTCTGGTTATCTCTTTCCAATAACTTTTTTTTTTCTTTTCTTTTTGGTATACAAGATCGAGGCTCGTGTAAGAGCTAACATTAATCACAAAAAAAAAAAAAAAAAACTGGACACACAAAACATACAATAAAGGGAGCGGGAGACAAGTCTCTTCTTCCCTCTGCTCTTTTCTCCTCGAGTTACTTTTCTGCTTTCCTTTCCTCTCGTTCCTTTTCTGCTTTCAAGTCCAACACTTTTAATCTTTCCTGGCTCTGCAGTTGCAACTTCATTTTCCAGAACACCATATTTCCTATATCCTCTGGTAACCAATGCAATGCTACCTCTTCCCATTTTCTCTCTCTCACTAAATGTTATACCACCAACGTCTGAATGTCTGCCTTCTTCATATTAACTCGGACCTACAAGTTACAGTATTTAGCCAAGTTCTGATCTTTTTAATGCCTGGAACTGTGCCTCATTAGGGGACGTCACAAAATTTTCCACGTCAAACACCATTGTGACTATTAGTTAGCAAGCCTGTTAACCTTCATCCAAAAATTGTCAAATTTGGGAATGTTAGGGAATGTCAATCCCAGACGACGAAAATGTTAGGGAATGTCAATGTCGGTCGAGCCCCCAATTTCTACCTACCAGTCCCAGATGAGCCCCCAATTTCTGTTACGAATTACCTCCCCAAACCCCGGTGACAGTGCACCTCAGAGTCTGGAGCGGGAACACAGCAGAAAGATTTGTTATTTTGCGTTTTCTAATAAACCATGGTAAAACCACACCAACGCAATTGTAGAACAAAACAAGTAATTGTATTAACAACTCTCACATACACAATAATAACACTATTAAAGAAAGTACAATACCCTATACAAATTGTACCCTATACAATTCTACCTGGACTAAGGTATTTCATTAACTACCCCCACAAACGTAACAGTATTAAGCACTTGGCGTTCTCAGCAAAGACAGAATTTAGGTATTCCACATATCAAGGGCCATGTCCAACATGACCCCTTAATTTCGGAGTGAAGTTATGGAATGGTAATGGCTACCAGAGATAGACTTAATCAGCTGCCACCGAAACTTGGAGGATCATTAAAAGACTTGAGGTGTTTGATTTCAGGTGAGCTTGATGTCAGGCTCTGGCTCACCAAAGGAAAGATATATCCTCATTGGGAGCTGTTTGTAGAGACTTTCAATTTCTTAAACAACTGTGGCTATCTCTTTCCAATAACTTTTTTTTCTTTTTTCTTCTCTTTTTGGTATACAAGATCGAGGCTCGTGTAAGAGCTAACATTAATCACAAAAAAAAACAAAATAAAAACGGACACACAAAACATACAATAAAGGGAGCGGGAGACAAGTCTCTTCTTCCCTCTGCTCTTTCCTCCTCGAGTTCCTTTTCTGCTTTCCTTTCCTCTCGTTCCTTTTCTGCTTTCAAATCCAACTCTTTTAATCTTTCCTGGCTCTGCAGTTGCAACTTCATTTTCTGGAACTCCATATTTCCTATATCCTCTGGTAACCAATCCAATGCTACCTCTTCCCATTTTCTCTCTCTCACTAAATGTTATACCACCAACGTCTGAATCTCTGCCTTCTTCATATTAACTCGGACCTCCAAGTTACAGTATTTAGCCAAGTTCCGATCTCTTTAACACCTGGAACTGTGCCTCATTAGGGGACGTCACAAAATTTTCCACGTCAAACACCATTGTGACTATTAGTTAGCAAGCCTGTTAACCTTCATCCAAAAATTGTCAAATTTGGGAATGTCAATCCCAGACGACGAAAATGTTAGGGAATGTCAATGCCGGTCGAGCCCCCAATTTCTACCTACCAGTCCCAGATGAGCCCCCAATTTCTGTTACGTATTACCTCCCCAAACCCCAGTTATGGTGCACCTCAAAGTCTGGAGCGGGAACACAGCAGAAAGATTTGTTATTTTGCGTTTTCTAATAAACCATGGTAAAACCACACCAACGCAATTGTAGAACAAAACAAGTAATTGTATTAACAACTCTCACATACACAATAATAACACTATTAAAGAAAGTACAATACCCTATACAAATTGTACCCTGTACAATTCTACCTGGACTAAGGTATTTCAATAACTACCGCCACAAACGTAACAGTATTAAGCACTTGGCGTTCTCAGCAAAGACAGAATTTAGGTATTCCACATATCAAGGGCCATGTCCAACATGACCCCTTCATTTCGGAGTCCAACATGACCCCCAGGAAAGAAGTCGGTATTTCAAAAAAGTGGATCTGGGGTGAAATTAATGGGGGTAGAAAAGATCAAGCTTTGTGGATGCTCATTATATTATGTATTGAAACAGGTTAGCATCTGCTATGAAATTGTCACATGATTCACCTTCAGTTCAGGCATCATCTGAAAAAAATGTACCAGGCACCCATTGATTAATATCACATATATTTCAACAGGATAACCCAGAGGTAGCTTAATTAGCCTGTACCCTGCACAGCCGTAGACAGGGTTTTGTAATCACTTCTGTGTGTCTGTCTGTCTGTCTCTTTGTGTGTCTGTTCGGGCAGTACCTTTTTTTTTACCATTTGAGCTATTGTCATCAAATTTTCACCAAAGCTTTATTATGATAATATGAAGAAGACAAATGAATAATTTTGTCAAAAGGTCAGCGTCACATAAAACCATCAATTTTCATCAGATTTACCTGAAATTTTAAGAATTTGCATATTGGGTCACTGAATTGGTTCACCAATAAAAAGCTGGAAGTTTGTTTTTTTTAAGATCAAAAGGTCAAAGATCAAGGTTGCGTAAAATCACCAATTTTCACCCAATTGACTTGAAATTTATAGAATTTGCATATCATGTCACTGAATTGGTTCACTAATCAAAAGGTAGGAGTCGATTGTTTTTTTTAGATCAAAAGGTCAAAGGTCAAGGTTGCATAAAATCTTCAATTTTTGTCCAATTGACTTGAAATTTTAAGAATTTGCTTATTGGGTCACAGAATTGGTTCACCAATCAACAGCTAGAAGCTGATTATTTTTTAGATAGTTTTTTAGATTTAGTGAAAAAGCTGAATGCCTCAACTCTGTGTTTGCCTCTAAATCTTGTGTCCCAAACCCATACCTCTCTGTACCCACCATACCCAGTCGTACCCAGCTGCTCCTGGACTCTGTGACCTTCTCTCCTGACAAGGTGGAGGAGTTTCTGTCAACCCTCGACTCTGATTCTGCAACTGGACCTGACAGCATCAGCGCACGGGTCCTAAAATCCTCGTCTTCTGCTCTTTCACTCCCTCTCTCTGTTCTCTTCGCCCTCTCTTTTGCTCAAGGTCATCTGCCATCTGCTTGGAAATCAGCCAACATCACCGCTTTGCACAAAAAAGGTGCAAAAACAGATCCTAGCAACTACAGACCAATCAGCCTTCTCCCAATTATCAGCAAAGTCATGGAATCCATCATTGCTTCAGATATGAAATCTTTCCTCTTCTCCAATGGCTTGATCTCTGAGCATCAATTTGGTTTCAGACCGGGTCACTCTACTCTGGACATGCTGCTTCTGCCTTCTCAACAATGGATGGAGGTTGTCAATGCCAAACAGGAAATTAGAGCTGTCTCCCTTGACATATCACGTGCCTTCGATAGGGTCTGGCACCCCGCTCTGCTCACCAAACTCTCCTCCTTTGGTATCCATGGAAATCTCCACGCATGGCTGGCGGACTTCCTCTTGAGTCGTAGTCAACGTGTGGCCCTGAATGGGTTTCTCTCATCTCCTCTTCCTGTTCAGGCTGGAGTTCCCCAAGGCAGTGTTCTGGGCCCTGTGCTTTTTCTGTTCTTCATCAATGATCTCTCTGACTCTCTTGAAAATCCTCTCTACCTCTTTGCTGATGACTCTACTCTCTGTCGCTCCATTCCTCATCCCTCAGATCGGCAGTCTGCAGCCTCCTCACTCTCTGCAGACCTGGACAAAATCACAGACTGGGCAAGCAAGTGGAACATGTCTTTCAATCCTGACAAATCTCACACTCTTACGATGTCTCTCCGAAAAGTCTGACTGGACAGCCCTCCCATCCACTTTCTGAATAATCCTCTCCAAGAAGTTCTGTCACTCAAGCTTTTGGGACACACTATCTGCCATGATCTTTTCTGGGAAAACCACATTTCAAATCTGGCCTCCAAAGCCAGTCGCCGACTGGGCATCCTCCGTCATGCAAGTCTTTCCTTGGAACACCTGAGCTCCTCACCACATACAAGGCTTTCATCCGCAGCTCAATGGAATACTGCTCTCCACTCTGGGCTGGTGCTCCTGCCTCACACCTAGCTCGTCTTCATGCTGTTGAAACCAAAGCGTTCAGAATCATTGGAATCTCCCGCGATGAAGCTAACTTCAAGGGCCTTTCACTCACTCACCGCAGGCAGGTTGGGGATCTTTCCGTCTTCTACCGACTCCTCTCTGGCCTTGCCCCCCTGCTCTCTCTGGGCTCTGTCCCCCAAATATTCCTACAGGTCGCACAAGATCTGCCTGCAACCCTCTTATGGTTAAACTGCCAAAATCAAGACTCTCTGCTCACCTTCACTCCTTCATTCCTCTTTTCTCCCGCCTCTGGAACAAACTCCCTCACTCTCTTCAATCCCACTCCACCCTCCATGTCTTTAAAACAGCTGTTCACCACCATCTCTTATCTTCCCCTATCCAAAACCTTGATCTTTTCTTTCCCCGCTAATTTCACCCCAAATCCACTTTTTTGAAATACCAACTTCTGTCGTGGGAAGTCCTTGGTGTCCTTGTGTTTTATACTTATCCCTCCCCCCCCCTTCCCACGCCTCCTCCCCCCAAGCCCTCTCCCTCCCACACATCTCCCATTCTCCCTGCTCTCAAATGTTGTGTTTGTGTGCTTCCCCTTCTCTCCCCATCTTGTCTTCCGCTCCCTCTTTTTATATATTTTGTTTGTCTGGTTGATTTGTTTGTGAAATAAATGTTAGCTCTATCACGAGCCTCGATTCAGTATACAAAAAAAAAAGAAAAAAAAAGAAGATCTAAAGCTCAAAGGTCAAGGCTGCATAAAATCATTGATTTTAATTTTGTGTTTTTTTTTTACTGTTTCCGTTATTTTTAGCATATGAAAGAAAAAGACGTCTGAATACAAAAAGAGGTGGACAGGCTTTTTCTTTTTTCAGATGCTTTCTAGTCGTCTTTGTATTGCGACTCATTTTAGGACACAAAATGAATTGTCCCTCAAGTATTGCATATACAAGGAATTGTATGGGGTAAGGATAGCCTACATATTTGCACATTCTTCTCTGAGCTATGTTGCCTGGGTTTGAATCATAACTCAGCTATAAACTATCATCAATAGCACTCAGAAGGTGTCCATAATGACCAAAAAATTTGAAGTGTACATATCATGAAACATATCAATAAAGAATATACAGTATATATGTAATTTAATGCTACTTTAAAAAAAAGAAACTATTTGAAAAGTGAAGTGTTACATATTTTGAAAACAAATATATACAGTACATACGAGTATATAAGCCCATCAAATATGATGAGTTGGATCAGTTTATTCGAATGTGCAGCCTCGTGAGTGTGCTAAAGTCTGAAGCCTTCACCTCGTGTCAGGTGTGCTTCTATCTTCTTTATTCATTAGCTTAGACATCTTACGGACGTAGTTGAACACTCATTTTATTTTGCGCAAATTGCACATTATGTACAGCAAATTTCACCTCTTTGTGCTTTGTATTTATTGTTATTTAAAAAAATGTTTCTGTACACCGCCCTTGAGGCTCGGTTTGCAAGCCACCGTTTACAATTCCAATGGAAGAGACAGAGTTACTCTTTTTATGGAAAATGTTTTCGAGTTTGCTTTATTCTTAAAAGAATATACGGTAATAAACACAAATTTGTGTTAAAAGATTGGCCTTTAAAACCTGCCCTTATGTAGGGGGGACAGATAAACACACAAACACACAAACTGACATTGTGTTTTCTTTGGTAGATATGGTAGATTGGGGCCCACATATGTGTTTGGCGCCAAGCTCACAAAAGGTTCATCCAGCCTTGACTGTCATCTTGTGTTCCGCAGGCTGGGTAGCGATTCATCATTGTGTGTCCAGTCCCTTGGATGGATGTTAAACTGGGCATTCCATCTGCCAACATTAGTTGGTGGATGTTTACTATCCAATGGTGTCTTTTGCGAAGAGTAGGTGAGCAATCAGCCGCACGCTAGACAAATTACAAATCACTGTTGTAATCTACAGGGGCACTGCGTCAGTGGTAAATGATGCTACCCACAGCCATGTGATGCACACGAAATAATTAGATGAATAAGAAGAAGAAACTGTGGACAATAAATACGCTACTGAAGGAGCTGGGGCTCCCACGTCGATCGGAAGAATGGACGCGACAAAAAGCTGGAATTCATCCGAGTTGCTTTAATCAAACCAAACACTCAGGCACTCTCAAAAGCCCGTTTATCGGGCAGCAATATATATACATATTATCCCGGAGCGTTTGCCCAGGAAAGGCGAGAGGGGGCGTGGCCCAGCGTCCTGGCTGCGGCCTGGCAAGTTGAGGGCGAGCCTGCCCGGGCATGCCCGGGCATGCCCGGGCGTCCCGACCGAGGCCTGGCAAGTTGAGCGCGGGCCTGCCCGGGCGTCCTGGACGAGCCCGGCATGGTGATCGCTCCGCGTCCTTGATAGGTGCAAGGCGATTGTGAAAACCCAGCGGTAGCCGCTACACACGTCCCCTCAGAATCGACTTGCACCGGCAGGGTCAATTTGAGGGGGGTCCTGATGACCCGGCCGAAGCGACCCCTGGCGGGTCGTGGGAGGGGGTCCGGTGTGGTGGTGGGCGGTCGAGTGGGGGGCACCGTGGACGGGGGGTGGCCTCGCCGCGGCGGAAGGGCCATCCGTGGTGGGTGGTCGACGTCCACGTGCGCCGGCTTGAGGCGGTCCACCGCAATCCGGTCCGACCTGCCGCCGATGTCGATGACGAACGACTTGTCGTCCCGTCGCAGCACCCGGAAGGGCCCGTCGTACGGCGGCCGGAGTGGCCCCCGATGTGCGTCGTGATGCACAAAAACATACTCCGCTGTGCGAAGTGCTGGGGGGATGTAGGACTGGGGGTCACCGTGGTGGGATGTTGGCACGGGGGCAAACCGTCGGGCGGCCTCCTGGAGGTCCGAGCGCTGGTGAGCTGCGGACCAGGGACTGGTAGCGTCGGGCACGAATTCGCCCGGGACGCGTAGCGCCTGGCCATAGACAAGCTCGGCGGTGGATGCCTGGAGGTCCTCCTTGGGGGCCGTGCGGAGGCCCAAAAGGACCCACAGCAGCCGGTCGGCCCAACCGCCGTCTTGAAGGCCGGCCATGAGCGCGGCCTTCATGGAGCGGTGGAATCGCTCGCACAACCCGTTTGCTTGGGGGTGGTAGGCCGTAGTACGGTGGAGCTTGACCCCCAGGTTGTGGGCGACCGCGCCCCACAGCTCGGAGGTGAACTGTGGTCCGCGGTCTGACGAGATGTCCGCCGGTGCGCCGAAGCGGGCGACCCAGGTGGCGATGAAAGCCTGCGCCACGTCGGCGGTGGTGGTGGAGACGAGGGGAACGGCCTCCGGCCACCTGGTGGTCCTGTCCACCATGGTGAGCAGGTGTGTGAACCCCCGTGATGGGGGGAGGGGGCCCACCAGATCCACGTTGACGTGGTCGAAACGTCGTTCGGGCATGGTGAAAGGTGCCAGCGGGGCCTGGGTGTGTCGGTGGACCTTGGCCCATTGGCAGGCCGTGCAGGTGCTGGTCCAATCGCGGACGTCCCGACGAAGGCCATGCCAGACAAATCGCGCCGACACCAGCTTCTGGGAAGCTTTCCGGCCCGGGTGGGAAAGGCCGTGGGGGGAGGCGAAGATGCGGCGTTGCCAGGTGACGGGCACGATGGGGCGAGGCTGGCCTTGGGAGACGTCGCAGAGCAGGACAGTGTCCGTGAAGGGGATGTCGGCCAGGCGGAGGCCCGTGTCCGCCGCCCGGAGGGCTTGCACCGTGGTGTCGGTGGTTTGGTCCGCCGCCATAAGCGCAAAGTCCACGCCCAGGTGGACCACGTTCGCGCTGGCCCGGGAAAGACAGTCGGCCACGGCGTTGTTTTTGCCGGCGACGTGCCGGATGTCCGTGGTAAACTCCGACACGGCGGAGAGGTGGCGCTGTTGGCGGGCCGACCACGGCTCCGTGACCTTGGCCATGGCGTAAACCAACGGCTTGTGGTTGACGAACGCCGTGAAAGGTCGGCCCTCCAGGAGGTGGCGGAAATGGCGGACGGCCAGGTGTAGACCGAGGAGCTCCCGGTCAAACGTGCTGTATTTGAGCTCGTTCGGCCGGAGCTGCCGGCTGAAAAAAGCGAGTGGCTGCCAAACCCCGTTCACCCATTGCTCATGTACGGCGCCCACCGCGTAGTCGGAGGCATCCGTGGTGAGGGCGATGGGAGCGTTGAGCACCGGGTGAGCGAGCAGTGTTGCGTCGGCGAGGGCCCGCTTTGAGCTTTGGAAG
Source organism: Myxine glutinosa (assembly GCF_964187855.1). Lineage (NCBI taxonomy): Eukaryota > Metazoa > Chordata > Myxini > Myxiniformes > Myxinidae > Myxine > Myxine glutinosa. Next base: position 174,618,543 of record NC_136264.1, read on the forward strand.
GCCGCATCCATTGCTGCAGACCAGGCGATGTCGTGCTTGGCCGGCTTGCCCCGGAGGGCTTCGTAGAGGGGCCGCATGAGTTGAGCAGCGCGGGGCACGGAGCGGTGATAAAAATTCACCATTCCCAGGAATTCCTGCAGGGCCTTTATGGTGCGGGGACGCGAGAACGTGGTGATGGCCTCGACATTGGTTGGCAGCGGCACGGCCCCGTTCTTGGTGATGTGGTGGCCCAAAAAATCAACGGCCGTCGTGCCGAAGTGGCATTTGGCTGGGTTGACGATGAGGCCGTGCTCGCTGAGGCGCCCGAACAGTGTTTGGAGGTGGAGGAGGTGCTCGGCCCGGGACGTGCTGGCGATGAGGATGTCGTCCAGGTAAACGAAAAGGAACGGCAGGTCACGCAGCACGCCGTCCATCAAGCGCTGGAATGCCTGAGCCGCGTTCTTGAGACCAAACGGCATCCGCAAGAATTCGAATAAGCCGAACGGCGTGATGACTGCCGTTTTAGGGACGTCGGCCGCCCTGACAGGTACCTGGTGATATCCCCGTATGAGATCAATTTTCGAAAAAATGACCCGTCCCGCCAGACGGGCGGAGAAGTCTTGGATATGCGGGATCGGGTACCTGTCGGGGGTGGTAGCGTCATTGAGACGGCGGTAGTCGCCACACGGGCGCCATCCACCCCCCGGCTTTGGCACGATGTGCAGTGGCGAGGCCCACGCGCTATCGGAGCGCCGCACGATGCCGAGGTGCTCCAACGCGTCGAATTCGGCCTTCGCCACGGCGAGCTTGGCTGGGTCGAGGCGGCGGGCCCTGGCGTAGACCGGCGGGCCCGTGGTTGGTATGTGGTGCTCGATCCCATGCCGTACTGCGACGGCCGAAAACGTCGGCCGCGTGAGGGCCGGGAACTCCGTGAGCAGGCGAGCAAACTCGTTCGCCGCCGGGACGGCCCATGCCAGCTCGGTCGGCGCGGAGCTGCTCAATGTGCATACCAGGGAGCTGAAGGTTTCGGCGTTGATTAAACGACGCCGTTGGACGTCCACCAGCAGTCCGTGTGCACAGAGGAAGTCGGCGCCTAGCAGAGCCATGGGCACGTTTGCGGTTACAAACGTCCAAGCAAAGCGTTGGCCGCCGAAGCAGAGGGTGACGTTGCGCGGGCCGAAGGTGCGGATGGTCGATCCGTTGGCCGCAACCAAGGAGGGGCCGCAAACCGCGGATTGCCTGTCCTGGTCAGAGGCGGGTATGACGCTCAGTTGGGCGCCGGTGTCGCACAGGAAGCGCCGTCCGGATGCTTTATCCGTGATGAACAGTAAGTTGCCCGTGTGGCCGGCGCTCATGGCTGGTAATGAACGCCGGCCCGGCCGTTTCCCGGCCTGCCGAAGGTGCACGGGGGTCGGCATGTCCGGGCCTTCTGTCCGAACCTGGCATGATAGTAACACCACGCTTGGTCAGGTGGAGGCCCCGGTCGTCGTGCTGGAGGTGGTCGGCTCGGTGTAGCGGCCGCCAATTGCGTCGGCAGTTCGGTCGTCGACCGTGCCGGGTGCTCGGGCGCCATGGGTGTTGCGTCGGATGGCGGTGGGTCCCATGTCGCCGCTGCGATGCGCTGTCCTGCGGCGGAGATCTTGTCGGCTTCTCTGGCAAGGGCCCGGGGATCTGTGATCGTCGTGCTTGCCAGGGCGAGGCGTACCGGGTTAGGCAGCTGACGGAGGAACAGCTCCCGGAACAGGAATGCCGGAGAGTGCTCGCCGAGCAGTGAAAGCATGTAGTCCATTCGCTCGGAAGGGCGCGTGTCGCCGAGCTCGGGCAGGTCGAGCAGGCGCCGTGCGCGTTCTGCCGATGGGAGGGCGAAAGCATCGAGGAGCAGCTTCTTAATCGCGCCGTATTTGTCAGCGGCTGGCGGGCTCTCGAGGAGGCTCAGGGCGCGGGCCGCGGTGGCCGAACCGAGCGCTGTTACCACATGGTGGAAGCGGGTGTCGTCGGCCGTAATGCCTCGCAGGGCGAACAGGGAATCCGCCTGTGCGAACCAAACCGCCGCGTGAGCCTCCCAGAAGGTAGGCAGTTTAAGGGCGACTGCCGTGTCCATGTCGGTAGGTCACCAATGAAGGAGCTGGGGCTCCCACGTCGATCGGAAGAATGGACGCGACAAAAAGCTGGAATTCATCCGAGTTGCTTTAATCAAACCAAACACTCAGGCACTCTCAAAAGCCCGTTTATCGGGCAGCAATATATATACATATTATCCCGGAGCGTTTGCCCAGGAAAGGCGAGAGGGGGCGTGGCCCAGCGTCCTGGCTGCGGCCTGGCAAGTTGAGGGCGAGCCTGCCCGGGCGTCCTTGACGAGCCCGGCATGGTGATCGCTCCGCGTCCTTGATAGGTGCAAGGCGATTGTGAAAACCCAGCGGTAGCCGCTACACTACTTAGTTTTAGGAAGAATATGTCATGATATGCCAGTGGCCCAACCAAATACGCAATTCCTGCTCTAATCTATGGGAACACTTTATCAGTGGCAGAGTTGCACACCCATAAATGATGCGATCCAGTCTTGTTGCATTGCACTCACTGATGTGGGATTGATTCCCAGGACTGCTCAGAGTGGAAATTTCTGCACCCTGCTGCAGTGATAAAGAATGGGCCTCCATCTCCACCATAGTGGGCAATGAGAAAAAAGCCATTTGGTGATGCATGGCCCAGCAGTTGAGAACAGAGAAAAGAAATAAAATGATGGATGTTCTACTTCTCACCTTAATGCTTCGTTTAGCTCTCAGGACCTCAGGAATCCAAGTATAAAAATGTGATTTCTTGAATTAATGTCAGAAAGTATTATATGGTGTATCAAAGTAATAGTATTTACTCTGACAGAAGTCCTTTAATGTTTCGTCAATCTTAGTAAAATGTGGAAATGAAACATTAGAGCAATTATATTAACGCTCAAAAATGACATCATAGCCAACCAGCAAAACGTGTTGTATGTGGAAGTACATTTTGTAACAGCTTCAGGGTTACATTTTATTCCCACTTTCTCTTCCACTTCTCAGGTTCATGAAAAAGCTAAACGATAAAATATAGGCATCTTTCTCTACTTCATTCAATTTATCCATACAAGAAGCTCTCGCACAGCCTTCAAGATAAGTCACCTGTCTTCACTATCTAAAAGTAGGAAAGCAACATCCAATTTTAAGTGGCATAATATCATAAAGATATTTCTATGCGATGAAAAACGGTTGTAATAGAGCCTGAAAGGTTGTATAAATTGGAAATATACCCATAGTGCCAAACAGTGTTCTTTCATATGTGTAAGTATTCTCAAATTGAAAGAGGGCCATGCTGTTTTACTGCAGCTTCTCATGCTTCAGCTGCTCTGACTTATCTTGCAATGGCTTAATAAGCATCGTAGTTTCAGCAAGTGGCAGCAAACACCTACTTGTATGTGCATCATCCTCATACTGCATTGTTTGCATACCTGCATACCTCATACCTGCATTGTTTTTTTTTTGTATACAAGATCGAGGCTCGTGAAAGAGCTAACATTCATCACAAAAACACGGACACATAAAACATATAATAAGGGGAGTGGTAGACAAGATGGGGAGAGAGGGGGAAGCACACAAGTACAACAGCAGAGAACAGGGACAACAGAAGATCTGTGGGAGGGAGTGGGCTTGAGGGGAGGAGGCAGGGGAAGGTGGGGGGGGGGGGGGGGGTTGGGAAAGTATAAAATACATGGACCCTGCTGGAACTTCCAGGAAAGAAAAAAAGTCGATTTCAAGAAAAAAAAAAAAAGTGGATTTGGGGTGAATTCACGGGGGTAGAAGAGATGAAGGTTTTGGATGGGGGAAGATAAGAGATGGTGGTGAACATCTGTTTTAAAGACCTGGAGGGAGGAGTGGGATTGAAGAGAGTGAGGGAGTTTGTTCCAGCGGTGGGAGTAAAGAGGAATGAAAGAGTGAAGATGAGCAGAGAGTCTTGATTTTGGCAATTTCACCAGAAGAGGGTTGCTGGCAGATCTTGTGCAACCTGCAGGAATATTAAATACAGCAGGAATATGCATTACATATAACAAGAATGAAAGCGCTGTGGTCGCAACCTGTGACTAAATCCAGTAACACGTCAATTGGGAACACATTCGTAAAAGATGAAAAGAGTGATTGGGAAACACACATTTAATGCGCTATTAAAATATTTACTCGACACCTCCCATCCATTTCAGCCTCTCCACGGTTATGCCAGAACGAGCTGATTCATCACATGGTTACGGATTGTTTAACGCAAATATTGGGCCATTCAAAAATTAATGTAACAATTTTTAGAGACATGCATACTTTGCATGCTGATGGACTTGTTTAAACCTTATTAATAATTTTTATTCCACATATGATTGGAATTTTTGTGGTCTCTCATTGTAAACCACTCGACCCAGATACAACCTATAGAATTCTGATGCAACAAACTTGGGCAGTGTATATTTGTAGGTGCTGGTCGCATGACTGGTGGTGTAAGTGTCATAAGGAACAAGCATTCTGAGTATTGCGCTGCAATACATGTCCCCTACCAGCAGTCTGTTGTCCGCAAAACTGTTGGGGAATTATATAATTACCAACTCACGGTCTGAGGTAACTCGGCTTAAAATTATCCGATTTGCACCAAATAAAGTTTAAGAATGGTTGCACAGACCCCTACTTCTCACTAAAAGTGGAAACAGAATGTAAATTGGAGTTAAAACAAGGAATATTAACAGCTTTGACTTACCGCACTCCAAATTATAGTCCGGAAAACTGTTGGGGAAATTACCAAAGTTCAAAGTGCCACAACTTTGTCAAAAATGATCGAAACGTCGTGAAGTTCGAACTAGATCTGTAACTTATCATGAGGAAACCATGCACCAAGTTTGAAATCATTAGCGTTAAGGGTTTACATTACAGCGGATAAGCTCTCATATTTTAACAAATTGTGCATTTTATGAGAAAAGCATGAAATTTTTAACATAGTTAGTGCATACCATAAGGTTTATTTTCAGATGTGGAGGGAAGTCAGATTTGACCTCTGAGAACCGTGAGAGGTCAAATCCAAAATGGCCGCCAGTCCACCGAGTCTAATGTTCAAACGCGCTTAATTTTGGAGCCAAATAGTGTAGAAAAACATTATAGGTGTCATTTCCAACTAAATTGGGGATGCCCAGAGGTGAATGGTGCTTTCAATGAACTCCTAGGCATGCCAAGTGAGGTCAGTGAAGGCTCAATGTTACTGCTAGAGCGATTTGTGGTGCTGATGTACGATAGAACCAGTGAGAGCACGGAAGTGAATGATGCCAGGAAACAGCTCTTCACACAGAAGTGTAGAACTCTAGAGAACATTCCTCCAACCCAGGCAACACTCAAGCAGCACATCAAGCGAACTTGCTACCAGGCCAACTGTTGTAACCAGGCATTGGTCATGGATCCAGAGATGCCAGAGCCACCTGACTGGGGCTGGATAAAGGAAACAACTGGGTGGCAGCCTCTTTGGACCACTCTTCCTGAAGCATCAAAATCGTGCCATGAATTGATCGACTGTGGCTGCAAGAAAGGATGCACTGGACGCTGCAAGTGTGCCAAAGCTGCATTCAAGTGCACTGCACTGTGCTTCTGTTCTGGAGACTGTTAGATTTAGATAATTACCAATTTTCATCATTGCACTTGATTTAATGTAAGCTTTGGTGAACATACTTGGTTAACTACAGTTATTTTTTCAGAGGTTATTGCATCATTCCTTGCAGTGTAAACACTTTTTTTTCATCATTTCTGGTCTTTGGGTGTTCTGTACCTATCCCTGTACCTGAAAAAATAAAGTTTTAAAAGTTCAAATGAACTTTTTCCAATAGCAGTTCCAACTGCAGTATCATAAAAATAGAAATTTAACTTAATTTGACCTTGACCTGACCTAAATGCATGTCCTTGAGTTCTGGCGATCTCAAAAGTATCACCAAATGAATGGGCATCCCCAATTTAGTTGGAAATGAAACCTATAAGCGCGTTTGAACATTAGACCCATGAACATTAGAACAACAACAGCAACAACAACCATGCAGAGCTCCTGTCGACCATGACCTGTCGTACGTAATTGACCTGTCGACGTACATGTCGTACGTAATTATTTTGGACTAGTTTTTGGATTCGACTAGAATTTTGGAATTTTTTTTTTGGATTCCTTGACCATAACCTACAATGGCTTCATTCACAGCTTAATGCCGTCCTGCTTTTCCTTTTAGGATGGCACATCTGCCTCATATATTGGCCTTCTTGATGCGATGGAAGGCAAGGTCCTCAAAATCATTTAGTTCGCCCACACTAAAGCTGAGTATTTCCACATGCTAAAGCCTGTTACTTTCAGATTGCAGACAGGTTGGTGGCCTCTCTTTATTCTACCACCTCATTTTTGGTCTTGCACCCTCTGCCCTCTCTTGGCTCTATCCCTCTCAGTTTTCCACAGAGTGCACACAGTCTGCCAGTAATCCTCTTGTTAAACTCCAAAAATACAGGTTCACTGCTCACCTCCACTCATTTGGTCCTCTTTCCTCTTGCTGTAGAATCAACTCCACCAGTCTTTGCAGTTCCATTCTTCCCTCCAGCGCTTCAAGACAGTTGTTCACCACCACATCAGATCATCCCCCTTCCATATTCATGATCTCTTCTACTCCAAATTACCACATTCCCAAGCACCACCCTTTTTCACGCTATTGTGATTTTTCCCCATTTCTTTCACCTCTACCTCTTTCCATTTGTTAGTTTGGCAGTTGATTTTTACTTTTCTGCTTCATCCCCACTCTCGCCCTCAACTTATTTCATTTTTTCAGCTTGTGTGCAGTGCAGCTTGTCCCCCCCCCCATGTTCATGTTCATATTCATGAACATGTTTCCTGTTGATGAACATGTTCATGTTCCCGCACATTCTCACCCCTTGATCCTGCTCTCACCTATTCGCTACTGTTGGTGTTTCCCCCCTTTCTATTTTGTTCCATTTCAGTCTGCGCGACCTTTTTTCAGGATCCGCAACCATGTACACCTAAAACAACTAATGGATTGAACTCAGGTGTGAGGTCAGGTAAACAACCCATGTATTGCGATTCCATGGCGTTCTGCTAATGAAAAAAATCAATCAATGGTTTATCAATAACAAAAACAAAGTTCTTTGAAGGAATCTTGTAAATGAGCGCTTAGCTGGTAGTTCGAGCTCCAGGTCTCAAAAGTTATTTGGGTCATGCAGGAATGTTGTATATAAAACCCCAGAGAGCAATTTGGACCTTTAAGGAGGTCAATGGGAACTCAGAGTAGGTGTATATCAGAGCCTCCAGAAAAGCTTTGTCGGGTTCTTGATTGCATGGTTCTGGAAGGCATGGGTGAGTTTTTGCTGTAGGTGGAACTATTACGGACTTTAAAATATTGAGTATTGCAGGATAAGTGATGAAAAGAGAGGAGCTCCCCTACACATCCATACCTCACGCTGAGAGTCATCATCTTCACTGACACTCAGTTAGGTCCTGGCTGTGCAAAACGAATAGTCGAGGAATTCTGACAAACTCTGAGGGACCATAGACAACTATATATGTTCCTTGGGCAGCTTAAAGGTAACCCATTGTTTTTTTCCTAATAACAATCACATGTCTTCACTGCTGGTGCACTGTATTTGCTGCAGCCACTTTACAGCAGATATCATGAAGCTGAAAATGCACCAACCAATCTTTTTTGCTCCTATTTAATGGTTCATATTCCAAAGACTTCAACTTTCTATATGTCGGAATAGAGAATTCATAATCCGCATTCAGTTTTTTCATCGTGTTGGTTGTAATCTCCTTTGGATGTTGTGAGAAAGTGGAAGGAAGCCCCCCCATCCATGGCCCAAAGTATCTTTCTTTACCGAGATCACGTTTTGAGGACCATGCTGTGAAGCTTTCACTTTCTGTTCTCATATCTTTGCACCAAGAACACTTTAAGGATTGTCACTGAACCTAACACAGCATCCAATTGCAGTTCGTTTGCTGTATGATTTCTTGTATGTTTTCAGAATTCCATTTATGTTCTGCTTTATCATTGCTGTCTAATTTCTTGTGGATATGTGCAAAGGTGTGTGGAGGTTTTGTTTTCACCCCTGCCTGTCTGTTTGTCTGTCTGTTTGTGTACAACATAACTTAAAAAATTGTGGACGGATTCGGAGAAAATTTGGCAGAGAGGTTGCAAATATGACACGGACAAAATGTTTAAACTATGGTGAAGATCCGGATCCGGATCCGGCTAGTATAATTTTTTCAGTGATTCTTTACCATTGGGAGATCGGGCCAAAAACGATATATAGCAGGATATCTCAAAAAGTTATGGACGGATTTGGACAAAACTTGGTGGACAGATTGGGTACCAATCCGACAGTCCTCGTTTGATGCACTTGGTTGAGCTCCATCAGGCTGCTACCTCCTTCTCGTCTCAGCAGGTACCATCTCTGGATGCACTGGTATTTGTAGAACATTTTATGGATAGTGATGAGTTTCCTTGTTTTAGGATATAGCTTGTTGATTTTCGACTGTGACCAGGTTATCATTCTGCATCTGTAATGGGTACTGGTACTTGCAAGTTGTTATATGGCTTTGATTCTGTTCCTTGGGGAGAGGTATGTTTTCAGAATTCAGCTCTGCATAGGTATTCTTTGGTAATCGTTTTGTGCATTTGGTTGTGACATATTCGGAGACCCTCTTCGACTCCAAGGATTTGTATGACACTTCATTGTCTAGCTCCTCTATTGGTGTTCTTAGGTTGCACTTGGCACATTTATCTCGGACAAATTTAATTTTAATGACGTCGGAATACAGTTTCACTACCTGTAGTTGTTCTGCCAATTCTTAATTGTTCGGTGCAAAGAGCTTTAAATCATCCATACACAGTAGATGGATGCGTCACCTTTCCTGTTCCTTTGGACTCTTCTGTTGGATGTCGGGGTGCATCAGTGGTGCCCTTGCTCGGTAATGAGGTTACTCAGTGTATCCGGAGTCAGACAAAACCGGAGATAATTTGGAGATTGATCCTGTAGACTTGCATGCATTTTACCATGCACAAATATGGGACACCATCAAAAGCTTTATTATAGTCAATCCAGGCTGTGGACAATTTGGTGCATCACAAGTCACAGTGTTTGCTTGCAGTGCTTTTCCCCTTTGTGTGTATGTCAATGTGTACTTTCCTTTTTATAACTGTAAAAGCCCATGTGAGTTATGTGCTTCACTGTTGCATGGGGTTACATCGTGTTCTTCTTAATTTATACAAAGTTCATTATGTCCATGTGTATTTGTTCTGTTCATTTCAACGCACTAAATGGTTGCTCAACCGTGGTTGTGTAAATTTAACTTTGGCAATGTAAGATGGGAAAATTATCACTCACTCATGCAATTGGTTTGCAACAAGCTGGTCATGGCAGAGTGTTGAGGTTAAAATATTCCAAACTTGTGAGAGTATTAATGCAAAGGTCCTTGGCTACGAGTTGATGCTTCCAAGTGGAGTGTGTAACACCTGATCAAGGAAATATGTGATGATCATGGTATGTAATGGTTGGTAGATGCCTATTATTTTTCAGACAACGAATACCGAGGTATTAGTTGTCTGAGTATGAACAATAAATTTTTCTCTAAAGCCTTACTCTATCATAGATCACTAAGAAATGGATTCCACTATGTTTGAAAAGTAGTGTTCCAATCGGCTCATTGCTGTCTTCATCAGATACGCTCAGTGTGAGTGATTTTGGAATGAAGCCTCTAATGTAACCAACCTTAATACCTGCACATTTTGACAACTGGATATCATAGTTGTGGTTAACATCCCGGTTCGATTGCCAATATAATTGGGTCTGATTAAAACTGTCAGCTGGTACAGTGCCAGCACATGGTGATCCATACTGAAGAATGTCAGATATTAAGCCAGCTCTCTTCATGGTTAAGTGGGCATTGAATACACTATGGTATCTTTAACAAGTAGGGTTATTAATTCCCTGTCTGAGTCAAGGATAAGGTTGATTGCATTGCCTCATTAAGATTTGTGTGAATCCATAACAATCATGGTAAACTAGGAAGGTTTAATGATCAGTTAACATATAATGGGAGATTTCATCTGGTCTGTATTTTTGCTTTTCATAATGTTTCAGGCTAATGATTATATCAGAAGGCATTCTTGGGCCTACTGGCAGTCTTATAGAAAGCAGAAGTCCATGCTTTTCAAGTGGCGTGGAACCGAAAGCTTTTTCAGTGACTAGTTTGAGGGATTTGTGGTGTCATCTCATTTTCAGTGTCTTCCTTGAGAAGGTATTTATGGAAGCTTTGGATGATTTTGAATTCTTAAGGCAGCTTTACTCTTAGAAAAAAAAATGAAAATGAAGGTTTACACTTGGCAAAAAATGTAACAATGACATCTTGCCTTGGTTTAGTGCTTCTGCTCCATCAATGCTGATCTTTACTGGTTGTTGTTTTCTTGGCCAAAAACATGTAACAGTTGGTGGAGAATAACTCCATGATGTGAATTTTTTTTTCCTAATCCCATAAAAGACGTTTTAAGAAAAGAAGCAGAATTATTTTGCCAGATCATGCCGAAATTGGATGCGTTCACGAGGCATCTATCAATGGACAAATGTCCGAGACAAAAATGTGTCGTCTCGGGATGAAAGCAGATGAAGGGCAGCGTTTCCAGTCTTTTTATTCGGTCAAAAATAAAGAAGCATTTATTGACTGATTTGTTTGTTTAAGTGGTAGAATTAAAAAATGGTAGCTTTTAATTAGAGTTCACAAATAAATAAATCAGAGCATGAAAGGATGATCCAAATGGTTTCCTAGTTCTCTTGATATACCAGGTTGTGTTCTTTTGGCCAGGTTGTGTCGCTCTGCTCATCTGAGACACTTTTTAAGGTCGAAGCACATGGATTGTATTAGTCCCTTAAAGACATTGTAATTTGAACTTTTGTAATCAAAATTTCAACAAACCTTTATTAAGAGAATGTGGTGGAAAAAAATTAATAATTTTGTCAAAATGTCAAAGGGCAAAGTCACAATGAGTAGAAATAGCCCTTATTTTCCCGGCCACCGCTGCGCAGCACAAGACGGCTGGATTTGTTTATTCCGTATTTATTTATTTACCATTCGACCCTCAGTGTGTCTGTTGAGGACATAACATTTTTTTACCATTTGAGATTTTGTCAGCACATTTTCAACAAACCTTTATAATGAGAACATAGAGAACACTAATTAATATTTTTACATTAAAAAAAATTAGGTGTTGTTTTCATCAATTTTAGGTTGAGTACAAAGAGATGCGGACACGCTTTGCATATTGGGATGCTTTCTAGTTTATATTTTTCGCAAATATGTCACTTTGTTCTTCTCTTTATTTTCAAGCATGGAATGCTATAAATTGTCAGTATTTCTGGTGTCTTTAGCTCACCTTACATGTCATCATATCATTCATTCGTATAAGTTAACCAATTAATAAAGTTGGAGAAAAATAAGTGTTAAAATGTTTCAAATGTCTTATTATCTTGAAGCTTTGAAAGGATGGAGGCCATGCCACAATATTATTGATCACTATGAGTTTAGATGCACCACAACACTCCTCCAAACCCCCAATGAGGAAAATTACTCCCAACAATGAGGTAATTTCGGTAATATTATTTCACATATTTATTTCACTACCTCAATGAAGTACAGGATTTGGAGATATTTTACCTTTATAATTTAAAAGTATTGTACAGCCTGGACTTTCACTTGATAAAAAGTCCAGATCACCTGCACTGTGGTAAACCAGACCACTACCAAATCAATCATGGTGCCTTCGTTTCTCTATCTGCTTTCCCCTGTGTTCATCAATCTTTGCACTTTTGCAGCCTTTTCGCTATCACCGCCGTCCATCTGCCAGGAATTTCAATTATGCTTCAAGCAAGCTACTTGCACACCCACACTCCACAGCCGCTGACCTACTCTCAACCCCAAAACATGACCAGGGAGCAAAACACGTTACAAACAAACATGCCAAGTGATTCGCAGCAGCCATGAACTGCCAATATAAATGTAAACAAAACAGGCCAGCCTAACTACCTCCTGCTGCGAGACTTAACTGTAACACCCAATGAGAACTAAAAGATGACTCAAATGTATGTTGAGTTCAAGTTGTGTTTTATTATATATACATATATAAATATATATACGTGCTGTATGTAAATATATATATGTCATAGCAAAGGGTCTGAATACTTATGTCAATGTGATATTTCAGTTTTTTCTTTTAAAATTTTTTGCAAAACTTTCTAAATCCTGTTTTCGCTTTGTCATTATGGGGTATTGAGTGTAGTTTGATGAGGGGAAAAATGAATTTAAACGATTTCAGCATAAGGCTGCAAAATAACAAAATGTGAAAAAAGTGAAGGGGTCTGAATACTTTCTGAATGCACTGTATATATATATATATATATATATATATATATATATATATATATACATACATACACAAATATACCTTTTGGAATTATTTTTTTGGAACAATGAATGCTTTGCAATCGTAAGCTGGAGTTCATATATACTGTTATAGCTAGGTAAATATATTTGGTGGGGCCAACAAAAATAATTGTAATGCTTGATAACTGAACTACTTACAATGAGATATCAATAATGTCTGTTGACCTGGTTTCCCAATTAACATCTGATTTCGCAATTTACACAGAAAGGTTCTGTGTTGATATGTTTGGCATTGGGATCTCAGACTATAATGTATAATCAAGTTAGGGGGTTCAAATAAATGAAAAATATGTTTGAACATATATATATATATATATATATATATATATAATATATATATATATATATATATATATATATATATATATATATATATATAATATATATATATATATACATACATATATACAGACTTGGCATTTAATATGGAATATTTTTTTTTTCTTGACTTCGATTTACTTTCTTAACTCAGTATATCAATCTGGTGAGTTTCTTTTACACTTTGGTGATTTATTTGTTAAAAGAACCATGTCACTGTCTGTGGCAGCAAGAAGGCAACAACAGGATTATATCACACGTGGAGTGGCAAAATGTACGGACAGGTGCATTTGACGATTGGCTTCACAGTCGGGTATACAAGGGTTGTTGCGTTCTGTATTAGTGGAAAACAACTGCTGCACGACTCCAAAAGTTATTGCCGCTTCCTCTGGAGATGGTCCGTCAACTCGAGAATGCTGTTTGTCATGGAGTGGTGGCTTTACGAAATTACAGCATGAAACAGCGTGTGATTGCTCGGCAGTATGGCATGACTCAAGGTCAGGTGTCAAAGATCCTGAAACGAAATGCTCAGAGGGGTGTCCCAACTTCAATACCGAGGCCAGGACGTCCCCGCAGAACCACAAGGAGGGATGATCGCCAGCTGCACCGGTTAGTCCGCAATGGCCGTACCAAGTCAGCTAATCGGCTTAGGGCTGATTGGCAGCAACTGACAAATGTGCCTGTATCCAGAAGGCGAGTCAACCAACGACTGGTTCAAGCAAGCTATCGTGCCAGGCGTCCCCTGAGAAAGCCACGCCTGACCAGACAACACAGCCAGCGCCGATTGCAGTGGGCCAGAGAGCACCGTCAATGGCAGCCAGGACACTGGAATCATGTGACCTTCAGTGACGAGTCTAGATTTCTGGTCTATCGTCAGGATGGCCGCGTCCAAGTGCGCAGACAAGTGCAGGAAGCCTACAACAAAGATTGTATAGTGCCAAGAGTCCAAGCTGGAGGTGGTGGGGTAACCGTTTGGGCTGCTTTTAATGCAGGGGGCAAAACTGACCTGGTTGTTCTGAATGGAAACCTGAACCAGTTCAAGTACAGGGCCATTCTGGAAGAAACATTGCTTCCATTTGCTCGTGCAGCCTTTCGAGGAAACTTTGTCTTCCAAGATGACAATGCATGGCCTCATCATGCTCGCATGATCCAACACTTTCTTGCTGACCGTGGTGTAGAGCATATGGAGTGGCCTGCCATGTCCCCGGATATGAATCCGATAGAGAACTTGTGGGCAGAATTAACGCGTCAAATCGACCACTTGGACCAGCAGCCGACCTCTGTGCGTGAATTGCAGCAGGCTATTGTAACTGCATGGCAAGCGATTCCTGTCCAAACCTTGGCAAATCTCGTGAAAAGCATGCCTCAACGTGTACGTGCTCTCCTGAATGCTCGTGGGGGTTACACGAAGTACTGAACTGTAATTTTACTTTCGGTAATCCCAGTCGTAATTTAACATTTGTTTTTGTTAAAAAAATTTTTGGCTAATGTGCAAAATAAAGAGATGCTTCTGGAAAACGCACAAAAGTTTAACACAGTACTGTCCATGAATTGAGTTCGATATCAGTTTACATCACTTTCAAGGATCAATTAATTGTTTCGAAACGTCAAATGTTGTTTTTGTTACTTTTAAAGATCACATTAACAAAATCTATAATAGTTTCAACATAATTCCAATGAACTTTTAGTTCCAATACATCTTGAAAAGTAAGTTCACCCCCACAAAAAAAATATTCCATATTAAATGCCAAGTCTGTATATATATATATATATATATATATATATCTTTTGTATGGCCCTTCTGCCGAAAGAGATGCGTAGGCTCGGCCTTTTAGGCACAAGCTTTTCAGAGTTACAGCCACCTACATCTCCATAGAATTGTACTGCAGCCAATACCAGGAAGAAATTTAATTGTCAATCTTATGGACCAGACCACCTCGGAGAGGGAAAATATGGTATAAAGAAGGGAGGGAGTTTAGAGTCGAGCGTTAGCTGGGATAATGTCTGATTAGATTTTAAAATCACAACCATTTGCGAATTTAGGGACAAAAGTTCACCAGACCCTGTTGTGCAATGGTTTTTTTTTTTTTGTATACAACATCGAGGCTCGTGAAAGAGCTAACATCAATCACAAAAAATGACAAACGGACACACAAAACATACAATAAAGGGAGCGGAAGACAAGATGGGGAGAGAGAGGGAAGCACACAAGTACAACAGCAGAGAACAGGGACAAGGGACAAGATCCACGGGAGGGAGAGGGCTTTGGGGGAGGAGGCATGCGAAGGTGGGGGTGGGGGGTGGGAAAGGTAAAAAACACATGGACACTGCTAGAACTTCCAGGAAAGAAAGAAGTCGGGCATTCAAAAAAAAAAAAATGGTTAAACTATCTGCTGCAAGTCTAAGATGTCGGTGGTTAAAAGTCTACCAAAGACTTTTTAAATGGTATGTGCTGCAACCTTGTTTGATGCTCAGCATTTGATAGGATACGAGCATGGCCAATCTCCATCGGTTGGCATCCATGTGGAGAAGCAAATTCCTCTTTCTGAAATGCCCACTGAGTGCGGTGAGAAAGGGCCTCCCCATTCTCCTGGTGTCTTGGAAGTGACGGTACTTCCCCCATGTTCATTGGCTGTATTTGTCTCATCTAACAGTCCTATGTTGTGTCTCATGTATTCATCTATACTAGTGTGACTCGGGGTGCTCCGCTTGCCTCAACACACGTCGTTTCAGAGGGATAGGCATCTTTGACCATTTCGGTGTCTTTTGGGTCTTCAGGGTATTTTGGGTCTTCAGGGTCTTTTGGGTCTTCATTGTGTTTTCGGTCTTCAGGGCCATTTGGGTCTTCAGAGTCGTTTGGATCCTCTGTGTCTTTAAGGATATTTTGGGTCTTTGGGGTGTTTTGGCTCTTCGGGGTCTTTGGAGTCTTTTGGGTTTTCTAGGTCTTAAGGGTCTTTTGGTTCCTCTGGGTCTTTAAGGGTTTTTGGGGCATTTTGGATATTCAGGGTATAAAGGGTCTTTAAGGGTCTTCGTGGTCTATTTGGTCTTCAAGGTGTTTTGGGTCTTCAGGGTCTTTTGTGTCTTCTATTTATATGTTCATGTGTGAGAGATGTGTGTGTGGCAGCTCCACTGCCAGCCCTAAATCCTATAACAAGTACAAAAAGTTTTAATTAAAACAAAAGCCGCGTCTATGTTACACAATGCCTAGATGCAGCTGTGCCTATAACGTCGATGTTATAGGCACAGGACATTCCTATTGATTCGATTACTTGATGTTATTTTTGTGCAAAGTGAAAATATATCTCGGCAATTTCCCGTGTGTGGCGACGAATTTTTAATATATCTCGGCATTTTCCCGTCTGTTATTTCAGGCGGTGTATGACTGACCATGCCGCGATTTAAAAAAAATATATCTCGGCAATTTCCCGTATGTGGCGACACGTGAACGAAGCTATGCTCCTCTCTCCACATTATTGTGACGACGTATAAATTAAATATTTCATCGTGACGATTGTCATGAAATGGACGAATTTTTAATTTATCTCGGCATTTTCCCGTCTGTTATTTCAGGCGGTGTATGACTGACCATGTCGCGATTTAAATATATATATATATATCTCGGCATTTTCCCGTCTGTTATTTCGGGCGGTGTATGACTGAGCATGCCGCGATTTAAACAAAATATATATATCTCGGCATTTTCCCGTCTGTTATTTCGGGCGGTGTATGACTGAGCATGCCGCGATTTAAACAAAATATATATATCTCGGCATTTTCCCGTCTGTTATTTCGGGCGGTGTATGCCTGACCATGCCGCGATTTAAAAAAAAAAATATCTCAATGGACTTGAAGTTACAGGCCTTTGAGAATTCATTTCGTTCTATAAAGGGCAACTTTCATCGGATTTTCTTCCCGGTTTTTTTCAACCGAGTCTAAAACTATGTTAGCGACTGTGAAAAATGAAATGATATATCGAATTTGATTTGAAATAAAACTGTGTGAGAGAGGAAGACACCACGGGCCTACAAAACAGGCCTCAAAGCTATGCGAGTTAATAAAATGGTGGGTATTTGTTTATATGAAGCCTCTCCCAAAATTGGTGGAGCTATGGTTCCCAGAATGGGTGGAGCTTTGAGGTTTTGTCTTCTCTGCAAGAACAACAAGAAGAAGAAGAAGAACAAGAAGAAGAACAACAACAACAACAGCAGAGGGCACTCTATGAGCAGCGTCTGCGACGCGGCTAAAAACAAACCTTCTGAAACAGGGTTCAACATTGATAATGCATTTCAAAATCCCCCCTAATTTTCTTTCTTTTTGAAGAATAACACACTGTCATTGACAGAAGCGCAAGGTAACGTTTAAGTAAACAAAACCATAATGTTGAGACAAATCTTAGACTTACTGTCCTAGAATGTACACGACCCTGGCATAGTCGGAGTTGCAAATAATGCAAATATACAAATTTTATGCGTAGCCACGGGTGGAACCATTCCCCTGGAGATGCTTTTTTGGCTGCTCGGAGATCCCCACGACAAGAAGAGCACACACTTCCGTGAATTCATTGAGCATCCCCTTGCACATGTTCTGAGCACGACTCTCGACAAACCCAAGAGGCAGTTCCAAAGTGGAACCGTCCTCGCTGCCGAGTTGTTAGTTCTCTCTGTTACTTCTTCTTTTCCTCCTTTTCCTACTTCTTTCTCTCCTATCACTACGCAGTTTATTATTCTCAATGTCATGCACAGTATATGATCTGAATCACATGTGGGGGTCAATATAATGACCAATAATTATTGGTCTTCCATATCTCCCTACTCTTAAAGCATTGAAACTCCCGATCTAGTGGCTGTATTTGCATGATTTGGTTGGCTTGATTGGTGGACACTGTTTATCTTCAAGGTGAACTTCATGAAGTACTAGTTATTGACATTTACTTTTGTTCTTATTGGAACTTGCCTATTGTTGATTTTCTTTTCTAAAATGGTTAATGTGAAGAAATGTTGGCCGTGCTTTCACCGTCACTTTATGGTTGAAAATCCACTTCTGCCCTTGCTGTTTTGTGTTGCGGATTCATGTTTTTGTGGATTGCTGACGTGGCTGGAGGTAGTTGATTTTTTGGATAATGGCGTTTGATCGTTATGACTCCTGAACAATCCTGAAGTATAAAGGTTTGCAAGCCCATGTAGTGTTTTGCTCGAGGTAATGCGAATGGACTGTAGATTTGTTTCTATTAAAACCACATGATGAGCCTCCCCTGCCACTAGGTCCAACTTTACTAATCAATCCATATTATCGTTTTCCCAATTCCATGCACATTCGTATGATCGCCAAGTTAACTGATTGATCATTCAAGAGTTTGATTCATGAATTTTGTGATATCAGTGAGCTTTGTATTAACTTATTTTTTACAAGCTTCAGATTGTTTCATACCATCCTGATAGTTTCTATACCTTCTTTCTCTCTTGCTCCCTCTCCCCATGACATATACAGAGCATAGGAAGGGCAATCTCTTGGCAAAGAGATACATTCGTGGACAGGTCACCACTTTGACAAATATTCTGTACTTCCCATACTATAATGCTGTAGCCTTGTGTATCTCTACTGCACATAGTAAAGATACAACGTATTGTATTTGATGTGTAAAGTTTAACCTGAATGTACTTGTATGGCGAATATCGCATCTAACTACCAATGATTGTAATTGAACATTGACGAATGCATGTTGTGGGTTCATGAAATACACTGGAGTGACATTGTTATGACAGGGGGAATACTTGTTTAGTTCATAGTGATTGTTGTTGTTGTTGTTGTTGTATAGCCATGGACATTTCTCTCAAACAAGCCTGTGGCACGGAGACAGCCGGTTGATCTCCCTGGAGCGATCCAGAGATACTCCACATCCAGGATGATTTACCCCCACCTTCACAAAGTCAGGGCCACAACAGAGTTAGAGAAAGAGAGAGATAGCGACAGAGAGAGAGAGAGAGAGAGAGAGAGAGAGAGAGAGAGAGAGAGAGAGAGAGAGAGAGAGACAGACAAGAGGGAAATGACCGGTCCATGGGGACCAATCGGCACTCTGATCGTCACCCCGCTGCCCTGATGAATCTGCGGCAGCAGGGAAGAACGGGGAAGATTTGCCCCCGACTTGCATACAACCACTGCGAAGAGGCGTCGTAGTGATTATTGCAGTGTGATTACACATAGTTGTAGTGATTATTGTTGTGCACATCACGATAAAAATTGGGCTTTCAAATTTAGAGCAGATCAGGGGTTGAACAATACTAAATGACTTATCTTACCACTCTGTAAATGGCAAAAAAGACTGAGAAACATTTAATTAAAATAACAAGAAGGGCACAATGACATTTCCAAAATTGTTTTCATGCTTTCAAAGATAATGACGAACCCATTGAGAACAACATTTACAGAGTAATCATCTGTGGAATTACCTTCTTATCCTAATTTCCAATCAGAAGTTCTGTTGTGTTATTCAAGGATGTTGTTTAGAAACCCTAACCCAGGTTTCAGAACATTCATGAAAATATCTCCAGACGAAACATTCCTCTTGCTTTATAAATGGGATCACAATGAAATATTTCAACCAACGGTTTGCTAACTTCTCATGCTTCTTCTGCAGAAAAGAACTCAAGCTCAAGGATACACAAGCGGATATTAACACAGTCACCTCTTGCCAATTCAGATGGAGAGATACATTCCAGTGTTACAACTAAAAATGTATTTACTTATTTTGTTTTTCCAAGTTTGCCAGACAGAGCAGGGTTTATTTTATGCTAAATATACACTAATTAGTTCTTTACCACGAAATCCAAAGCAATACGACCATTTCGAATAACCATTGGAAAGCAGGGTAGAGGATACAGATGGCTGCGAGTATTTAGTCACTCCATGAATCTCGAGTTAATCCCAGTGTAGCAATTGAAGTAGTATAAACAAGTAGGGAAATGACATACAGTACAGTACTTCAATATTCAGTAATTTGTATGAATTCAAAACACTTCAATTGACTTGGTGAAGCAACAAGGCACAGATAGTGTCTCACAACATCTGAACTGCGCAACCTGTGAACAACAATGCTCATCTGCCACCCACCATATTGTCTCTGCCCTGCTGAACACCAAACAGGAGGTGTCAGCATGTTTATATCTTAATATTACATACTGAAAAAAATAATAGCGAGGTACATGGGAGGGAAGCAAAAAGCAAACAAACGATGTGGTAATGGTGAATGCTCAACCACAGAACCAACAAGAAATAAGAGCAATCAGAGATTGCAAACTCTGGCGAGGATGTATTTTCAGCGGTTTTTAAGGCTTTTGCGTTAAAACAAATATGGCGGCCGAACCGCGTGACCGATGACGTCATCATTCGTTTTTTTCTCAAATAATTTATTCCAAGATTATGCTCAAGAAATTTCATCTTGATCGGATGATGTTTTGTACTTGTCAAATTATGATGTCATAATGGAGGCACCTATGACATCATCATTCACAGATGTTATTCCACATGGAGAGTCCTTTTCAATGAGCCATGTCTCAATTTTTTCTATTCAGCGCTTCCAGAGATATGGAGGTGAAAGTTTTTCGGGTTTTCCAAGATGGCGGCCGAACCACGTGACCGATGACGTCATCATTATTTTTTCTCCACAAATTTATGCCTACATGACACTCAAGAAATGTCATCTTGATAGGATGAAGTTTTTTACTAGTCGAATTATGACGTCATAATGGAGGCACCTATGTCATCATCATTAACATATTTTATTCCCCATGGAGAGTTCTTTACAATGAGCCATGTCTCAATTTTTTCTATTCAGCACTTTCGGAGATGTAGAGGTGCAAAGTTTTTCGGTTTTTCCAAGATGGCGGCCAGACCACGTGACCGATGACGTCATCATTATTTGTTTTCTAAACTAATATATTCATAGATTATGCTCAAAAAATTTCATCTTGATCGGATTGAAGTGTTGTACTTGTCGAATTATGACATCATAATGGAGGCACCTGTGACATCATCATTAACATATTGTATTCCCCATGGTGAGTTCTTTACAATGAGCCATGTCTCCATTTTTTCTATTCAGCACTTTCGGAAATATAGAGGTGCAAAGTTTTTCGGTTTTTCCAAGATGGCGGCCAAACCACGTGACCGATGATGTCATCATTATTATTTTTCTCCACCAGTTTATGCCGACATGGCGCTCAAGAAATTACATATTGATTGGATGAAGTTTTGTACTTGTCAAATTATCAAATTATGACGTCATAATGGGGGCCTTGGGCTGAGAGTTGTGTTTTTTTTTGTTTTTTTTGTTACGATTATTATTTCTTATTTTGTGCATGTGAGTGAGTGAGTGGGTGAGGGTGTGTGTTTTTGCATGAATGAATTTTTGCATGAGTGTGTTTTTGTATGTTGAGTGGTGTATGTTGTAAGGGTAGGTGGTTGGTTGGTGTTGTGTGTGTGTGTATGTGTGTGGATGTGTGTATGTGTGTGTAAGTGTGTGTATGAATGATCTGGTTGTTTTGTTGGTGAGTGGTGAAGGGTATAAAGGTGGGTGTTTGCGTATTCGACCATGTTTTTTTGGTGCTGTGGGTTCTGGAGTGGACAGAGTGAAACAGTATTGTGTTACTCTACCTGTGCCTTCGTTTCCTGTGTTCTGCTGTGTTCATCCTGCACGTGTTCATTTCCCCGTTTTGTCGTTTTCGTTTTCTCTTATTTCTTGTCTGTCCTGCATTTTCGTTCGTCTTTTCCCTTCCTGCTTTTCCCCAGCCTTCCTCCTGTTTGAGGGGCGTTGCCCACCAGACAGGGGGGAGCCTTGCACTCCCCTTTGGTTCCAAGCACTCCCTACCTTCCCCCTACCCCCTCTCACCCTGAGTGTTGTCCTCTGCCCTCCCTAGAACCCCGGTATGGCGAGCAGGCGCCATAATTGTGTCCGGTTTCGGTTGATTGATGTGGATTGCAGTGTGCCGGCTGGAGATAGATTCGGGAAAGATGTATTGTTGGGTGTGCTGGGGTTCAAGGCTGTTGACTTTTTCTGCCTGATCTCCCTCGCCCGTGGCTTCGACATGTCCTTCCAAACAGGGCAGGGACTTGCCGAGTTCTGGCGCCGGTGGGCTACCGCTCGGTCTGCTGGGAAACTGGCAGACTGGGCGGTCGAGGCTCTCTCAGAAACACAGGAGAGAGTCGTGACCGTCCACCTGTACAACGAAGGCGTGAGTGACTATGATGTCAAGGTTTGGCTCAGTCGATACGCGGACATCCGAGGCCCAGTACGGCTCGTCCGGAACAGCCTCGGTATTTGGACCGGTTCTCGGCAGTTCCGGGTAAAGCTGCGGACGAGGCAGGACGGCACGGCCACCCATATCCCTAATGGAATAATGGTTGGGATGGACCGAGGCCAAGTATTTTACGCGGGACAGCCGAAATTGTGCCGCCGATGCGGTCAACTTGGCCACTTGATTACTGGGTGTACAGCGAGTATCTGCACCCAGTGTGGCGAGTTGGGACATTTGAGGGAGCGCTGCACCCAAGCGGTGCGGTGCAACCTCTGTGGTGCGCCGGGGCACACTTTCCGCTCCTGCCCGCAGAGTTACGCGAGCAAGATGCGTGCTGCTGCGGGCGGGAGTGGGGGTGTTGCCCAAGGGACAGGGGACGGTGTGCCCCCAGGGACAGGAAAAGGGGACGGTGTGCCTCCAGGGACTGGGGGGGGTGTTGCCCAAGGGGTGGGGGAGGGGGTTGCCCAAGGGGTGGGGGAGGGGGTTGCCCAAGGGGCGGGGGAGGGGGTTGCCCAAGGGGTGAGGGAGGGGTTTGCCCCAGGGGCTGGGGAGGGGGTTGCCCAAGGGGCTGGGGAGGGGGTTGCCCAAGGGGCTGGGGAGGGGGTTGCCCAAGGGGCTGGGGAGGGGGTTGCCCAAGGGGCTGGGGAGGGGGTTGCCCAAGGGGCTGGGGAGGGGGTTGCCCAAGGGGCTGGGGAGGGGGTTGCCCAAGGGATAGGGGAAAGGGTTGCCAAAGGGGTGGGGGAGGGGGTTGCCCAAGGGGCTGGGGAGGGGGTTGCCCAAGGGGCTGGGGAGGGGGTTGCCCAAGGGGCTAGGGAGGGGGTTGTCCAAGGGGCTGGGGAGGGGGTTGCCCAAGGGGCTGGGGAGGGGGTTGCCCAAGGGGTGGGAGAGGGGGTTGCCCAAGGGGTGGGGAAGGGGGTTGCCCAAGGGGTGGGGGAGGGGTTTGCCCAAGGGACAGGGGAGGGTATTGCATCTGGGGTCGGGGGGGGGGGGACTAATGTGTTTGTGTGTGTGTCAGCCCCCCGCCCCGTAGAAAGTAAAGGGAGGGAGGTGGAGGGAAAGGAGAACATGGAAGAGGGAGGGTTAGATCAGGACCTGGATGTGGCTTCGCCGGGTGTCGGGCCCACTGCGGTGGGAGGGGAGGATGCACGAGGAATGGTGGCTCCGGTGGCGGGGTCAGAAGAAACATCCTCGGTGCCAGAAGAAACATCCTCGGTGCCAGAAACCCCGCTGCCGGAGGCTGGAAGTGATGGCTCCTCCTCCGGCTATGAGCAAAGTGACCCGGGAGAATGGACCGAGAAGAAGCGTCGGAGGAGGGGCCAGGACAAAGGAAAAGCTCCTCTGGGCAAAGCCCCACAGGGAAAGAACACAAGAACATCAAAGAAGAAAACCCCTGTGGGGTGCAGAGCCCCCCGTGCATCAAGCGACCCATCCAGACCTGGGGGATCGCCTGCTCGTGGTAGGGGTGGGGCGCAGTCGGGGTTGGCCGCAGCAGGTCTCCGGGGGAGGCCCCAAATGCCGTCTTCCCCTGAACGCTCACGTTCCCGTTCCCCCGTGAGTCGTTCCCCACCCGTTGACCTCACCCCTCCTCCGGGGGCAGCTGTGGCCATGGGCCTCAAGGAGGGTTTGCTCGCGGAGGACTGGTGGCTTTCTTCCCCGGGTGGCGGGCGAGGGGGGGTAATTTATTTGACCCCCGAGCAGGAGGACCTCTCCCTGCTACCCGGGGAGAATGTCTGCATAGATGGGGACTGGCTCCCGGGCACCCTCGTGGCTCCCGGCTGCGGGAAGAACCGCAGGGGGAGAAAGAATGGTAGCTCGTCGCGTCTTGGCAAGGAGGGAGGAGCTTCATAAGTCCTATGACTCCCCTTTCGTGGTTTGCACTAGTGTTGGTGATTAATACACTAACACCTATGAGCTTTAAACTAACGAGTTTAAATGTACGGGGAGTCCGTACCACGGTCCGGAGGATCGCTATTTTTGAAGAACTGCGCAATTTTGAATGGGATGTCTGCCTGTTGCAGGAATGCCATATTCCGCACGGTGAGTATGGATAACTCCGTGCAAATTGGCGGTACGGAGAGTCGTATTGGTCCGGCAGCTACACTAACAGGGCGGCAGGATTAGGGTTCCTTATTAAGAGCCCGAATGTCGAGGTCCTTAGTTTAGAAGAAATTATCCCGGGGCGATTGGCCGTGCTCAGGGTGGTGGTTTCCTCGACCCACTGACCTTGGTCAATGTGTACGCTCCAACGACGGTGGGAGAAAGAGTGGAGCTCCTGCGCCAGTTGGGGCCCCTCCTCTCCACCTCTGGCCCCGTGATCGTCGGGGGAGATTTTAATATAAGTTTGGACAGGTTGCCCCTGGAGTCATCGGCGCGGGCCCTTAAAGGGCTTGTTCAGGATTTTAGGTTGAGGGACACGGGTGCGGAAAGGAATGAGGTCACCCGGACCGATGCGGCTGGTACCAGTCGGGCTAGGATTGATTACATTCTTTTGACACCAAATTTTGGCGACCCGGACCTGGTACTTCACGCGGTGGCATTTTCAGATCACTGTCGTTTGTCTCTGGGTATTGAATTAAATGGGGTGCGTCCCCGGTGTTTTGGACTCTGGAAGCTTAACTGTCACCTTTTGCAGGATGACAGTTTAGTGCGTGCCTACGTTCGGAAGTATAGGGAGTGGGAAACGGTCAGGTGCCTCTTCCCTACCTCGGCAGCCTGGTGGGAGGAGGTGAAACGTAGGACCATAGGGTTTTTCCGAACGGCCGGGCGAATGAGGGCCGCGGGGAAACGAGAGCGTTTGAAGCGCATGCAGGCGTACCTCCAGCGCCTGCATAAGAAACTTTGCGAAGGGAGGGACGTGTCAGAGAAAATCCGCCGGGTGAAGGGGAGGATTTTTAGCCTCCTCGAAGCCAGGGCGAGGGCCGTCATCTTCCGGAGCAAGGTGCAGGCATTGGAGTGGAACGAAAGGTGTACCAGATTCTTCTTTCAACGATGTGCCAGGCGGAGGGGCGGTTTGGCCCAGGTTAATGTGGGGGGAGGCCGTGTTTCGGATCCGGACCAAATTACCGAAGCAGTGGAGGACTATTACTCCAGGCTTTTTGAAAAACGACCGGTTGACCAAATCCAGATGGCCGACGTTCTCGGCCATCTGAGGAATCTTTTGAGCCCCGAACAGCGGGAGCGATTGGAGGAGCCGGTGAGCCTGGAGGAATTGACCTCCGCTGTTAGGGATTTGGCCGCGAATAAAACCCCGGGTGACGACGGCCTGCCCGTGGAGTTTTATCGCCGCCTTTGGCACGTCCTTGGCGAGGACTATCTGCAGGTAGTGAGGGAGCTAGCCACCTCTGCGAGGCTTCCAGATTCGATGCGCCGGGGCGTCGTAAACCTCGTGCACAAGAAGGGTGATCGGGAGGATCTGTCCAACTGGCGCCCGATCACTTTGTTGAATGTCGACTACAAAATACTAACAAAGGTGCTGTCTAAGAGGGTGCACGGTGTCATGGTGGACCTCGTGCACCCGGACCAGACTTGTGCTGTTCCGGGACGCAGAGTGTCCGACAGCCTGGGCCTGGTTCGAGAGGCGATCCAGCTAGCGGAGGAGAGAGGCCTCCCACTGAGCATAGTCAGTTTGGACCAGGAGAAGGCTTTCGACAGAGTGTCACATGAATACATGATGGCTGTTTTGGACCGTTTTGGCTTTGGGCCAAATTTGACGCATTGGGTGGACCTGATGTATAGGGACGTTGAAGCCCGTGTTCTGGTCAACGGACACCTCTCGGGAGCCTTCCCAGTCGCTTCTGGGGTCAGGCAGGGCTGCCCAATGTCACCAGTCCTTTTTGTCCTTTGTATTGAACCGTTTGCTTGTGCACTGCGAGCGGACCCATCCTTCCCTGGGTTGTGGATTCCCGGAACCCATGGGGAGCGCCTAAAGGTGAGTCTGTACATGGACGACGTGTCGGTGTTCGTCACCGATGCAGTCGCCATGTGCAGACTGGTGGGTCTCTGCGAGCGTTTTGGGTTGGCCTCCTCTTCTAAAATCAATCCTCAGAAGAGTGAGGTCATGCACTTTGGTCGGCACAGGACGGGCTCCGGCCCCCCTTGCCCGTACACGGAGCGGAGAGATCGATTAAAGATCCTCGGGGTCTGCTTTGACCCAGGCGGCATGGCCGCTGAGAACTGGCGAACGGTCATTGGGGGATTGGAATTGGAGGTCGCTTCTTGGCGGTCTCGTCGCCTAACCATGGAGGGGCGAAATTTAGTTATCAAGAATGTTTTGATCGGTAAGTTGTTGTATTTGGCGAGAATCTCCCCACCTCCTCCTGCGGTGGGACGGGCTCTAGAAGGAATAATTTTCACTTTCTTCTGGGGTACCCGAGCAGAGCGCAGGAGTAGGAGGGTCGTGAAGATGAGCCCGTCCTTGGGTGGGAAGGGTGTCCCCTGCCCGGTGTTTGTATGTATGTCTGCGTTTGCGTGTACTCTCATGGAGTTATTCGTGTCTGAGGACCCGGGTCGCCGGCTGGCGCGGGACTTTCTGTTTTTCTTTCTGGGGCCGTCCGTCGCGCGGTTGGAAGGGCGGTCCCTCCCGCTGTCTCGGCCTTTTTCCGGGTCGTGTCCGGGGCATTTCCGGATGTTTGAGGGGTTCGCCCGGGAGCAGGGCCTGTTGACCTGTCGGCCCATCGGTTGGCAGTTGTCGCGGGTCCTGGATCACTTGCGCCCAAGGGAGGTGCTGCGGGAGGTGCGTATCCTTCGCGGAAGGCCTCTCGCAGAACGTACGGCGAGAAAGGTTTGGGAGAACGTTTCGGCTTGCTGTCTCGCCAACGACCAGAAGGACGTCGCGTGGCAAGCCGCCCATGAGTGTCTTCCGGTCCCGGTGTTTCAGTTCCAGAGGGGCCTGAACGTGTCGGTCCAGTGTCCCCGACCCCGATGCACAGGGGACGAAACCGTCAGGCATGTCCTTTGGGACTGCCCTGTCGCCGAGGGGGTCTGGTCGCTTGCGGCTGGCCTCCTCGAATGCTATGTGCCTTGGCTGGTGATGGTCAGACGGGACGTCTTTGCGTTTAGCGGGCTCCTACCACAACCAGTGCCTGTCCGCAAATGGAGGCAGGCCTGGAGAACGGTCTGTATAATCAAGACCGTCTTGTGGCGAGCGAGAACCAGAGGTTTCTATACCAGGGTATGGTTGGATCCTGGGCAGATATGGGGCATGGCCCAATCCTGCCTCCAAAGGTACAGGCTTGGCGACAGCCTGCGGGCGACGGGGCGGGGTGCTGGCCGCAACGATGCATCAGGTGTGTCGTAAAGCCCTCCCTGGAGCGGAGAATACGGCCGGGCTTTTCCGTGGTGAAGGGGGGGGGGGGGGTCCCGCGGGAGGTTACTTCCAAATGTGCGGGCGACAGTCATGTGCAGCCGTAGTCCCTGACCGAGCTTGCCGCCCGGGCTTGGAAAGGTTGGGGGTGCGCCGGCAGGTGTGCTTGCGGGCCCTGTCGGGCGGTGATTCTCATTGGGACACTCACGCCTCGTGGGCAGCTCAGGGAGCCGGGGCCTTCCTTGTGGGGCATCTTCCGGGTGGGCCCTCCCGGGCGCGGCCTGGGGAGGGTGGGGGCAGTTGGGTTTCCTTTTGTTTTATCTTGATTTTGCCTTGGTTTGATTTTTATTTTCTTTCATTATTATTTCCAGCGGTGGGTCGAGCCCTCAACGTGTTTGTGGCTGCATGTTCCCGGCTGCGGTTAGCAGCCGGTTGTTGATTTCGGTATGCAAAGGAAAAAAGGCCCCTTGACCCTTATTGTTTTAAGGTGTCCCTTCTTTGGTTGTTTTCGGGGGGGTGGGAGGGGGGATAGGGTCTTCTTTCCTTTCTCCCTCCCCTTTGGTTAGTTAGAGTTAGGTGTCTGCTGCCTGGGGTGGGAGAGGGGTTTTTGGGGGTTTGGGATAGGGATGATGGACTTTGGTTTTTATGATTTATGGTTTATTGAATTTGATTTGATTTTCATTTTGGTTTTTTAACCTTGCTTTCTTGCGATTTCTTGATCTTTTGGTTTGCTTTCTCTCTTTATTTATTGTTTGATATCTGGTTTCCTGGCTTTTGATTTCTTGGTTTTTGATTTTTCTGGGTTCTTGTGTGGTGGTGATGGTGATGGGTTTATTAATGGTTTGATTTTTCTGGGTTCTTGTGTGGTGGTGATGGTGATGGGTTTATTGATTGTATTTTGAGCGTGTTTTTTTTACCTTTTTTTATAATAAAAAAGGCCTCGGCCATAAAACAGAGTGAAACAGTATTGTGTTACTCTACCTGTGCCTTCGTTTCCTGTGTTCTGCTGTGTTCATCCTGCACGTGTTCATTTCCCCGTTTTGTCGTTTTCGTTTTCGCTTATTTCTTGTCTGTCCTGCATTTTCGTTCGTCTTTTCCCTTCCTGCTTTTCCCCAGCCTTCCTCCTGTTTGAGGGGCGTTGCCCACCAGACAGGGGGGGAGCCTTGCACTCCCCTTTGGTTCCAAGCACTCCCTACCTTCCCCCTACCCCCTCTCACCCTGAGTGTTGTCCTCTGCCCTCCCTAGAACCCCGGTATGGCGAGCAGGCGCCATAATTGTGTCCGGTTTCGGTTGGTTGCAGTAGATTGCAGTGTGCCGGCTAGAGAAAAATTCGGTAGAGGTGTTTTGTTGGGTGTGCTGCGGTTAAAGGCTGCTGACTTTTTCTCCCAGATCTCTCTCGCCCGTGGTTTCGACGTGTCCTTTCAGACAGGGCAGGGACTTGTCGAGTTCTGGTGCTGGTGGGCTACTGCTCAGTCTGCTGGGAAACTGGCAGATTGAGTGGTCGAGGCTCTTTAAGAAACACAGGAGAGAGTCGTGACCGTCCGCCTGTACAACGAAGGCATAAGTGACTATGATGTCAAAATTTGGCTCAGTCGCTACGCCGACATCCGAGGCCAAGTACGGCTTGTCCGGGACGGCCTCGGTATTTGGACCGGAACTTAGCAGTTCCGGGTAAAGCTGCGGACGAGGGAGGACGGCACGGTCACTCACATCCCTAATGGGATTATGGTTGGGATGGACCGAGGGCAAGTCTTTAATGTGGGGCAGCCAAAATTATGCCGCCAATGCGGTCAACTTGGTCACTTGATTACTGGGTGTACAGTGAACATCTGCACTCAGTGTGGCGAGTTGGGACATTTGAGGGAGCGCTGCACCCAAGTGGTGTGGTGCAACCTCTGTGGTGCGTTGGGGTACACTTTCCGCTCCTGCCCGCAGAGTTACGCCAGTAAGATGCGTGCTTCTGCGGGTGGGAGTGGGGTGTTGCCCCAGGGACAGGGGACGGTGTGGCCCCAGAGACAGGGGACCTGTGTGGCCCCAGGGACAGGGGACGGTGTGGCCCCAGGGACGGGGGACGGTGTGGCCCCAGGGACCGGGGAGGGTGTTGGGACAGGGGAGGGTGTTGCCTTCAGGACAGGGGAGGGTATTACATCTGGGGTCGGGGATGGAGGGACTAGTGTGTGTGTGTGTGTGTGTGTGTGTGTGTGTGTGTGTGTGTGTGTGTGTGTGTGTGTGTGTGTGTGTGTGTGTGTGTGTGTGTGTGTGTGTGTGTGTGTGTGTGTGTGTGTGTGTGTGTGTGTGTGTGTGTGTGTGTGTGTGTGTGTGTATGTGTGTCAGCCCCCCAACCTGCAGAAAGTAAAGGGAGGGAGTTGGATGGGGGGATAATTGGAGGGGAGGAGAACAAGGAGGAGGGAGAGGCAGCTCCTGCACCTCCAGATCAGGACCTGGATGTGGCTACGCCGGGTGTCGGGCACACTGTGGTGGGAGAGGAGGACGGACAAGAAATGGTGGCTCCGGTAGCGGGGTCAGGAGAAACGACCTCCGTTCAAGAAACCCTGCTGCCGGAGGCTGGAAGTGATGGCTCCTCCTCCGGCTATGAGCAAAGTGATCCTGGACAATGGATAGAGAAGAAGCATCGGAGGAGGGCCAGGACAAAGGAAAAGCCCCACAGGGCAAGAGCGCAAGAACTGCAAAGACAAAAACTCCTGTGGGGCACAGATCCCCCCCATGCATCAAGCGACCCATCCAGTTCTGGGGGATCGCCTGATCATGGTAGGGGTGGGGTGCAGTCAGGGTTGGCCGCAGCAGGTCACCGGGGGAGGCCCCACTGCCAGTCTTCCCCTAAATGCTCACGTTCACGTTCCCGCTTGAGCCGTTTCCCACCCGTTGACCTTACCCCTCCTCCGGGGGGCAGCTCTGGCCATTGGCTTTAGCGAGGGTTTGCTCGCGGAGGACTTGTGCCTTTCTTCCCCGGACGGTGGGCGAGGGGGGGAGGGGGTAATCTTTTTGACCCCTGAGGAGGAGGACCTCGCCCTGCTGCCCGGGGAGAATGTTTGCATAGATGGAGTCTGGCTCCCGGGCACCCTCGTGGCTCCTTGCTGCGGGAAGCAGCCAAATTTTGGCGACCCGGACCTGGTACTTCACGCGGTGGCATTTTCAGACCACTGTCATCTGTCTCAGGGTATTGAATTAAAGGGGGTGCGTCCACGGCACACTGAACTCTGGAAGCTTAACTGTCACCTTTTGCAGGATGACAGTTTAGTGCATTCCTACGTTCGGAAGTATAGTGAGTGGGAAATGGTTAGGTGCCTCTTCCCTACCTCGGCAGCCTGGTGGGAGGAGGTGAAACGTAGGATCATAGTGTTTTTCCATACGGCCGGGCGAATGAGGGCCGCGGGGAAACGAGAGCGTTTGAAGTGCACTCAGGTGTACCTCCAGCGCTTGCATAAGAAACTTTGTGAAGGGAGGGACGTGTCGGAAAAAATCCGCTGGGTGAAGGGGAGGATTTTTAGTCTCCTCGAAGCCAGGGCGAGGGCCGTCATCTTCCGGAGCAAGGTGCAGGCATTGGAGGGGAACGAAATGTGTACCAGATTCTTGTTCCAACGATGTGCCAGGCAGAGGGGCAGTTTGGCCCAGGTTAAAGTGGGGGGAGGCCGTGTTTGGGATGCGGACCAAATTACTGAAGCAGTAGAGGACTATTACTCCAGGCTTTTTGAAAAACGACCAGTTGACCAAATCCAGATGGCCGACATTCTCGGCCATCTGAGGAATCGTTTGAGCCCCGAACAGCAGGAGCGGTTGGAGGAGCTGGTGAGCCTGGAGGAATTGACCTCCGCTGTTAGGGATTTGGCCGCAAATAAAACCCCGGGTGACGACGGCCTGCCCATGGAGTTTTATCGCCGCCTTTGGCACATCTTTGGCGAGGACTATCTGCAGGTAGTGAGGGAGCTAGCCACCTCTGTGGGGTTTCCAGATTCGATGCGCAGGGGCGTGGTAAACCTCGTGCACAAGAAGGGTGATCAGGAGGATTTGTCCAACTGGCGCCCGATCACTTTGTTTAATGTCGACTACAAGATACTAACAAAGGTGCTGTCTGGGAGGGTGCACGGTGTCGTGAAGGACCTCGTGCACCCGGATCAGACTTGTGCTGTTCCGGGCCGCAGAGTGTCCGACAGCCTGGGCCTGGTTCGAGAGGCGATCCAGCTAGCGGAGGAGAGAGGCCTCCGACTGAGCATCGTCAGTTTGGACCAGGAGAAGGCTTTCGACAGTCACATGAATACATGATGGCGGTTTTGGACCGTTTTGGCTTTGGGCCAAATTTGCTGCATTGGGTGGAAATCATGTATCGGGACGTTGAAGCCCGTGTTTTGGTCAATGGACATCTCTCGAGAGCCGTCCCAGTCGCTTCTGGGGTCAGGCAGGGCTGCCCCATGTCACCAGTCCTTTTTGTCCTTTGCATTGAACCGTTTGCTTGTGCACTGCGAGCGGACCCATCCTTGCCTGGGTTGTGGATTCCCAGAATCCATGGGGAGTGCCTATAGGTGAGTCTGTACATGGACGACGTGTCGGTGTTTGTCACCGATGCAGTCGCCATGTGCAGACTGGTGGGTCTCTGCGAGCGTTTTGGTTTGGCCTCCTCTTCCAATTTCAATCATCAGAAGGGTGAGGTCATGCACTTTGGTCGGCACATGACAGGCTCCGGCCCCCCTTGCATGTACACGGAGTGGAGAGATCAATTAAAGATCCTCGGGGTCTGCTTTCACCCAGGCAGCATGGCCGCTGAGAACTGGCGAAGGGTCATTGGGGAAATGGAATTGGAAGTCCCTTCTTGGCAGTCTCGTCGCCTTACCACGGAGGGGCGAAATTTAGTGATCAATAATGTTTTGATTGGTAAGTTGTTGTATTTGGCTAGAATCTCCCCACCGCCTCCTGTGGTGGGACGGGCTCTGGAGAGGTTAATTTTCACTTTGTTCTGGGGTACCTGAGAAGAGCGCAGGAGTAGGAGGGTTGTGAATATGAGCCCGTCCTTGGGTGGGAAAGGTGTCCCCTGCCCGGTGTTTGTATGTATGTCTGCGTTTGCATGTACTCTCATGGAGCTATTTGTGTCAGAGGACCCGCGTCGCCAGCTGGCACGGGATTTTTTTTTTCTGGGGCCGTCCGTTGCGCGGTTGGAAGGGCGGTCCCTCCCACTGTCTCGGCCTTTTTCTG
The DNA here is from genome assembly GCF_964187855.1 of Myxine glutinosa. Lineage (NCBI taxonomy): Eukaryota > Metazoa > Chordata > Myxini > Myxiniformes > Myxinidae > Myxine > Myxine glutinosa. The sequence continues at coordinate 174,651,162 of NC_136264.1, forward strand.
GGTCGTGTCCGGGACATTTTCAGATGTTTGAGGGGTTCGCTCGGGAGCAGGGCCTGTTGACCTTTCGGCCCATCGGTTGGTAGTTGTCGCCGGTCCTGGATCACTTGCGCCCAAAGGAGATGCTGCGGGAGGTGCGTATCCTTCGTGGAAGCCTTCTCGCAGAACATACGGTGAGAAAGGTTTGGGAGAACGTTTCGGCTCGCTGTCTCGCCAATGACCAGAAGGACGACGCGTGGTAAGCCGCCCATGAGTGTCTTCCGGTCCGGGTGTTTCGGATCCAGAGGGACCTGAACGTGTCGGTCCAGTGTCCCCGACCCCGATGCACAGGGGATGAAACTGTCCGGCATGTCCCTTGGGACTGCCCTGTTGCCGAGGGGGTCTGGTCGCTTGCGGCTGGCCTACTCGAATGCTATGTGCCTTGGCTGGTGATGGTTAGACGTGACATCTTTGTGTTCAGCGGGCTCCTGCCACAACCAGTGCCTGGCCGCAAGTGGAGGCAGTCCTGGAGAACGGTCTGTACAAACAAGACCGTCTTGTGGTGAGCGAGAACCAGAGGTTTCCATACCAGAGTATGGTTGGATCCTGGGCAGATATGGGGCATGGCCCTATCCTGCCTCCGAAGGTACAGGCTAGGCGACGGGGCGGGGTGCTGGCCGTAACGATGCATCAGGTGTGTTCTAAAGCCCTCCTTGGAATGGAATATACGGCCGGGCTTTTCCGTGGTGAAGGGGTGGTCCCGTGGGAGGTTACTTCCAAATGTGCGGGACTGCGGGTGCCAGTCATGTGCAGCCGCAGTCCCTGACCGAGCTTGCCGCCCGGGCTTGGAAAGGCTGGGGGTGCTCCGGCAGGTGTGCTTGCGGGCCCTGTCGGGCGGTGATTCTCATTGGGACACTCACGCCTAGGGGGCAGCTCAGGGAGCCGGTGCCTTCCTTGTGGTGCATCTTCCGGATGGGCCCTCCCGGGCGCAGCCTGGGGAGGGTGGGGGCAGTTGGGTTTCCTTTTGTTTTATCTTGATTTTGCCTTGGTTTGATTTTTATTTTCTTTCATTATTATTTCCAGCGGTGGGTCGAGCCCTCAAAGTGCCTGTGCCTGCATGTTCCCGGCTGCGGTTAGCAGCCGGTTGTTGATTTTGGTATGTTGAGGAAAAAAGCCCCCATGATTCTTATTGTTTTGAGGTGTCCCTTTCTTGGTTGTTTTGGGGGGGTGGTAGGGGGATAGGGTCTTCTTTCCTGTCTCCCTCCCCTTTGGTTAGTTTGAGTTAGGTGTCTGTTGCCTGGGGTGGGAGATGGTTTTTGGGGGTTTGTGGATAGGGATAATGAACTTTGGTTTTAATGATGAATGGTTTATTGAATTTGATTTGGGTTTCAACTTTCTTTGAACTTTGTTTTCTTGCTTCTTCTGATCTTGGCTTTGTTTCTGATTTCTGATTTATTGTTTGATTTATTGGCGTTTGATTTTCGGGGTTTTTTGGATTGATGGTTTTATTGAGTGTGGTTTTTTTTTTGGTTTTTTTACCTTTTTTAAAAATAAAAAAGGCTTCGGCCATTGAAAGGACAGAGTGAACCAGTATTGTGTTGCTCTACCTGTGCTTTCGTTTCCTGTGTTCATCCTGCACGTGTGCATTTCCCTGTTTTGTCGTTTTCGTTTTCTCTTATTTCTTGTCTGTCCTGCATTTTCGTTCGTCTTTTCCCTTCCTGCTTTTCCCCAGCCTTCCTCCTGTTTGAGGGGCGTTGCCCACCGGACAGGGGGGAGCCTTGCGCTCCCCTTTGGTTCCCAGCACTCCCTCCCTTCCCTCTACCCCCTCTCACCCCGAATGTTGTCCTCCGCCCTCCCTCGAACCCCGGTATGGCGAGCAGGCGCCATAATTGTGTCCGGTTTCGGTTGGTTGCAGTGGATTGCATTGTGCCGGCTAGAGAAAAATTCGGTAGAGATGTTTTGTTGGGTGTGCTGGGGTTCAAGGCTGCTGACTTTTTCTGCCTGATCTCTCTCGCCCATGGTTTCGACGTGTCCTTTCAGACAGGGCAGGGACTTGTCGAGTTCTGGCGCCGGTGGGCTACCGCTCAGTCTGCTGGGAAACTGGCAGATTGGGTGGTCGAGGCTCTTTAAGAAACACAGGCGAGAGTCGTGAGCATCCGCCTGTACAACGAAAGCGTAAGTGACTATGATGTCAAAGTTTGGCTCAGCCGCTACTCCGACATCCGAGGCCAAGTATGGCTTGTCTGGGACGGCTTCGGTATTTGGACCGGAACTTGGCAGTTCCGGGTAAAGCTGTGGACGAGGGAGGACAGCACGGCGGACAGCACGAGGGAGGACATCCCGAATGGGATTATGGTTGGGATGGACCGAGGGCAAGTCTTTTATGCGGGGCAGCCAAAATTATGCCGCAGATGCGGTCAACTTGGTCACTTGATTACTGGGTGTACAGTGAACATCTGCACTCAGTGTGGCGAGTTGGGACATTTGAGGGAGCGCTGCACCCAAGTGGTGCAGTGCAACCTCTGTGGTGCGTCGGGGCACATTTTCCGCTCCTGCCGCAGAGTTATGCCAGTAAGATGCGAGCTTCTGCTGGTGGGAGTGGGGGTGTGGCCCCAGGGACAGTGGATGGTGTGGCCCCAGGGACAGGGGACTGTGTGGCCCCAGGGACCGGGGAGAGTGTTGGGACAGGGGAGGGTGTTGCCCTAGGGACAGGGGAGGGTACTGAGATCGGGGAAGGTATTGCATCTGGGGTCGGGGAGGGAGGGACGTGTGTGTGTGTGTGTGTGTGTGTGTGTGTGTGTGTGTGTGTGTGTGTGTGTGTGTGTGTGTGTGTGTGTGTGTGTGTGTGTGTGTCAGCCCCCCAACCTGCAGAAAGTAAAGGGAGAGAGTTGGAGGGGGGACAATTGGAGGGGGAGGAGTACAAGGAGGAGGGAGAGGCAGCTCCTGCACCTCCAGATCAGGACCTGGATGTGGCTACTCCGGGTGTCGTGCCCACTGCGGTGGGAGAGGACAGACAAGAAATGGTGGCTCCAGTAGCGGGGTCAGGAGAAACGACCTCGGTACCAGAAACCCTGCTGCCGGAGGCTGGAAGTGATGGCTCCTCCTCCGACTTTGAGCAAAGTGATCCTGGACAATGGATACAGAAGAAGCATCGGAGGAGGGGCCAGGACAAAGGAAAAGCTCCTCTGGGCAAAGCCTCACAGGGCAAGAGCGCAAGAACTACAAAGACAAAAACTCCGGTGGGGCACAGAGCCCCCCGTGCGTCAAGTGACCCATCCAGGTCTGGGGGATCGCCTGCTCATGGTAAGGGTGGGGTGCAGTCAGGGTTGGCCACAGCAGGTCACCGGGGGAGGCCCCAGTGCCAGTCTTCCCCTGAACGCTCACGTTCCCTTTCCCCCGTGAGCAGTTTCCCACCCGTTGACCTTACCCCTCCTCCAGGTGCAGCCGTGGCCCTGGGCTTTAGTGAGGGTTTGCTCGCGGAGGACATGTGCCTTTCTTCCCTGGACGACCGGCGAGGGGGGGGGGGGGGTAATCTTTTTGACCCCTGAGGAGGAGGACCTCGCCCTGCTGCCCGGGGAGAATGTTTGCATAGACGGAGTCTGGCTCCCGGGCATCCTCGTGGCTCCCGGCTGCGGGAAGAACCGCAGGAGGAGGAAGAATGGTAGCCCATCATGTCTTGGCAAGGAGGGAGCAGGTTCATAAGTCCTATGACTCCCCTTTCGTGGTTTGCACTGGGCTTGGTGATTAATACACCAACACCTATGAGCTTTAAATTAACGTCTTTAAACGTATGGGGAGTCCGTACCACAGTCCGGAGGATCGCTATTTTTGAAGAACTGCGCAATTTTGCATGGGATGTCTGCCTGTTGCAGGAATGCATATTCCGCACGGTGATTATGGATACCTCCGTGCAAATTGGCGGTACGGAGAGTCGTATTGGTCCGGAAGCAACACTAACAGTGCGGCAGGATTAGGGTTCCTTATTAAGAGCCCGAATGTCGAGGTCCTCAGTCTAGAAGAAATTATTCCGGGGCGATTGGCCATGCTCAGGGTGATGGTGTCGTCGACCCCACTGACCTTGGTCAATGTGTACGCCCCTACGATGGTGGGAGAAAGAGTGGAGCTCCTGTGCCAGTTGGTGCCCCTCCTTTCCACCTCTGGCCCCGTGATCGTCGGGGGAGATTTTCATAACAGTTTGGAAAGGTTGCCCCCGGATTCATCGGTGCGGGCCCCTGAAGGGCTTGTTCAGGATATTAGGTTGAGGGACACGGGTGCGGGAAGGAATGAGGTCACCCGGACCGATGCGGCTGGTACCAGTCAGGCTAGGATCGATTACATCTTTGTGACACAAAATGTTGGCGACCCGGACCTGGTACTTCATGCGGTGGCATTTTCAGACCACTGTCGTCTGTCTCTGGGTATTGATTTAAATGGGGTGCATCCCCGGCGCTCTGAAATCTGGAAGCTTAACTGTCGCCTTTTGCAGGATGACAGTTTAGTGCATTCCTACATTCGGAAGTATAGGGAGTGGGAAACGGTTAGGTGCCTCTTCCCTACGTCGGCAGCCTGGTAGAAGGAGGTGAAACGTAGAACCATAGTGTTTTTCCATACGGCCGGGCGAATGAGGGCCGCGGGGAAACGAGAGCATTTGAAGCGCATGCAGGCGTACCTCCAGCGCTTGCATAAGAAACTTTGCGAAGGGAGGGACGTGTTGGAAAAAATCCGCCGGGTGAAGGGGAGGATTTTTAGTCTCCTTGAAGCCAGGGCGAGGGCCGTCATCTTCCGGAGCAAGGTGCAGGCATTGGAGGGGAACGAAAAGTGTACCAGATTCTTCTTCCAATGATGTGCCAGGCAGAGGGGCAGTTCAGCTAAGGTTAATGGGGGGGGGGGGGGGGAGGCCGTTTTTCGGATCCGGACCAAATTACTGAAGCAATGGAGGACTATTACTCAAGGCTTTTTAAAAACGACCGGTTGACCAAGTCCAGATGGCCGACATTCTTGGCCATCTGAGGAATCGTTTGAGCCCTGAACAGCAGGAGCGGTTGGAGGAGCCGGTGGGCCTGGAGGAATTGACCTCCGCTGTTAGGGATTTGGCCGCGAATAAAACCCTGGGTGACGACGGCCTGCCGGTGGAATTTTATCGCCGCCTTTGGCATGTCCTTGGCGAGGACGATCTGCAGGTAGTGAGGGAGTTGGCCACCTCTGCGAGGTTTCCAGATTCGATGCGTCGGGGCATGGTAAGCCTCGTGCACAAGAAGGGTGATCGGGAAGATTTGTCCAACTGGCGCCCAATCACTTTGTTGAATGTCGACTACAAGATACTAACATAGGTGCTGTCTAAGAGGGTGCACGGTGTCATGAAGGACCTCATGCACCCGGGTCAGACTTGTGCTGTTCTGGGCCGCAGAGTGTCCGACAGCCTGGGCCTGGTTCGAGAGGCAATGCAGCTGGCGGAGGAGAGAGGCCTCCCACTGAGAATCGTCAGTTTGGACCAGGAGAAGGCTTTCTACAGATTGTCACATGAACACATGATGGCCGTTTTGGCGTTGGGCCAAATTTGATGCATTGGGTGGACCTCATGTATAGGGACGTTGAGGCCTGTGTTTTGGTCAGTGAACATCTCTCGAGAGCCTTCCCAGTCGCTTCTGGGGTCAGGCAGAGCTGCCCAATGTCACCAGTCCTTTTTGTCCTTTGCATTGAACCATTTGCTTGTGCACTGCGAGCGGACCCATCCTTCCCTGGGTTGTGGATTCCCGGAACCCATGGGGGGTGCCTAAAGGTGTCTGTACATGGACGACATGTCGGTGTTTGTCACCGATGTAGTCGCCATGTGCAGACTGGTGGGTCTCTGTGAGCATTTTGGGTTGGCCTCCTCTTCCAAAGTCAATCCTCAGAAGAGTGAGGTCATGCACTTTGGTCTGCACAGGACAGGCCCTGGCCCCCCTTGCCCGTACACGGAGCGGAGTGATCGATTAAAGATCCTTGAGGTCTGCTTTGACCCATGCGGCGTGGCCACTGAGAACTGGCGAAGGGTCATTGGGGAAATGGAATTGGAAGTCACTTATTGGCGGTCTCGTCACCTTACCATGGAGGTGCGAAATTTAGTGATCAGGAATGTTTTGCTTGGCAACTTGTTGCATTTGGCTAGAATCTCCCCACCTCCTCCTGCGGTGGGACGGGCTCTGGAGGGACTGGTTTTCACTTTCTTCTGGGGTACCCGAGCAGAGCACAGGAGTAGAAGGGTTGTGAAGATGAGCCCGTCCTTGGGTGGGAAAAATGTCCCTTGCCCAGTGTTTGTATGTATTTCTGCGTTTGCGTGTACTTTCATGGAGTTGTTTGTGTCAGAGGACCCGGTTCGCCAGCTGGCGCAGGACTTTTTGTTCTTTATTCTGGGGCCGTCCGTCGCGCGGTTGGAAGGGTGGTCTCTCCCACTGTCTCGGCCTTTTTCTGGGTCGTGTCCGGGACATTTTCGGATGTTTGAGGGGTTCGCCCGGGAGCAGGGCCTGTTGACCTGTCGGCCCATCAGTTGGCGGTTGGCGCAGGTACTGGGTCACTTGCGCCCAAGGGAGGTGCTGCAGGAGGTGCGTATCCTTCGTGGAAGCCCTCTCGCAGAACGTATGGCGAGAAAGGTTTAGGAGAACGTTTTGGCTTGCTGTCTCGCCAATGACCAGAAGGATGTCGTGTGGCAAAGCTGCCCATGAGTGTCTTCTTGTCCGGGTGTTGCGGTTCCAGAGGGACTTGAACGTGTCGGTCCAGTGTCCCCGACCCCGATGCACAGGGGACGAAACTGTCAGGCATGTCCTTTGGGACTGCCCTATTGCCGAGGGGGTCAGATCGCTTGCGGCTGGCCTCCTCGAATGCTATGTGCCTTGGCTGGTGATGGTTAGACCTGATGTCTTAGTGTTCAGTGGGCTCCTGCCACAACCAGTGCCTGGCCGTAAGTGGAGGCAGGCCTGGAGAACAGTATGTACAATCAAGACCGTCTTGTGGCGAGCGAGAACCAGAGGTTTCCATACCAGGGAATGGTTGGATCCTGGGCAGATATGGGGCATGGCTCTATCCTGCCTCCGAAGGTACAGGCTAGGCGACAGCCTGCGGGCGAAGGGGCGGGGTGCTGGCCATAACGATGCATCTGTGTATCGTGAAGCCCTCCCTGGAGCAGAGAATATGGCCGGGCTTTTCCGTTGTGAAGGAGGAGGGGGTCCCGCGGGGGGTTACTTCCAAATGTGCGGGCGGCAGTCACGTGCAGCCGTAGTCCCTGACCGAGCTTGCCGCCCGGGCTTGGAAAGTTTGAGGGTGCTCCGGCAGGTGTGCTTGCGGGCCTTGTCGGGCGGTGATTCTCATTGGGACACTCACGCCTCGGGGGCAGCTCAGGGAGCTGGTGCCCTCCCTTGTGGTGCATCTTCCAGGTGGGCCCTCCCGGGCGCGGCCTGGGGATGGTGGGGGCAGTTGGGTTTCCTTTTGTTTGATCTTGATTTTGCCTTGGTTTGATTTTTATTTTCTTTCATTATTATTTCCAGTGGTGGGTCGAACCCTCAAAGTGTTTGTGGTTGCATGTTCCCGGCTGCATTTAGCAGCCGGTTGTTGATTTCGGTATGTGAAGGAAGAAAGGCCCCTTGATTCTTATTGTTTTGAGGTGTCCCTTCCTTGGTTGTTTTGGGGGGGTGGGAGGGGGGATAGGGTCTTCTTTCCTTTCTCCCTCCCCTTTGGTTAGTTCGAGTTAGGTGTCTGTTGCCTGGGGTGGGAGAGGGTTTTTGGGGGTTTGGGGATAGTGATAATGAACTTTGGTTTTAATGATTAATGGTTTATTGAATTTGATTTGGGTTTCAACTTTCTTTGAACTTTGTTTTCTTGCTTATTCTGATCTTGGCTTTCTCTCTGATTTCTAATTTATTGTTTGATTTATTGGCTTTTGATTCCCGGGGTTTTTTGGATTGATGGTTTCATTGAGTGTTTTTTTTACCTTTATTTTACAATAAAAAAAGGCTTCGGCCATTAAGAGGTGTTGCTGTTGTAGTCTGCGTTCGTACTGGCTGGGGGTGGGGGTATGTATGCATCCAGGTGTAGTTGCTGCATGTGGATGTGTATGTGCCCCTGCTGGCCCACCTTGGCTGACCGCATCGAGGTTGAAGGGCAGAAACGGGATGATGCTGAGGACCTCGACTGAGGACCCGGTCAGTGCGGCAAACTTGTGACCAGGTGTGTTTTGAACTTTTATATATATAATATATATTGTCCTGTGGCTCGCCCTCACTTAACACCGAGAGTACGCCACAGATGGCAATCAAGCTTACTTTGAGGCGTTATCCAAATGAATGGCGGATGATACGTGAGGGGGAGGGCAGGGGGGGTTGGGGAGGATGCCGACTTACCTAGGTGGTCCGACGATGTCTTCACCCTTTGAAAAGAAACTCACATAAACCATAATTGAAGGTACAAAAATAAAGGCCCCATTTCTTCCCTTTCTCCAAGCTATTCTGAAATCTCTGACGCACCTTCAACAGCTCTCCCTACCTCTTCCTCCTCTTCCACATCTTACCCTACCGCTCCCCCCCCCCCCCCCCGTTCTGTATCCGATGCTCCCCCTTCCTCTTCTTTAACAGTATGGACCTCAAACATCCGGGGCCTTCGCTCAAACTTGACTGATCTCTCCATACAGTTTGCTTCTGACAAACCAGACGTGATCTGCTTAACAGAAACTTTCTTCCTTCATGATGTCTCTGATTCCTTGGTATCTCTCCCAGGTTACTCCCTCCTCCGGTATGATAGACCTGAGCCTCGTCCTGGAGGTGGGGTTGCTATCTTTATTAAAAAAACTCTCTTCCTCACTCGCCCTGCACTGCCCTCTCTCCACCTCACCCTCAGGAATACCTTTGGCTACGGCTTCCCCTTCGCTCCCAACTTTTGTTCATATGTGTGTTGTACCGTCCACCAAACAGTGATGACTCCATCTACATCTCGCTGTCTTATAATATGGATCAACTTCTATCTACCCATCCCAACTCTCTCTCTTCCTCATATGTGGTGATTTCAATTGTCACCATGCCAGTTAGCTGGGTGTGGGTACCTCTCTCACCAGCCATGGCTCTTCAGCAAAGGACTTCTGTGACTCACTGGGACTGACATAATCTGTCAATTTCCCGAGCCGGATCCCAGTCAACGGAGCATCTTCTCTTCTGGACTTCGTTATGACTAACTTCCCTGAAAATGTCTGCTGCTCTTCTTCTGCTCCAATCGGCTCATCTGATCATGTGCTTGTTAAAGTGGACATCTCTCTGACCATTCTCAGAGAGCCTCGTCCACGTCGACGAGTCTGGCATTTCACTCAGGCCAACTGGCACGGTCTTCAAGCAGCCATCAATCATCTGGACTGGTCTCCCATCTCTACCGCCTCTGACATCAACTCATCCTGGGAATTCTTCCAAAGGAAATTGCTCTCTCTCATGCACAGATATATCCCATCTCGTCTTCAGTTGTCATACCCTTCCTCCCATCCATGGTACACAGAATCTTGTGGTGAGGCTATTGCCCAGAAACAACTTGCTTTCGTCTCCTGGAAAGCAAATCCAACAGAAGGAAATCTCATTTCCTTTCACAAAGTCCGAAACAAGTGTGTGTCCACCCTCAGGAGAGCCAGGAAACAATATATCTCCGTTCTCAGGACCGAACTCTCTTATCTGTCTTCCTCTTCCAAATCCTGTTGGCGTCTGGTCAAATCTGTTTCTGGTGTTTGTTCCCCCTCCATCCCCTCCCTCACCTCAAACGGCCACACGGCTGACTCCGCATGTGAAAAAGCTGAATTCCTCAACTCTGTGTTTGCCTCTTAATCTTGAGTCCCAAACCCATCCCTCTCTGTACCCACCGTACCCCGTCGTACCCAGCTGCTCCTGGACTCTGTGTCCTTTCCTCCTGACAAGGTGGAAAAGTTTATGTCAACCCTCGACTCTGATTCTGCAACTGGACCTGACGGCATCAGACCACAGGTCCTAAAGTCCTGTTGTTCCGCTCTTTCACTACGGTCTGGCACCCCGCTCTGCTCACCAAACTCCCCTCATTTGGTATCCAGGGAAATCTCCACTCATGGCTGGTGGACTTCCTCTCTAGTCGTAGTCAACGTGTGGCCCTGGATCGGTTTCTCTCATATCCTCTTCCTGTTCAGCCTGGAGTTCCCCAAGGCAGTTTTCTGGGCTCTGTGCTTTTTCTGGTCTTCATCAATGATCTCTCTGACTCTCTTGAAAATCTCCTCTATCTCTTTGCTGATGACACTACTCTCTGTCGCTCCATTCTTCATAACTCAGATCGGCAGTCTGCAGCCTCCTCACTCTCTGCAGGCCTGGTCAAAATCACAGACTGGGCAAACAAGTGGAACATGTCTTTCAATCCTGACAAATCTCACACTCTTATGATGTCTCTCCGAAAAGACCTACTGGACAACCTTTCCATCCACTTTCTGAATAATCCTCTCCAAGAAGTTCTGTCACTCAAGCTTTTGGGTCTCACTATCTGCCATGATCTTTCCTGGGAAAACCACATTTTAAATCTGGCCTCCAAAGCCAGTCGCCGACTGCGCATCCTCTGTCGTGCGAAGTCCTTCCTTGGCACACCTGAGCTCCTCACCACATACAAGGCTTTCATCCGCAGCTCAATGGAATACTGCTCTCCCCTCTGGGCTGGTGCTCCTGCCTCACACCTAGCTCGTCTTCACGCTGTTGAAACCAAAGCATTCAGAATCATTGGAATCTCCCGCGATGAAGCTCACTCTGAGGGCTTTTCACTCACTCACCGCAGGCAGGTAGTTGGTCTTTCTGTCTTCTAACCGACTCCTCTCTGGCCTTGCCGCCCCAGCTCTCTCTGGGCTCTGTCCCGCAAATATTCCTACAGGTCGCACAAGATCTACCTGCAACCCTCTTATGGTTAAACTGCCAAAATCAAGACTCTCTGCTCACCTTCACTCCTTCATTCCTCTTTTCTCCCACCTCTGGAACAAGCTCCCTCACTCTCTTCAATCCCACTCCACCCTCCAGGTCTTTAAAACAGCTGTTCACCACCATCTCTTATCTTCCCCCATCCAAAACCTTGATCTTTTCTACCCCCGCTAATTTCACCCCAATTCCACTTTTTTGAAATACCAACTTCTGCCCTGTATGTCCTTGGTGTCCTTGTGTTTTATACTTCTCCCACCCCCCCCCTTCCCACGCCTCCTCCCCCCAAGCCCTCTCCCTCCCACACATCTCCCTGCTCTCAAATGTTGTGTTTGTGTGCTTCCCCTTCTCTCCCCATCTTGTCTTCCGCTCCCTCTTTTTATATATTTTGTTTGTCTGGTTGATTTGTTTGTGAAGTAAATATTATCTCTTTCATGAGCCTCGATTCAGTATACCAAAAAAAAAAGCGTCTTTATTGCCAGACCCCGAGAACAAAGAAATGCGCCGATCAACTAAACCCCCCTAATGGAGCGCTCCCACACTTACTTCGACTACACAACAAATGGAAGGGATAAATAAAGCAATTGTCGCGTTCATGTGGTGCGTCTCATCTTTCTGGATGTGATGTCGGGGATCGTCAGGTCCGAGCACGTCGTCTGACCACAGCTCCGGTTGCCGCGAACCGCTCGGTTGTTGGCGCGAACACCGGCCTCGCTGCACGGTCCGTCCCACGCAACAGCACTCAACAGTACGCAGGCTCCAGGAGCAAGAACAACAGGGGATAATGATCATCGCTGCTTCACCATCTCTCCCCCATTTGTCGTCACCCAAAAAGGAAAGGTCCAAACGGGAAGAGGTCCAAACAGGAGAGAAGGGAAGAGCGGTCCGGGCAGGATGGTATCCAAAAACGAGGAGAGGGAAATATCAGCCAGCGAGTGGTTTTTCTGGCCGTCTCGTGTTGTCAGCTCTCTCCCCCCTCCAACCAGTGCGTCACTTCTTGCTAGTCTTTCGCGCCCTCCTCATGTCACTGGCGCTTCTCCTCCAATCAGCACGTATCTTCTTGCGCATCCTTCGTGCCCTCCTCTCTGATTGGCCGAGTGCTCCGCGCTTTTGGTGCTGGTGTCATCGGTCAGTGGCCAATCAGTGTGGCACGTCCTTCACCTTTCCTACTCTGCCAATCGGCGACCTGCTCTTTACTCGCCCCTCCCCCCTGTCAATCACGAGTCCTTCTGGGCGTGGCTATTGCCTGCCTGATCGATGTTTTCCTGCCATGCCGCCGTAGTGCGCGGTCACTTCTGGTCTGTTCTTCTGTCAGTTCCTTTGTTATTGTGGCGGAGGGGGAATTAATTAATGTGTGCGCTAATTGGAATGGATTCCTAATCTACGTCTCTCAGTGCGTTGCCATACGGGACAATGGATAGCTCACAGGTTTGAAACACGGGGGAATTAGCATAATCCCGACTCTACCTATCACACGATCATCCTTGTATGATCACAGATATACACTTAATCCGACAAACCACCTAAACAAACTTATTACAGGTGAGGTTTCCCTATCCCGACAGCCGGAGCATAATACCTACGCAGATCTACCTGGATCTATAAATGCCCTACCCAAAATTCATAACAATATTTATAGATATTACTGTTTGCATTCACACAATATCATCATAAACATAGCTAACAAGAGACGTTCAAAAAAAAGAAAAATAATTTGCATGCAGGACTTAGCATCAGACCAAACTGTACAGAAAGCCATATTCAAAGTGCTGCACACAAATTGGCTGTTTCTCAAATGGGTAAGAGTTAACTCTAATAGTAGAGCTGAAGTTACATCCTGCTATCTTACTATAATTCAACAAATGTCCGTCCGTCTGTTCGAAGGTACCGCAAAAACGGCTCAACCGATCGAAACGATATTTTGTGTGTGCAATCCTGGGATCTCCAGGAGTAAAATAGGCTATTTAGTTTTCCCAATTTCAACTTTGGTCTCGAGTATTCTCAGGTTTGGACTCCCGCATAACATTCACGTTCGCATAACGTCCATTGTGACGATGTTCTTATTGTGACGATGTATGTGTTCACGGTAGTGTTTGAAGTGACGGTGCGAACGTAATTTCGTAATGTTTTTCGTTTCGTAATCCTTTAATGAACGTTTAATGTTTATTGAACATTTAATGTTTACTGAACGTTTAATGCCCTTCGATGTCCGGGGCCGCACGCGCGCTGCCCTGGACGGGCCAGCGTGTACCTTGCCCTTCGCCGTCAGGCTCGGGTTAACCGCTGAGCCCCATCCGTGATGGGGACTGGGGCTTGAGACAGTGTCCTTCATTAAAAGTATAATAAACGCTGTCTCCATCGACCTTGCCAAGGCCGTAACAGCTATCGGCTCAAAATCCTATTAATTGTTGATTTGGTACAGTTACAGGTATCGGGAATTTGGTGCACGTATCGGGAGTACATACGACATAGCGATTGTGAACACGATTATCGATCACGATTCATGATCACGATCATCAGGATCATAGTGTATCGATCACGATTTGAAACACGATGGAATAATATTTACCGATATGAACAGTGATGTGGCTTTTATTGAAATTCTAAAGATACTGTTTAGATTTTGATGATTTGCGTGTGATATGATTTAACAGATGCTTATATGAATCGTTTAAAATAAAAAAAACCTTCAATTTCTGATAAAATTTTCCTTTTCATTTGAGCTTCCCAATTGGAGCCTCGCCATCGCGCGGGTACCGTTGCTAGTGATTATAACACTACTTCATCCCCACCTTTATGCAGCGTCTGCCAGGATACTTGGAAAATTGGGCTACTTTCATTTCATCATTTTTCTTTTCACTACAATTGGCTGATGTTAACGACGCGAAGTTCATCACCAGCACTCTGATCATCGACCCAGCTTGGTCGCCATCACCAGGCAAGGCAATAACAGAGGAAGAGAAAAAAAGAGAATGAAAGGAAGCCTTATGTTCCGGGAAAGAACACTCATGGTGAAAATGAGGCGGTATTAGGCGAATATCCAAGTGGATCCTCACCTGCGTGATTTGAAGCAGCGTTGCGATGTTCAGTGAATCAAGGAGATTGCTTTAACACCCTATATGTTAGAAAAGTATTTCAGTGAGTCAAGTTCATTGCACCAGGTCAAGACAACCAACAAGACTGTCATGTAGCATTTCAATACAATATGGTGTACCATCTTTCCTTGATTACCTTCAGCCACTTAAAAATGGCATTATCGCTTGGACTGCATCGCATTGGAAATTCAACCTTTATTCATAACAGGAGCAATTTGCCTGTGCTTTGGTGGCAGTTGCTGAGCACGCAGGCAACGGGCAGCACATTGTGCCCAGCGTTGCGAAACGGGTCAAGGCAATGATCAAATCTCAAAGCCTTACAGAGCAGAATTTCCCCTGTGCACCTCTTATATTGAGCTGTCAGGGCACCGGAAAGCTATGGGGGAGAGCTGCCCGTAGCTGTCGACATAATGGCCCGACTCGAGCACGAATCAAAGTGCCATGTGGTGCCTGAGCAGCTCTTGGTGTGTTACACAGCCTTGACTTTGAGGTGCCCTGTGCTCAAAGGCTAAAGATCAAAGCTAATCGTGGCCTGGTGAGTAAGGGACGCGCGGTGTGGTCACGCTCACTGTCACCAACGGCCGGGACACGTGTCATCTGCCTTTCAACTTTCAACCTCAGGAGAAAGACCTCAATGCCATCGTTTTCGCTTCGTACTTATTGTCTTGTCCTTGGGCAGCTAAACATGGACATTATTCCAAAAGTCAGCAGTCATTGATGGATTCCATGTGTTGTCATCTGACCTGGAGCCAGCATTCCATCTCCCCAGCCACCACTTTCATCTTCTCAAGGTCACCGGTCATTAGATGATGTGGTTAAAGCAGCCGAGGGATTGCCCTGCATTTTTCTTCCTTAACTGAAAAGCTTCGACAGTGGTCTTTCTGTAAAGGTTATCACATAAAGTCGAACATTTTTCTTGGAAGTATTCCAAATATTTATTGCATTTCAAATTTCGAATTTTTGCAAAAATATTTCCAAATAACTAAAATAATAAATAAATAATAAATAATAATTTGGTAATAATAATAATAATAATAAATAATAATAATAATAGAGAGCTTCGTAAGCGAACCTCTATGCCAATTGCATGTATATGTAAATCCATTCAAAATTTCACTTTCATTTCAAATTTCACAATAAAAACAAAAAAAAACATTCCCCATTCCCTTGGGAACAAAATTTCATGTTGTCATTTGAAATGTCCCTTCCATGATCCGCCATCTTGTCCCTTCCATGATCCGCCATCTTGCTCACGTGATCTTGCTTTGGTCTGGCGTGACCGATAAATTATTTTCACCTGTTGATTAAAATTATTTTCACCTGGTGATTAAAATCAATAAATTACAATACAGTACTGTACAGAACGGATTTTGAATTCGAAACCGCTCATCATTTATGCCAGCGACACCGACTTCTTTTTCCACCAGCTACACCGGCTTCAGTTTTCCGCCAGCTACACCGACTTCATTTAAGCCAGGTCCACCGATTTCAGTATGTACCTGCCAGTCGGACCTACGTACCTGGTCCAGTCGACTAGAAGTCTAGACTATATAGCCTACAGTAGGTAAGTCCTGCATTCTATCCCAATCTATCCATTCAAGAAAATTCCAGGGCTTGGCAAAAAATATATATTTTGAAAATGAACAGTTTGTTCTGAAAATGTCTCAATTTTCCAGTTGGTTGCATAGTGGCATTTTGGTACCTTTGCGCTCACTCTTTTGCACAATATGATTGAGATAATACAAATCCTTTTAAGATATGCTCATATAATACTGTAATCACGACTGGCCTGGCCAGGCCTCGAGTTCGACTGTAGGTGGAAATAATTTGAAATTTGTTCAGAGTTCCGGCAATAACATCCCCTACACTGTGAATAACACTGCAGCATATTTAATACCGGGCAACAACCAGTGCTGACAGAAAGGTCTTCTGGCTTACGGTCCTCCCGATGGACTACTGTGCACACCGCGCATGTGAAACACCGGGTGACAGTTTGTGTCTGGGTCGAGATTCAAACCCAGGGTCGACTCAGTTTGTTATGAAACTCAGGTGCTTGCCTCTCGGTTATTCTTCCGGCCTGCCATATGCCATTAAAATATCACCAAAATTATCCAACATTCGTGTACTTATATTTTAGTGAATACAATTAAAATTAATGTCTTATTACATTGCACATAGGTTGTAAGATAATCAAGGCACAGTTCATTGCCATTTAGCTCATTATTCCGATGCTACATCACTGAAGGTAGTGCTAAATATGCAGCTCACCCCGGGCAGGGAATATTTCCACAAAACTGAGATACATTGATTAGCTTTTCAAGATGTACCGTAAGATATCCAACCCCTCGAAGCTAAATTCTCATGTGTCAACCAGTCTCACATCACCATCCGGAGGAATAGCCTGCTCCGCGATGTAAGACCTTCTGCTAGCCTTGCGTCAGAACTGCACTTTTATTTGGTGCACTCGACGCGCATTGTAAATAGGTGGCTCATTTGAAACTTGGGGACCAATGCTAGCGATATTGGTGTAATCCCTACTTAACTTATTGCCGGTGACAATAACATCATGATGTGACAATGCAATGGCATACTCGTCAAAAATACACCATCGAATCTTCTGTGTTCAATTGATTGCAGACGGGAAGTCAGCTTCACGTCCCTCGGATGCAGAGTTCGCCTACTGGCATCGCCTCCTGCTGGAGTTGCAGTAAATGCAAAATTTGTCTGAAAATACCTGAGAGCTTAGTTAGAAAGCACCATGCCAACTGAACTATATTTCTCCCTCCGTCACACCTCCATTTCTGCAAACTTTCTGCAAACGAAAACTTCCTGCACACAACGGTGCCCGTAATCATATTTCCATCATTGATTCATTATTATCAACATTATTATTACACTAATATTTTTGCATACATAAGCCGGAAGACAGGACACTTGTCCTTTGACACCCTGCCAAAGGACAGCACATTCACCGATTTAATACCCGGCCTACAAAGCACCAGCGTGATCGTATATAGTCAGGCCAGGATTCAAATACAGATCTTCAAGTTTAAAGGAAAGTACACTACCTCTGCTATGTTCTGCCAGCTGCTGTATTGAGTGATTGTTAGCTCTTTATTATGGTGTATCTGTCTTGTGCACCTCAAGGTCTTTCTTACAGTCTGCATGCTTCATGCCTTCATGGCTCATACTAAGCGAAATACAAACAAAGTTGATATTCATCGGAGATTTTATTGCCTTGTGAGTCTAACTGATTATATTGTTACGGACGCGGTTAAAGATGTTATATTTGCCGAGCGGAGGCTCCGCGACTGAACAGTTATTCCCCGTTTCTAAAACCCGATTTACCCCAAACTTTGGCCGGATCGCGCCACCGCTATTCAATCGGGAAAACTCTAAAGCGACCGAATGCAAAGAGGAAGAAGACGTACAGAGGAGTAACTGGATTTATTATTTACACACATATAAGCAAGAAGAAAGCAGTCACGTTTATTTATAGGGACATGAGACGCAGGTGACACAGTGAAATCTTTAGCTTATACAGACTTATTGTTACTACCCAGGACAGCACGAACAAAACAAACTCACATACACAAATGGATGGAAATTGCAGGCAGGAATGACAGGAGGTGGGTGGCTGGAGGAAGGCACGGAGCTGGCTGGAGTTTGATCCCGCATGGGACGTCGGGCTGGACCTCGACGGCCGCCGATGCCACCGATCCTGTCGTGTGCGCAGGGTAGCGGGTTGGAGCTGCTTGGTGGAGCCAAGCCAACGCTGCTGGTGGGGGGTCTGGCGTGACGGGTTCTCTCTCCCTCTCTCACTAACTCCAGGACTCTTTCTCTCTTGCTTAGTCCAACTCTTCCTCACCACCAACAACTCAACGCAACCCCTCCACTCTACGCAAACACTGACCACCACTGACGACCAACCCAGCTCTGACCAAAAAAACCACACACTCCGCTCTTGTCGTAGCTCATTCCGTAAAAGCTCATCTGCCTCGGGAAACGCCCTGCCGTGGGTTATATAGGCCCCGCCCCTCAACCTTTTCGAACCTCCCCGATCGCTCTTCCTCCGCCCTCTCTAGCCAAACCCCTGGCTCATGGTTGGTCGAGTGGGGCTGGCTCACTCCTCCCCTCTATGACGAGGTGGAGACACGCCTTTCTTCTCCGACCCTGCCTCGTGGTCAATGGCGGTTGAAGAGAAAACCGCCCAAAATGCAGTTGGCCATTGAAACGAAATGAAAGGGGACCTATTCTTATTTCACTTGGTACAATGGAGTATTTAAGTTAATGGGAGACAAGGCCTTACCCTAAGACACATAATAAGATATAAGCTATCGAACAGGGGTATTCTATGATTGGCTGTGGTGTGGATGCTTTATGGACTAATTACCGAGACGCCCTTTCTACCTTTACACAACTCCGGAGGCAGGAGGCGCAGAATAAACAATAATGATAATAATAAAACACACAATAAAAAAAATACAGTCCTCATATCCGCAACAATATATTAGATAGCAGAGTACCCACCCTCTGGGTGGTAGAGTTTGCACATTACTTGCTGAAAAAGCATAGTCTGTGTTTTGCAAGAAGACTATAGATTATGTTGGAGTGGTGCGCATCTGAAAGATTCTAGAAGGGCTAACTGTCTAAAAAGGGTACGTTCCAATAGTAGTTGGGGTCTAAAGGGTTCTGAGGTGTCTAAAAAGTGTAAGTGGTCTAAAGCTCCAAATGGTCAAATGTGCAAATGGTCTGACGGGATCTAAAGCTGTCTAACATGTCTACAGGGTTTGATGGGTTTAAGGGCTCTAAAGGGTGTTAAGGTCGAAGGCAGGGGTTCCCAAACCCAGAGTCACGACCCGACTTGAAAAAAAACACTCAACATCATGGTTCTTGAGGGGGTGAGGGGTGCACGTCGAAAGCGTACGGACTGGTACTGGACTGGACAATTTTTATCGTATGGACTGGTACCAAGTCGGTACTTGTACCGTTTGGGTCACGACGGGAATGTAATTTCATATTTTAGGTCGTGGACAAAAAAGATGGGGAACCACTTATCTAAGGTGTCTAAACCGAGTCAAGGGATTTAAGGGGTGTAAATATCTAACGGGTCTGTGAGGTCTAAAAGGTATAAAAAGGCTTAAGGGTGAAGGGTTCTAAAGGTGTCGAAAGTGTCAAAAGGAGTTTAAAGGTAAAATGGGTCTTAGGTGTCCAAGGGCTCTATCGATAAGGTCTTAGGGTGGTCTAAGAGTTCTTATGGGATCTATATTCTCTAAAGGGTCCAATGGGGTATATAGGGTCTATACTATAGGGTCTGCAAGGTCTTAAGGGTCATAGCGGTCTTAAGGGCTTAGGCGTTTATAGGGTATATAGGGGTCTATGAGGTCTAAATGATGTAAATTTCCAATGGAATCTAAAGTGTCTAAAATGTCTAAAGGGTCTTCAAAGGTCTAACGGGTCTCAGCAATCTAAAGGGTAAAAAGGTTTTAAAATGTACGTTCAAATAGTACTTAATTAATAGAGGAAGTAACGGTTCAACTTACATTCAAACATTATGTAATTAAGAGATATATAGTCACGTGGGTTAGTGGCTGGATATACACTTGCCCCATTATATATACTAGCGAGTACCCTGCCCTCTGGATGGGAGTACCCATGTCACCTTCGGTAGGCAATGGGCTGTGTCACAGTCATGGAAATGCAGTTTATAATTTTGTCGATTTTCAAATAAATTTTATTGATCACAACAAATGGTTTTATTGATTTTTATTGATCACAACATATTTTATTGATGACAACACAACATATTTAATTTTTTATTGATCGAACCATGTTTTAATTTTATTGATCACAATTAAAACACATGCATTTTGAAGATTGGGAGCAAAAGTAAAATAAACATGAATGACAACAAAAATAATCAATTCAAGATCTCTTTGTATGTGGGATTCCAGATACAGGTGCCTTCCTTATTCTTGAATTGAGAATTTTCAGCAAGAATCCGGATTTTGGAGTTCTTTCCTCACCTGGAGATAGCAACATAGTTGTCCATGGCTGAAAAACTGGATTGGCAGGTAGATTTCCAGCTTTAATAGGGTCTGACCCTGGCTTTTATTTGAGGTCATAGTAAAATCTGCGTTAACTGGAAACTGTCACCGCTTCATTTTAAACGGATATTCATGTTCTTGGGAAATGTGTAGGATCCTTGGAATTAGAAGGGTTCTTCCAGCATTCGGCCCTGTGCCAACGACAACGTCGATTGTATGATTCTACAGCTGGGTGATACTGTACCATGTCCCATTGCATGACATTGTGTGGGTCATGGTTTTTGAGGAGCATAATTGGCCTCCTTAGTTGGAGGTGTGGGTAATGTAGGGGGAAGCCAGATGAATTCACTCCATTGATGAACTTGATGGGGGTAGTGAGCCTCATTGTCCACGGAATCACTGCCTATGTACACTCATCCCTCTCCTGGAAACCGACTCATCATGAAAGTGTCAACTTCCTGAACAGTCTTGGTTGTTGTCATGACGATGGCCCTGTCTGCAAGCCAGCCAGGAGACATGTTCTCATCGAGGCCCTCAAACGTAAAATTGCAGAGATCAGAGAGTTTAGTGGAGGCAAAGCTGATCTGGAATTCTGATTTTGCATGGGCCAAATTCCTCATCAACTGGATACCGTCCATTTCCAATGTCGAGAAGGAATCATTGAACACTGATTATTCACTGGTTCCTGCACTGGCCACACAAACATTTGTCCTGAGTTCCAGTGCTTGCAAATTGTCTCAAATGAAAGACCACTTCAGCGTAGCATCAACAATTTGAGGCCGTGATCCATGGTGAACGATCAGCAAGATCTGCTTCCAATCACCTGCCAGGAGGAGTGTCAGTCCATCAAAGAGCTTGTTATTCTTGCGAACATCTTGGAGGCTTCTGTCGAGGCACTCGAACATCTCCTTAGAGATTGTTGCCCATGCTGACCTCATCAAGGACCAGGAGTTCTGCTTACTGCATCAGTCTCCCAGTTGCATCCCTTCAGCTGAAGCTGCATGACGATTCTTCCTTTACTGTTGAACCCTGAATGGAGGGTGCAGCCATTTTTAAGTAATGTGGAAGCAATGCCATACATGGCTGCAGGAAAAGCAATTTTGACTTGAGAGCTTAGATTATCCAAAATTATGCTGATAGTGCAAGTCTTGCTTGTGCCACCACTCGCACTCAATTCAAAAAATGTTGCCTTCTTAATCTTGCACGGAATTGACAACATTGTCAAAGACAAAGGCAAAGTGTTTTTCTTGATTGAGGGTGGGTACCATAGCCATAGGATTGGGTCTTTGCAGACCAAAGTTGTTGGAAAGGTTCAGGCCACCATGTTCAACTGTTTAATTTGGGTGTTCCGGGTGAAGTAGCGGGGAAGCTCTGAATACAGGATGTGGGATGTCTCAAGGTCTCTCTGGTTCAGCTTGAAATAGTCTGTCAACATCGTGACTGGCTCACTTCGGTCAACTGCAGCTAACTCTTGGCTTTTTGCATACAGCACCATTTGTTATTTAGGCAGCACAACTTAATCACAGGAGGTTTTTGTCTGTGCAATGGGAAGTTGAAGATCTTGTAGATGGCTTCAATTGAAGAGAGGTAGCACGTATTCATATCGCTTTCAATTTCATCCTGAACAGGCACATTGCTCCCAGTAGCATCTTTCACTTTGTGATATATTTATACAAATAATTCATGGCTTCCACACTGTGGATCACCTCACAATTAATATGGGCTTCATAATTAAAGGAGAGAAGTAGATTGTATGGGACGATGAAGGAGTTATCAACACAGAAGTTCTGTCCCCTCATATTCAGATTAAGTGTGTGCCAACCAATGTATGCTGCTCTTCTTCAATATGGTGGATCTGAGTTCTCTCAGACTGTGGTGGCATTCCTGCATGGTTTGGGGTACTCTTTTACCTGGTTGAAGGGTAAATCTGGAATCTGTGTTGGTATGAGCGGTTCCGATGGAAGCTTATTTTGGTAAGTGCAGCTTTTTTGACCAACTCTTTGATCTGCTGGTGCATTGCTGGTCAATACAGCACTTCCCTAGCCCGCTGTTTGCACTTCGCAATACCAAGGTGAGAACTGTGTATGATGGAGAGCATGTGCTGAAGGAGACGAGGTGACACTACTATTGCATACCTTTATGGATAATTCCATCAGAGAACCCTAACTCACTTTTTGAGTACCAGTATGGTCTCAATGGAATTGGCATTTCACGCTGAGAGCTGGGCCATCTAGTGTGGATCATGTCCAACAGGTGTCACAACTATAGCTGGGTACTTCTTCCACAACACTGTTCCTGCAGCTGGGTATACCTCTCCTAAGTGATGGAGATGAAGTCTAACATAGAGAACTGCTCCAGATTGTTCTCTTGCCCAGACAACTGGTGGGTGAGATAATCAGGAGAAAGTGTTTCCGGGAGTTGCATGTCTTCGCCTCTTTTATACACGACTTCGAGATCGTACCACTGCAGACGTAACTGCATCCTCTGCAAGCGCATGGGAGCAAACAGGAGTGGTTTATTAAATCTCTTCAAGTGTCTTGTGGTCCATGAATACAGTCACTGTCTTGCCAAATATGTAGCAGTGGAATTTCATACCTGCATGGAGGATTGCAAGTATTTATTTTTTAATCTGTGCAAACCCTTGTTCCACCTCTGAGAGGGATCGCAAAGTGTATGCAATACGCTTCTCCTCCTGTACTAAGACACCACCGAGACCACTTTGACTTGAATCCACATGGATCTCCACTGCTGCATGAATGCTGTAATTTTGGCTGCTGTACCTTTGGCACAGACCTCAGTATTGGCTGCTGACAGCAGAGTTCAAATCGTTTATGGAAAGCTTGGTCCTGTGCGGGTTGCAAATCAAAAACACTGTCAGCTCTCAGTAAATCTCCAAGTGGTGCACTAACTTCACTCAGTTGTGAAGTATAATTTTAGCTAGATAAACAATAAATTCATGGAAATGCAGCACATCCTCTTTATTCCATGGAATTCGCATATTACAAAGGGCTTCAATTCTTGAGGGATCAGCCTTGAATCTGTCTGCTGTAAGTAGATGCCTGACATACTGAACCTCCTTTTGACTAACTTTGCATTTTTGCTTGTTCAACTTGAGATTGTAGGGCGTAGCCCTCTCCATGATTGCTCTAAAATGCTGTTGTGATGAGCTCGATCTCATCCAGCAATCAATATGTTGTCCATGATTGCTGTGGCTACAGCAATGCCATCCAACATCTGATCCATGATATGCTGAAATTTTTCTCGGGCACATTTCAATCGAAACAGTAACCTCAGCTGACAAAAACGAGCCATCAGTGTATTGAAGGTCGTCAGTTGTGATGATTCCTCATCCAGGAAGATCCGCAGAAACGAACTCTTTGCATCCAATACCGAGAATAACTTGGTTTCTGGTATGTCGGAGATCCGTCTTACATTTGCCTCTTCAACCGTTTTCATGGAATCGTGTTCATGTTTAATGGCCTTGTTGAGATCTCTCGGATCCAAACATACTCTCAGCTTATCTTTTCGAACTGCAGCTACCATTGAACTAACCCACTCGTTTGGCTCCTCCACTGGAGTTATGAAACCCTTATCTACTACACTGTTCAGTTCTTCGATGATTTTTGACATCAGCAATGCGGGTTGCCTGCATGCAGCATGTACAATACCATTGGCTTCAGTGTCTATTTTGATTTGGTAGACTCCAGATGGGGTACCTGAAATACAAATGACAACGGGAAAGTCTCAAATGATATCGGGAACTCAGCTGAGCTAATATATTGTTGCAGGGCCCGTTTCCCCACAGACACCGACCGGGTCCACGGGCCATTGACCGTGACGAAAGTGGCGCCTGGCGGGTTGCAGAGCAACTCCAATCGCCAATCCCCCAACCGCAGGTCGAAGGGTTATTGACCGTGATCCGAATACCTTCGTGACCGAGAAGGCCGTGGATTGAACCACTCGCGATCCCACACCTCGTTCAATCAGGCACGCTAAGCGAATTAAGCAGTGTGGGTCACGTTTTTACACTACGTTATCTACGGACCTAATCGAGCAGCCGAATTTGGTTCGAACGATGCTGGGTCAATGGGGAAAAAGACGCACACGAGCAGGTTGAGAGGAAATAAAATGTACACATCATTATTCACAAAAAGCACAGAAAAAGGACGAAGAGCAGGCTTATCATAAATCCTTACCTAACTATTCCCAACACAGGCACCTGGCACACTCGCACACAGGGGATAAATCACACTGGTTAGACTTGTACAGGGAGGACGTGCGGATGCTGATTCGGGTGAGGGCAGTTCCTGCACGTAGCTTATGGGGCGACCCGGTAGACAGCAAAAAGGAGGATCAGCACAAAGGACGACCAGCGCGGAGGAAGATCAGCACGAATAACGACCGGCTCGAAGGAAGATCAGCACGAAGAATGACCAGCACCGAGGAAGATCAGCTCGAAGAACGATCAGAACGAAGGAGGATCAGCACAAAGAATGACCAGCACGGAGGACGAACAGCTCGAAAAACGACCAGCACCAAGGACAACCAGCTCGAAGAACGACCAGCATGGAAGAAGATCAGCTCGGAGAACGACCAGCACGGAGAATGATCAGCCCGAAGAACGACCAGCTCGAAGGACGACCAGCTCGAAGGACGACCACCTCTGCCTTTTATGGGGGGAAATACCCTTCTGGAAGGTTCCACGGACCCCGACTGGCCGCTGCCGGTCACGTGGTGTCATTCAACCTCGCCTTCCTCTGGAAGGTTCCACGTGGACCGTTCTTGCCTACCCACGAACCAATGTCTTCTTCAACAACACGAGGGGTTGGGATGCTGCCTAACTCAACGCATATATGCACCTTTAATTACTACACAATGGAAAGGTAGCTAAATCTTTACATTTAATAAGAACTAACTGACTAATGCAGGCTACATGTTGTTGAGTAATTAACTAGAGGGGGTTTATTTTATTGCTCAACCGTAACAATATATATATATATTGTTACGGACCGCGGATAAGATGTTGGTTTGCCGAGCGGATGGCACCGCGGCCGAACAGTTACCCCGACTAACCCGATTCCTGAACGTTGGCCGGATCGCGCCACAGATATTCAATGGGGAAAAGACTAAAGCGAAGGATGTGAAGAAGAAGAAGAAGACAAAGGGTAAGGAATACGAATATAATTTATTTACTATTTACAACCAAAAGTAACCAAGGAAGAAGGAAAGATAAGAAAATAATTTACAGAAGAATTCAGAGACACAGTGCAACGCTAGCTTACCTACAGTCTTAATTAACCCAGGGACAAGACACACAGAACAAACTCACGTACACAAAAGGATGGAAAGCCAGGAGGTGGATGGCTGGAGGGAGAGGAAGGTCCAACGGGTACTGCAGCACGATCGGCGCATTTAGCAGCCGCCGTTCCTTCGCGGCCCTGCTCAAAACTGCCGTCCAGGCCCCAAGCTGCTGTTGTTGCTGCTGTGGCTGCTGCTGCTGCGGCTGTGTGGACGTCGCGTGCTCTTTTTAGGACTCGTCTCTCTCGCCTTGTCAAAGCTCATCTGCTTCTGTAAAAGCTCATCTGGTCCAACCACTTCTGTAAAAGCTCATCTGGTCCAACCACTTCTGTAAAAGCTCATCTGGTCCAACCACTCAACTCAACAACAACCACCTAGCTTCTTGCGCGCGCGCTTTTATAGCGCCTCAGGCGATCAAGCTGCCGGCCTTCAGGACACGCCCATCGGTCAGCTCGCCTCGGCCCTGATTGGTCGGCACGGCCCTCTGGCTCCGCCCTTGATGACCATGGGCGGGCACGCCCTTCTTCCCCGAGCTGAGCACATGCTTAATGGCGGCTTTGGGGCGAAATCAGCAACCCACCACTGTAACAAACCTGGCAAACTTCCCAGTGCGGTTGGCAATGGAGACTTGGAGGGGATGTAGCTGGAAATGGAGATTTTGGGAATGGGAATGAAAGGGGATCTATCTTGTTTCACTTGGTGCAATGGAGTGTCATCTTAATGGAAGACAAGGCCTTACCCTAATACACATAATAAAGATATAACTATCAACAAAGGGAGGAATCTATGATTGGCTGACGTGATTGTTTATGACCTAATTATGGGACGCCCTTTGACCTTTATACATAACTGGAGTAAGGAGGGTCCAGAATAAAGCAATAATAATAAAAAACACAATAAAAAAAACACAATCCTCATATCCATAACAATATATATATATATATGTATGTGTATATATATATATATATATATATATATATATATATATATATATATATATATATATATATATATATATATAAAGATTTGAGGATCGAGCATGAGAAAGTCCTGCCGCTTTGTATTCCGGTGCAGAGAATGGAGATTTCTCCTTAATTGGCCCGTTGATTATGCAGATAAAAGCGACATTACAAAGTCAGTGTCGCAAGTACCCAGAATGCACCGGGAAGTTACATTACTTTCCCCAAGTTCACCAGTCATCTTTGTCTGAAGTCATCAGATGTTACCTAATGTGTCTGTGTACATCTGTGCATGACAATTGTTTAACAGCTCCTTCACAATCCTTCGATAATAAACAAATCTTTGTAACTTTTTTTACATTCTTAATGGTTTTATCATCAGTATTTTGACATGGCTGTCCTGTGTAATTGGGATGAAGTCTTCTTCTACAAGTTTTTGAAGTTATTGGACAAGAGCTAATTATATGGCGCCAAGGAAGGACTTCACATGATAGAGAATGCCCAGTCAGCGACTGGCTTTGGAGGCCAGATTTGAAATGTGGTTTTCCCAGGAAATATCATGTGGCAGATAGTGAAATCCAAAAGCTTGAGTGACAGAACTTCTTGGAGAGGATTGTTGAGAAAGTAGATGGGAGGGTTGTCCCGTCGGTCTTTTCGGAGAGACATCATAAGAGTGTGAGATTTGTGAGGATTTAAAGACATGTTCCACTTGTTTGACCAGTCTGTGATTTTGTCCAGGTCTGCAGAGAGTGAGGAGGCTGCAGACTGCCGATCTGAGGGATGAGGAATGGAGCGGCAGAGAGTGGAGTCATCAGCAAAAAGATAGAGAGGATTTTCAAGAGAATAATTGGAAAGATCATTAATAATAATGAAGACCAGAAAAAGCACAGGGCCTTGTTGCAATTACCTTGTTTTATTTATTTATTTATTTCTTTATTATTGGGGGATTCTGGAGAAGAAGAGTAAAGCAAAAGCTTGAAGAAAGGAATTTGAGCTTTTTGGTGAATAACTTCACCATCAGAGTGGGAATGCAGAGTGGAAAAAAGAAAAAATTGAGAAGACAGAAGAGGAGGTAGAAGTAGGAGTGAGGGAAGTGGGAAGGTCGGGAGATGTGTAAGGTTTGGAGGTAATAAGGAATAGATTTTTATTTTAAAGACACTAAACAGGGGTTATATTTGGGAGGATTTGAAGGAGAAATAAGAGGACTGGGGATAAAACAAAAGGTCTGAAGGTAGTGGGGAGAAAAGACAAAAAAAAGACAATGGTGGACTCAAACAAGGAAAATGTAGGCCTCAAAACCCCGGCACAAAAAGTCCAAAGAATACTGTAGGCTACAAATTGGCGCGTTTTAAAACAAAAACCGAACTAGAAGCAAACAATAAACAGAGAGATAGCAAAATAAACAGCGAAACTCGATAAAACCACCTGGAGTACTTATCTTTGAGGAATTTGGCAGAGTCCAAAAACGGCACAACTGAGCTCTAGGGCCCGGAACCGCAAGGTCAAATGGTCGATTTTGATAGATGTTCTGATTTTGAATAGAAAATCTCAAGTGAAGCGTATTCAAGCGATGGCTTTGGGTAGGCCATGAAAGTGGAGCCGCAACATGCGATGGCTTCAATATTTTGCCTCATTGAACAACCCATATTTCAGGTCAATGTGTTAAAAGCTGGTTAGGGGCGCAAGGCAAGAGCAATGCGAACATCATATCATGTCATCCACAGTATACTACTTATTGAAAGGCCCCAATGATTCCCACATTCTTGTGGAGTCGACGGGGAAAAGCTCTTGGCCCTAGTTTTTCATGAACCAGCTGGCCATGGCCTGACATTTGACTACAGGTGCCAATAATTTGGAATTGGTTCAGAGTTCAGGCAATAACTCGATAATGCTTCGTCGAATGGCGTCGTGGGATCTTTGACATCCACCATTTAATGCTGCCATATGCAAAACTCAGCTAATGTCCATCTAAAGTACATCACACTCCATGATGGAACACCATGCCTGAAAAGCATCATTCATAGGTAAATGTGCTACCTCTTTATCATCCTCCTAGACTAATGTCAGCTTCAGTAGAAAGAGTAAATATCTCCTTGTCAAAACTTTGCAATAAAGCAAGGATCAAATTGGAAAACTCAAAGATAGCATGCAGTGTGCACCACCTTTATTCCGTTAATGTGTGAATACACTCTCCTGTTTCGGGACAGGAACAGCGAGACAACACTAATGACCTGCCAAACTAAAATGGTGGCCGTTTGCACCTGTCCACTGACTTCTGTAAAGCAGGTGGACGCATAATGAAGAGGGTTTCCTGTTGGAAATCTGTGTATAAACATGCTGTATGTAGCAGATGGCTGTTTGATTGAAGAAACATAAACCGAGGCAGATTTAGTGGGATGGCCCCCAGGCATGGACCCTCCTCGTCTCCTACCCCTAAAAAAAGATTTATGATGTTTATTTTTTTAGCAGCATTTTCCAAAACTCCTTTTTGTTAATACTACTCTTTGAAGAACATCCATAGCTGTGATTTCCTTAAAACGCTACGAGCATCCTCATTGGTCCTTCCACTGTATTGACGCATTGCATAATTAGTGATGGAAGACACATATAACTTAATGAAGTTCTAACAGCATGATGGATATCAGAACTTTTTTTTCCTCCTGCTAGATATGTTATTAGCTTCAGTTGGACTTGGTCCGAAATGGGGGCTTATGGATTTGGTCTCGTCCGTCTGTACATCCACAACCATAACTCGGAAATGTATGGACCAATTTTGTTCATACCTGGCAAAAAAGACAACACATGACGGTATCACATCATGCACATCTTTTTGTTTCACGATGCGACCAAAGATGGCCGATTGGCGGCCATTTTAGTTGTAAAAAACCCGATATTGAACATGTCCTCAACCCTTTCTCGGACATGCATTTACCGATCTTGTTCAAACTTAGCGCACAGATAAGGAATGATGGCTTATATATGCACGTCATTTATTTTCGAGTACAGATGAAAGATGGCCGACTGGCAGCCATTTTGTTACTCAAACGTGTCCCCAACTATATCTTGAACATGCATGGTCCGATTTTGTTCAGACCTGGCACAAGCACAGCACATGACGGCATATACATGTGCGTCACTTTATTTTGCAATTCATCGAAGATGGCTGACTGGTAGACTGGTGGTCATTTTAGTTATAAAAAGCCCGATATTGACCACGTCCTCAACTATTTCTCGGACATACATTTACCGATCTTGTTCAAATTTAGCCCATCTTAAGTTCCTTGCCTCATATACTGCTTTTTTTTTTTTTTTTTTTTTTTTTCTATACTGAATCGAGGCTCGTGAAAGAGCTGACAACCGCGAGGGAAAGACAAAGACAGTACATGGGGACCGCGAGGGAAAGACAAAGACAGTACATGGGGACCGCGAGGGAAAGACAGTACATGGGGACCGCGAGGGAAAGACAAAAACAGCACATGGGGACCGCGAGGGAAAGACAAAGACAGCACATAGGGACCGCGAGGGAAAGACAAAAACAGCACATGGGGACCGCGAGGGAAAGACAGTACATGGGGACCGCGAGGGAAAGACAAAAACAGCACATGGGGACCGCGAGGGAAAGACAAAAACAGCACATGGGGACCGCGAGGGAAAGACAGAACATGGGGACCGCGAGGGAAAGACAAAAACAGCACATGGGGACCGCGAGGGAAAGACAAAGACAGTACATGGGGACCGCGAGGGAAAGACAGTACATGGGGACCGCGAGGGAAAGACAAAAACAGCACATGGGGACCGCGAGGGAAAGACAAAAACAGCACATGGGGACCGCGAGGGAAAGACAAAGACAGTACATGGGGACCACGAGGGAAAGACAAAGACAGTACATGGGGACCGCGAGGGAAAGACAAAAACAGCACATGGGGACCGCGAGGGAAAGACAAAGACAGTACACGGGGACCACGAGGGAAAGACAAAGACAGCACATGGGGACCGCAAGGGAAAGACAAAGACAGTACATGGGGACCACGAGGGAAAGACAAAGACAGCACATGGGGACCGCGAGGGAAAGACAAAGACAGCACATAGGGACCGCGAGGGAAAGACAAAGACAGCACATAGGGACCGCGAGGGAAAGACAAAGACAGTACATGGGGACCGCGAGGGAAAGACAAAAACAGCACATGGGGACCGCGAGGGAAAGACAAAGACAGTACATGGGGACCGAGAGGGAAAGACAGTACATGGGGACCGCGAGGGAAAGACAAAAACAGCACATGGGGACCGCGAGGGAAAGACAAAGACAGCACATAGGGACCGCGAGGGAAAGACAAAGACAGTACATGGGGACCGCGAGGGAAAGACAAAGACAGTACATGGGGACCGCGAGGGAAAGACAGTACATGGGGACCGTGAGGGAAAGACAAAAACAGCACATGGGGACCGCGAGGGAAAGACAAAGACAGCACATGGGGACCGCGAGGGAAAGACAAAGACAGCACATGGGGACCACGAGGGAAAGACAAAAACAGCACATGGGGACCGCGAGGGAAAGACAAAGACAGTACATGGGGACCACGAGGGAAAGACAAAGACAGTACATGGGGACCACGAGGGAAAGACAAAGACAGCACATGGGGACCACGAGGGAAAGACAAAGACAGTACATGGGGACCACGAGGGAAAGACAAAGACAGTACATGGGGACCGCGAGGGAAAGACAAAGACAGTACATGGGGACCGCGAGGGAAAGACAGTACATGGGGACCGCGAGGGAAAGACAGTACATGGGGACCGCGAGGGAAAGACAAAAACAGCACATGGGGACCGCGAGGGAAAGACAAAGACAGTACATGGGGACCGCGAGGGAAAGACAAAAACAGCACATGGGGACCGCGAGGGAAAGACAAAGACAGTACATGGGGACCGCGAGGGAAAGACAAAGACAGCACATAGGGACCGCGAGGGAAAGACCTTGTTTTAGTTGAAATAAACTCCAGTTTGGAGTTCACCCACCTGCTATTGCAGATCGATCGAGTAAAGAACCTTCCTTATTTGTAAACAAGGTAAATAACCTTGTTTTGTCACCTGCATGGACGATGTTACAATCAATAATTCATGTAGACAGGTATATTAAATCATTCTGTTTTCTGAAAATCACAAAGAATTTCGTCACTGCCATATTTTTGATACAAGGTTTTGGACTCATGGAGGAGACTAGCTCATGAAGGAGTTTTAGACTCATGGAGGAGGCAAAGACTATCAGGTGTACAAACTACCATAAGGTATTGCAGTAATGGAAATACAAAATAAGGAATGGAAGAATATCACAGGAATTATTAACAATGGCCTGGAGAGGAACAGAATGGGATGAATCAGTATGGGCAGAAGAGATCGGGGAAGTGCATGGGTGAGCGCATGTGGTATTGATGGGCAGTGCATTTGAATAGTGAATACCAAAGGACGACAACTTAGAAATCAAGGCTGGATGCCAGATAGTGTTGAAGGCTCGAGTGATAGTCAGGAAGATTTCCCTAACCTCTTACTTTTTGTTCAAGGCATCCGTCCTATATCAGGGGTAACATATCCTACGTGTATTGGCAAGGTCAGACGCCAAAGTTGTTGTCAACAAATAGTGATTTAAAGAGACTAGTACACCCGCACACTACGGGAGCTGCAGAAATGGTCATTCCTCTTTGGGGTATGTAGATTACAGTCGATCTATGGGCGGGTCTCAAGAACATTGTGTGTGTGTTCATTTACCAAGTTTCTTGTGAAGAGATCGCCAAGTGGTTTAAGCATTCGAGCAAGCACTCCATTCAAAACTGTTAAGGAACGGCTGGCTTGGCAAGCGCTAGCTAGCTGCTTGGTAAATGAGCACATCCTGGTCTTCCTCCCTTTGTTTCGTATTAAACAGCGGGAGCGAGTTTCAAAAGTTCGCTACGAAAAATGCCACGGTAGCGACAGAAAGGGCCATGTTATTAACGCAACATTTGTGGGGTATATAGAGTACCATAGATCTTCGCTCAGTTCTGCAAGTAAACCTTACATCATGGATGTTGGGATTCCTACAAATTTCTTCATTTAGTGTTATAAACAGCATTAGCGACTGTTTAAAAAGCTAATCATACGTGTTTGTGGTTTATAATATTTTTACTTCCTGTAGAAGCCGTTGCTCACACGGAAACGCCATTATAACGATAAGCTATTTATGCACGGTATCACTGCAGGAAAAACGCCTTGGGGAAGTGGGACATTATTAGTATTAATATTGTTTTGTAATAACATTAATATGACCCCACTGCAAAGCCGCAATGAGCCGGCGAAGCCAAAGCCTCAAAGTATTTTAATTACAAATTAGAGGTGCATAACATTGTGAATCAAAAAAAGGCGGGTGAAACAAACTCCTATTGAACTTTTTCGCAATTGTTTATGCATCCTTCCGCATCCGCAAGATGGCGGCCTCCATGGAGCGATTTGGTGCGTCAAAGCTTCAAAATTCTCAAGGGATCCAGCAAAATCTGGCTTTTCAACATAATACGTACGCGTTCATTCACAACACCAGCTTCGCCGGCTAATAATATGCGTCTATCATTAATTTTGTTATTAAAAGCGTCTTTGGAAAAACGCCACGATAAATCTTCTTCTTTGGAAAAACGCCACGATAAAGCTAATTTAACATTGATATACACCTCAACACGCAACCAAATGGCGGGGAAACCCCACTCAGGGGAGAAAACCCCCATGGGGAGGGGGCAAAAGAATGCACTACAAGCTTCATTATGTAACCCATGATCATCCTGTCAAGTTTGGTTGAGATTGGATAAGTAAGGACGGAGTGTATTGGCGACAAAAAATCATCAGACAGATGGACAGACACAAATGGTGTATTTCAGTATGATATTTCCTGAGGTTGGCTGCAACGATAGACTCCATTACTTTGCTAATGGCATTGGGAGAAGGATGTTAGAGGTGTAGATGAGGGGATTCCTTGTGGAACCTTTCTTATGGTGAACAGTGATGTATGAATCTCACCAAAATGGAGGTCGTTGTTCGTCAAAGTAGGAGTTGTGAAAGAGACATGAGAGAGTGTATGATAGGACTGAAGCACAGTTCACGAGAAATGGAGCATTTAGGAGCATCATGACTGTTACGGTCTGTGACCTTTTTCTTCTTCCTTACCCCCCCACCCCCCCTGTGAGTTAGACCAAGTGGTTTGGTCCATGTGTATAAAGCCTATGATTGGCTGTGGGGGCAGGGGAGGGGTCAGAAGGTGATTCAGAGGAGAGGGTGGTCATTTTGGAGGAGGGCTCATGGCGGAGTGCCTTTTCGGGTGTTGTGGAGTTTCCAGCTGCAATCTCTCCACCTGAAGGGTATGCCGGATCAAACCCTGCAGCCGCCTCTCTACCTGAAGGGGGACTTTGATCAATATATTGCTGCCGTACCTCTACTGCCTTGGGGCCGACTCGTGGACTTGCCTACTCCTACCCTCTCATGCTGGGCCTGCACTGGGGCCTACCCCTGGGCCTGCACTGGGGCCTACTGTTGGGCCTGCCTTGGGGCATACTCGTGGACTTGCCTACTCCTACCCTCTTGTGTGGGGCCTGCACTATGGCCTACCACTGGGCCTGCCCTGGGGCCTAATGCTGGGCCTGCCTTGGGGCCTACTTGTGGACATGCCTACTCCTACCCTCTTGTGCTGGGCCTGCCCTGGGGCCTACTCTTGGACCTGCCTTCTCTTGGACCTGCCTTCTCTTGGACCTGCCTTCTCTTGGACCTGCCTTCTCTTGGACCTGCCTAATCTTGGACTGGCCTAATCTTGGACTGGCCTACTCTGGTTTTTCCCTCTCTTCTCCCTTCTTTGTTTTATGTGTCGGAAGAGATTTTTCGTGTGATAATCCATAAATAAAGACAGTGTGATTGAAGGCTTGGTGTGGTTCAGGCCATAACAAATTGGGGGCTCGTCCGGGATCTGCATTATTTGATACCTGTCTTGGATTTTTGTATTTTTTTGCATTTGTAAGTTTTCTCATTGGCAGATAATTTGATTTTTGTTTACGGTGCTGGTACTTCTATATTACTGCAGCCATGCACCATGGCTGAGGAGATGTATTTTGAAGTGAAGGAATTTTTGTAGAAGAAGGGGCTATCAGTGCAAGATGTGGAACTGTTACGTAAGGTAGAGTTACGAGCTGTAGCTGATCATCTTGGGGTTAGTGGGACATCTAGTATGAAAAAGGCATAGATTGTTTTGGCTATTGTCAGTCGCATGGGTTTAGAACCGTGGGTAAAATTGAGGAGTGAAGCCGTGGAATTAGCCTGGATAGAATCAGAAGAAAGACAGCTCAGACTGAAGTTAGAAGACAAAGAACGGCAAAGAGAGTTTGAAAGAGAAAAGGAAGAAAAGCAAAGAGTTTGAAAGAGAAAAGGAAGAAAAGCAAAGAGAGTTTGAAAGAGGAAAAGAAGAACAGCAACGAGAGTTTGAGTTAAGAAAATTAGAAATTCAGGTGGGACAGGCCCAACCGGTTTCCAGCGATTCAGGTGGGGGTCAAAATGATCTCCCCCGTTCCTTTGATGTGGCTCGGAACATTAGGCATGTTCCCAAGTTTAACGAGGAGGAGGTGGAAACGTTTTTCTGTCTTTTGAAAAGATATCAAAACGTCTTCAGTGGCCTGTACAATACTGGACCCTACTACCACAAAGTGGGTTCATAGGGAGAGCCCAGGAAGTGTATTCAGCTCTGTCGGAGGATCAGTCAGAGAATTATGAGGCTGTTAAAAGGGCTGTGTTGTCAGCCTATGAGCAAGTTCCGGAAGCATACCGGCAGAAGTTCCGAACCTTAAAAAGACAGGCTCGGCAGACATTTGTTGAATTTGCGAGGGAGAAGGAAATGAGTTTGGATCGGTGGTATCGTTCTCTACAAGTGGATAGGACCTATGGTAATCGAAGGGAGGTTATCTTGATTGAAGAGTTTCGGAACAGTATCCCCTTGGACATTAGGACACACCTTACGGATCATAAGGTTGGTGAGTTGGAAAAAAGCTGCTTTTGGTGCGGATGATTATGAACTTACCTATAAGAGAGGCCTTGGTTTTCCTCATTATGGTACTACCTGGGATAACAAGAAGGCGGTTAGTGAGGACCGGTCAGAGGGGGAGTGGACAGACCATAGGGGTCCATTGGTGTGGCCGTCTCTGAGGAAGACAGTTTGAGTGGTCTAGGGCAGGCATCTCACCAGGGACCAGCCCCCACGTGTTATTACTGTAAAAAGAGGGGACATCTGAAGTCGAATTGTTGGAAATTGCAAAGGGAGGAGAAGCAGGGAGACTCCGTTAGACCTATTGCATTGGTTCGAACCAAAGTGGACAGCCACAGGGATCGTGCCCTTTCATTTAAGGTTGAGGATACTGCGGACCTTACGAGCCCTGTACAGGACCATTCTAAACCCTTTGTGTCAAAGGGCCAAGTGTCTTGGGACGGGACAGTCAAGTCCATAGTTATTCTGAGGGATACTGGGGCCGCCCAGTCGTTGATGTTGTCTAATATTGTACCATTGACTTTGAGTCGTTCGGGGAAAGCGAGTGCCTTAATCCAGGGCATTGCAGGTCGTTATGTCCCAGTCCCCTTAGATAGGGTGAACTTGAAGTCTGATTTGGTCACAGGACCCGTGATGGTAGGAATAGTCCGCACTCTCCCCATAGAGGGTATTAGTTTCGTATTGGGAAATGATTTGGCTGGCGATAGGGTTAGTGTTTCCCCAGTCGTGAAAGAGAGATTCCTCGAAGAGACTGAGAACCCTAACCTTCGGGACAACGGATGTACTTTCCGGGAAAGACTTGCCACCACCTGCAATCTCGCCAAGGAACCTGTGAAAGTATTTCAGCGAGTAATGAAGGCCCGTTTAGACATGAATGCGACAGCTCATGATTTTCGGCCTGGAGACAAAGTGCTAGTTCTACTACCTCTGCCTGGGTAGCTCCTTTTGGCAAAGTTTAGCAGTCCCTACTTGTTCGAAAAAAAGCTGAGGTGAACTACGTGGTGCGGACCCATGACAGATGGAAACCCCGCCGGGTGTGCCATGTTAATATGCTTAAAGGGCACTATGAGCCTGAGGCTGACCTCGGCCAGCCAATTGGTAGGTCATATAAAGCATCAATATATTGACTCCAGCGAATTAGACAGTGTTGCTCTGCAAGCCCCTGAGAGGGAACTGATGGGGGCTTTTAGTACAACCGTACCTCTTGAAAATGGGACATATTTCGGGTCGATATAATGTCATTGCCGATGCTCTTACTCGAGCTTAAGATATTTTTTTTCATGCCCCTGCATATTAGCTATGATGCCTGTAAATGTCACAATGAGAGGTGGCTGTTTGTTTATTGCACTGTTTATGCTGTGTTAAGACGAACCTGCCTTTGTAAGAGAAAACTTTTCTTGGGGTAAAGTTTTCTTCTTTAAGGGGCAGAGGTGTAACGGTCTGTGACCTTTTTCTTCTTCCTCCCCCCCCCCCTCCCCCACCCCCCTGTGAGTTAGACCAAGTGGTTTGGTCCATTTGTATAAAGCCTATGATTGGCTGTGGGGCAGGGGAGGGGCCAGGAAGGTGATTCAGAGGAGAGGGTGGCCATTTTGGAGGAGGGCTCATGGCGGCGTGCCTTTTCGGGTGTTGTGGAGTTTCCAGCTGCAATCTCTCCACCTGAAGGCTATGCCAGATCAACCCCTGCAGCCGTCTTTCTACCTGAAGGGGGACTTTGATCGAACTATTGCTGCCGTACCTCTACTGCCTTGGGGTCTATTCGTGGACTTGCCTACTCCTTCCCTCTTGTGCTGGGCCTACCCATGGGCCTGCCCAGGGGGCTACTGTGGGGCCTGCCTTGGGGGCCTACTGGTGGACTTGCCTACTCCTACCCTCTCATGCGGGGCCTGCACTGGGGCCTACCACTGGGTCTGCCTGCTGGGCCTGCCTTGGGGCTTACTTGTGGACTTGCCAACTCTTGGACCTGCCTACTCTCTTGGACCTGCCTACTCTTGGACCTCCCTACTCTTGGACCTGCCTACTCTTGGCCCTGCCTACTCTTGGCCCTGCCTACTCTTGGACCTGCCTACTCTTGGACCTGCCTACTCCTGGACCTGCATACTCTTGGACCTGCCTACTCCTGGACCTGCCTACTGTTGGACTGGCCTACTCTGGGTTTTCCCTCTCTTCTCCCTTCTTTGTTTTATGTGTAGGAAGAGATTTTTTGTGTGATAATCCATAAATAAAGACAGTCTGATTGAAGGCTTGGCTTGGTGTGCTTCAGGCTGTAACAATGACCGGTTGTGGAAGAGCTTAGCTGAGTAAAAAAACTTCTCCACTATGGCAGAGACAAATCACATGCTATGGGGAACATTCTGAAATGGGGGAACAGGTGAGTACAGGAACGCACATATTTGGCACCTTGGTACCTTGAGGGGAGACAGAGTTTAAGAACTTTGCTTTTCTCAAGTAGTACTGCATGACTTCCTCCTTTAGTAGAGAAGGAACGGAATGGGAATATGTATCAAACACAAATCTGACCAGATCCCATCATGCTTTGGAAAATGGTTATAGGCAGGTGAATAAACAACACAGGTGAGCCGAACAAATATACAATGGCTCTGAGCTGTGTGCAGAGAGTGCTGGTTGCCAACAGTAGTAAGGGCCTCCGAAGAGAAGAATGCAAGTGTTCTTTCGATGGTCTCATGACATGCATTGATATACACTATACAGTCACCTGAAAAAGTAAGTACACCCCATGTAAAGTTTTGACTTTTTCAACTTTTCGCTTTCAACTTTTCAACTTTTAAACTTTCAACTTTTCGCTCTTTCACGAGCCTCGATCTTGTGTACAAAAAAAAAAAAAAAGAAAAAAAAAAAAGATATTTCAACATACAGCTATTTGATCTTCATTTCAACAATATTGAAAGATAAAGGTGATATAATAAAACAAATGTCATGAAACATTTACATTTTGTAGTCCATTGTGTAATTTAAATAAACATAAATGCAAATTTCGCAGGAGGAAAAAGTAAGTACACCCCGACAATCCAACATTTGTCACTACTTCAAATACCTAAAATTTGAATCAGGTGCACCAGCTCATGTGCAAATGATTAGAACATCGTTAGAGACGATCTTGGAGGAACCTGTCTTATTTAAACCTCAGACATTTAGTTTGGTTTGCTCTTTGTTGTTGAAGTGTGCGGCGTCACCATGCCTAGATCAAAAGAGCTCTCTGAGGCCTTCAGAAAGAAGGATATAGATGCCTACGAGTCTGGGAAGGGATTTAAAAAGATCTGCAAACAATTTGAAATCAATCATTCGACTGTCCGGAAGATCATCTCCAAGTGGAGAAGATTCCAAACAACTGCCAACTTGTTCAGGCCAGGCCGCTCCAGCAAGTGCAGCCCGAGAGCAGACCGCAAGATGCTGAAAAAAGTCTCTAAGAACCCCAGAATGTCATCACGGGACCTACAGGTAGCTCTTGCCACTGTTGATGTCAAAGTGCACGAGTCTACCATTAGAAAGAGGCTGCACAAATTTGATCTGCATGGGAGGTGTGCCAGGACGAAACCTTTGCTGTCCAGAAAGAACATCAGGGCAAGACTAAAGTTTGCCAATGAACACCTCGGCAAAGACCAGCACTTCTGGAACAATGTGCTCTGGACAGATGAGTCAAAGGTAGAGCTATTTGGCCACAGTACCAGAAGACATGTTTGGCGAAAACCAAAGACAGCATTTGACCACAAGAACCTGATACCAACTGTAAAGCATGGTGGTGGAAATATTATGGTTTGGGCAGCTTTGCTGCATCAGGGCCTGGACAGCTCACCATCATATAATCCACGATGAATTCTTCATTGTACCAGAGGGTGCTTGAGGATAATGTGAGGCCATCTGTCGGAAAGTTGAAGCTTAAGCGAAGGTGGACCTTGCATCATGACAATGACCCTAAACATACCAGTAAACCCACCAAGGAATGGCTGAAAAGAAAGAAATGGCGGGTTCTGGAATGACCAAGTCAAAGCCTGGATCTAAATCCCATCGCGATGTTGTGGGGGGATTTGAAACGAGCTGTGCATGCAAGAAACCCCTCAAACATCGCACAGCTGAAAGAATTTTGCATGGACGAGTGGGCAAAAATTTCTCCCAGTCGATGTCAGAGACTGGTAGACAGTTATAA
The DNA here is from genome assembly GCF_964187855.1 of Myxine glutinosa. Classification (NCBI taxonomy): domain Eukaryota; kingdom Metazoa; phylum Chordata; class Myxini; order Myxiniformes; family Myxinidae; genus Myxine; species Myxine glutinosa. The sequence goes on from NC_136264.1 coordinate 174,690,658, forward strand.
GAAACGCCTACTTGAGGTTGTTTCTGCCAAAGGGGGAAATACCACCTATTAGAGCCAAGGGTCTACTTACTTTTTCCACATCAGGAAATGGCATCTCTGTTAATTTTTTGTTGAATAAATTATTGCAAAGTCAATTAACCATTGTCTTTTGTTCAATTAGATCACCTTTATCTGTAGATACTGTTTAAATAAAAAATATAATAATAACCACCTTTAGAGGCCATTTTTCCCCACAAAGCGGGGGTTGGCCTTTTTCGGGGACCGTGGTTGTTGTTGTTTTTCGGTCCCCTTTTTGAAGCAATGTTTTACGGCCGGATGCCCTTCCTGACGCCAACCCTTTTTGCCGCCTTTAACGACAAACAGGGAATTACCAGTGAACTGGTACTCAATTAGCCGACCTCGGAAGGATGACAGGCTGAGTCAACCCAGAAGACATGTTTTGGGGTGTACTTACTTTTTCATGTTTTGGGGTGTACTGTACTGTTTAAATGAAGATCAAATATTGATATGTCCACATATGTTAAAAAGATTTTAAAAACATTTCATGGGGTGTACTTACTTTTTCCACACGCGAAATTTGCATTTATGTTTATATGAATTATACAATGGACTACAAAATGTAAATGTTTCATGATATTTGTTATATTATATCACCTTTATCTATCAATATTGTTGAAATGAAGATCAAATAGCTGTATGTTGAAATATGTTTAAAAAGTCAAAACTTTACATGGAGTGTACTTACTTTTTCACGTGACTGTACCATGGTCGACATGAGGGACAAAAAAATTGAATGCGGGATGGAATGAACTTGAGAAGAAGATAAATCAGTCCATTGTAGAATTAGTTATTGGAGTAATCAATCTGAGGAGCTGATGGGATTATGGACCAGCCTTGACTGTAAATTGCCGATTGAAGACCAGACCAATCGGTTTTTCTAAATTGCCATATAAGTCTGTGCCTTTAAGGCTCTCTCATAGCTCAAAGATATGCCCACTTTTAATGACATCATAAAGGACACAAACACCAGACATGAAGACCTAATGTAACATGTTAAATAGGGTGGTGTTTTTAGACGCCGCATCAACGGTGGTAAACTTCTGAAAAAAAAATCCCTACAACCTGTAAAACCGTTATTTTATTACCCTCAGCAGAGGAGCGGGTATTGCATTTGAGTCCGTTTGTTTGTCTGTTTGTCCGCACAGAATAAATATGATTTTCTCTGCAACCGTTGTTCCGATTGACAGGAAATTTTCACCATAGGTGCAACTCCACCTGACTATTTTGTAATGATAATTATGACGTCATAGGTCACGAGGTTCGGCCGCCATCTTGGAAAAATCGAAAAAAATTGCACCTCCATATCTCCGAAAGCAATGAATAGAAAAAATTGAGACATGGCTCATTGTAAAGAACTCTCCATAGGGAATAAAATATGTTAATGATGATGACATAGGTGCCTCCATTATGACGTCATAATTCGACAAGTACAAAACTTCATCCAATGAAGATGAAATTTCTTGAGCACCATGTCGGCATAAACTGGTGGAGAAAAAAAAAATACTGATGACATCATCGGTCACGTGGTTCGGCCGCCATCTTGGAAAAACAAAAAAAAAATGCACCTTTATATCTCCGAAAGCGCTGAATTGAAAAAATTGAGACATGGCTTATTGTAAAGAACTCTCCATGGGGAATAAAATAGGTTAATGATGATGTCTTAGGTGCCTCCATTATGACGTCATAATTCGACAAGTACAAAACTTCATCCAATCAAGATGAAATTTCTTAAGCGCCATGTTGGCATGAACTGTTGGTGAAAAAAAAGAATGATGACGTCATCGGTTACGTGGTTCGGCCGCCATCTTGGGAAAACCGAAAAACATTGCACCTCTTTGTCTCCGAAAGTGCTGCATAGAAGAAATTGAGACATGCTCATTGTAAAGAACTCTCCATGAGGAATGAAATATGTTAATGATGATGTCATAGGTGCCTCCAATATGACGTCATAATTCGACAAGTACAAAACTTCATCCGATAAAGATGAAATTTCTTGAGCATCATCTGGGGATAAATTGGTGGAGAAAAATAATAATAATGATGACGTCATCGGTCACGTGTTTCGGCCGCCATATTTGTTTTAACACGAAAGCCTTAAAAACCACTGAAAATACATCCTGGCGAGGGTTTGCAATCTCTGATTGCTCTTTTTCTTGTTTAAATTGAATTATACTTGAAAGCTGTACAACACAAATCATCTTATTTGCATTTTCAAAAACACTCCGTTTAGCAGTACTTGGACAAAATATAACGCATTTTCCATCATCTCGACCAATCAAATTTGCTGCTTGCTGACCACGCCCATGTCCTTCCTTCTCAAGATTGTGTGGGGTAACGTGTTCTATTGACTCTCCAGGTCGTTTTTTTTTGGGGATACGAGATCGAAGCTCGTGTAAGAGCTAACATTGATCACAAAAAGACAAACTGACACATGAAACATAAAACATGATAAAGGGTGTCGGAGAACAAGATGGAGATGATGGAGAGCAGTTGGAGAGCAGGGATATCGGGAGATCTGTGGGAGGGAGAGGGCTTGGGGGAAGAGGCATGGGAAGGGGGGGGGGGGGGGGGGTTGGGTGGGAGAGGTAAAAAAAAAAAAATGCATGGACACTGCTGGGACTTCCAGGAAAGAAGTCGGCCTGTTTTAAAGACCTGGAGGGAGGAGTGGGATTGAAGAGAGTGAGGGTGTTTGTAGTAGTCGTGTCAGGAGTTGTAGTAGTCGTGTCAAAGTAGTAGTCGTGTCACTTTTTGTAGTAGTCATGCCAAAGACATAGTTAGCTGGATAACTTAGAGGTGTGCACACTCGTATTTGAGATGTCTAGCCTGGGTTTGAATCAATACACAGCCATTAACTTTTATCCTGGTGTTTCACTTGTGGGATGATGCATCAATGTGTGCACCATCCATCGGAGAGAGATTATGCTGGAGGACAAGTGGGCCAACACTGGTCTTTGGTGGATGTTAAAGATCCCGCGATGTTCCACGTGAAGAGGAAGCAAGCTATCACCTGCACCCTGACCAAATGACAAATTCCTACCATAACATACAAAGGGCATTCAGTTCATCAGTGGCACAGCTGCACCCTCAGCCAATAATGTTACCCTGCAGCCTTGTGCTGCAAACGAAAGAAGAAGATCAAGTACACTTTGGCCACAAGACATTCGGCAGCTGACCCACCAACAAAGTGGGAACAATTAGGTATGTTAAAGAAGCATATTATAAACGAAAGACAAAGACATAGAGTTTCTGCACTTTCCTGAAGGGTATGGTATGTTTATGCAAATTCACTACAGCCCATTGAATCAAAATGAAGTGGGAAAAATAACTTGTGCAATAATTTTATTCTCATTTTTATTTTGATAAAATATTGTAGTCTTTATAGATTCAGAAGTAGATTGGTCCAGAAAATGCAGAAAAACGCTTCTCTGAGCTTGAATAAAAACAAATTTTCCTCGGATGGCATGAGAAGGCTCGCTCCCATCGAACCCTTGCATACGCTCGAGCAATGTGAGAACTCTTCTTCAATTCTAAACTCTGGGGCACTGAGCATTTTCTGGATCTACAGCTGGCAAAGGAGGTTAACTGCATTTAAATCTTTCAAATTATCCTCATGATAAAAACATGCAATTGCTTAATTCCATTACATTTGGAGTTATGATTTCTACTGTGCCTCCTCACATTGGGGTACGAGCATGATTGCTAATCTCATTGAACCTTTTTAGGTGGAATCCTTGAGAAATATATCTGCAGGAGCTTTTGTGCAGGAAGCGCTGTCAATCTGTCGCCAGTTCATTGACTTCCCCTGCCATCCTTCCTGTTCCATCCCAAATCAATCCATGCTTGCTTTCATTTTTATTGTCCCTAAACAGGCTATTTGCATTATTAATTCCTTCCGGACACGTGATAGTAGTGCCCTTCCTGCAGAAAGTCAGGGCTGAAAAGAATGCTCAGCAACTTAGGTTACATGGCTCTAGTCCAACGATTTACAAAAGACAATACTTGTCAATCTACTTGAATTGACTTGTGTGTGTGTGTGTGTGTGTGTGTGTGTGTGTGTGTGTGTGTGTGTATATGTACACATACACACACACACACACACACACACACAAACATATATATATATATATATATATATATATATATCAGTCACTATGCGACCTTCATATCATCAGTGGAGAACCGCCAACAAGGTGTCCCATACAGCTGCTGCTGCACCTTGCTGGGAGCGATAAGCACCGCCTGCCACGTGGTAACGTTATCTCTGGTATCCACTCATCATATGGAGTCGACCTATTATATATATATATATATAATATATATATATATATATATATATATATATATATATATATGTATATATATATATATATATATATGTATATATATATATTGTTGGGGATTTGGGAATTGTGTGTGTAATTTGATGTAAATTTTCCCCTTTTGTATGCTGTAAATATTCCCTGTAAATATCACCCTCCAATTGTCGTGTCAAAGATCAAAGGTCGTCTGTAGTTAGGCCATCGCACACACGTAGCAAATCTATGATGTCCCTCATTAGTTATGTCCTTAGTAAATGTAGTTGAAGGTTCTGTGATCCACTAGTTCATTACATTGCACCGAATTAAATAAGATAGATCCCTCCGACATGGCATCTTCAAAGTGCCAGGTTTATCCACTTTGCCGCATTTTGACTCCTTTAGCCACTTTGCTGCATTTTGACTCCTTTAGCCACTTTGCTGCATTTCATCCCCCGTCCACTTTGCTGCATTTGACTCCATTACGCACGAGGTAACCTCGGAGAAGAAAGGCGTGTCTCCACCTCGTCATCGGGGGGGAGGAGTCAGCCAAGCGTGAGGAACAAGGCGTGGCTTTGCCAACGCCTCATCAAGAGGGGCGGGATCGGTGAGCCCTCGCACCAATCAAGGCTGAGGCGAGCTCACCGAGGGGCGGATCCAACGCACGCAGGTTGATCCCAAAAGCATGTCATAAAAGGGCAAGCGCGGGGTTTTATAGGGAGAAGCGGACACGAATGGTTACGTGAGCGGACTGCCTCAACGTGCTGCCCCCTTGCGCTGGAGCTTGCGCCGCCTCGTGTCGTCTTGGGCCCTGCTGACTGTGGAATCAACGTGAGAGAAACCAGCATCACGCCACCGGCCCTGACACCTTCACGAAGCGACCCCCCTGGACCGTGCCCCGTCCTGCTGGCATTCAATCCAATCGGCCATTTCCCCCGTGTAAGTGTGCCCGTTTGTCAGTCTTTCATGTTGTCTTGGGGTTATAAGTAAGACTGTTCATAGATAAGCTAATAATTTGCACTGTGTCTCCTTGCTCCTTTCTGTTCAGTTATTTTCTTATCCTTCCCATTCTCCTTGGTTATTTTTGGTCTTGTTAATAGTTCGCAATAAATCATATTTGTTCTTCCTACTTCTTCTTCTTCTCTTCTTCACATTCGGTCGCTTTAGTGATGTCCTTCATTGAATACCTGTGGCACGATTTGGCCAACGTTTAGGATTGGGTTTAGAACTGTTAATGGCTCGAACTTCGGGTTGCTAAAACCGCTCGGCAACTAGTCCATCTAAAACCGGGGTTTGAGCGGTACTTGTCTCCCTGGTCTGCGGAGGGACGGATAAAGGTATTCGGGATAAACCCTGGACCCATAACCATGATCCGTTCCATCCCGCGGGAGAGCGTTACAAGTACCAGGACCGGGGAGACGCCCAGCTTAACAGGACAAGGGGCTAATCACCCCTTGCTAACGGGAGAGCCGTCCCCCGAATCCGTAACAATATATATATATATATATATATATATATATATATATATATATATATATATATATATATATTGTTACGGTTTTCCGCCGCCCTTCCTACCAGAACCAAGGGGAGATTAAGCCCCTTGTTCTTTCTGGGCCGGCATAACCGAGACTTGAAACGCCCCTCCCAGGCAAACGCAAGGTAGGGTTTCGGGACAAGTCTCGCACGTACCAAAATACCTGCGCCACCGCGGAAGCGGGGAATCAAGCCTCGCACGATCAACGTGTAATTTGGGTACACTGAGCGGATTGTGTACCATGTGGTCCGTGCAGTTACCATTAGTATCGGGACCCGATTCGAGCGGTTCTATTCGTACCACGCTTAGTCAATGATGGAAAACACGAGATGGTCGAATAAAGGAAGAACACGATATAATTATTATTTACACTTATACAGTATGTACAATGATTCGGTAGAAGAAGAGACACAGGGCAGTCTTACGCAGTCTTATATTAATCCCAGACACGGGCCCGATCACACTCACAAAGGGGAAATGCAGGTAGAATGGTGTTCCATGCTGAACGGTCGTCCAGGAATGGCCCCGTCCGGCATGGCTCTCCACGGTCACAGCACGTCCCGCGAAGATGGCAAGCAGGCGGTGGAAGGGATCTCTGTAGCGCGTCTCTCGAACAAAGGGCAGATGAGGCAGGAGGTAAATGTACGCGTCTCTCGCTGGCTGGGCGGTTTTCCACAGCGCGTTTAGTTACCGGCGCGCTATCACTTGCATAGCCCAATGGAGGCTCAGCCTCAAGCTCAACCGAGCGTCCAATTTGGTATGAGCGCTTATAGCTGGGTTCATGCGCGTCCCCTCTCAGAACTCGTAACTCTCATAAAGCGCCTCTCCCATCACTACTCAAGCTCAACACCCAGCGCCTCTCCCATAACTACTCAAGCTCAACACCCAGTGCCTCTCCCATAACTACTGGTGTGGGGGCTTCGCGCAACAGGTTATATGGACAACCCCCTTAGCCCTCTCGAATGTTCCAACCACACCCTATGACGCAGTGCCGCAGCCACTCCCTTTGAGCCCTGATTGGCTTACCGTCAGCTTCTCCGCCGCCCTCAGCCCTCATTCGGTCTTGCCTCGATTTGCCAGGCCTGCCTCGTGTTAATTCGCGCCAAAAAGCCAAAGGCAGCATAAGGAGGCATAAGGCGGCATAAGGCAATAGAGGCGGCATAAGGCAATGGAGTCAGCATAAGGCAATGGAGGACCGACTCTCATTATTCTACTCAACGCAAGACTAACACAGGAAAAGGACTATGCTCACACATACTAAGAAATAACTGAACTATCGCGAGGCTACAAGTTGTTGTGTGACTAAACTATGAGGGGGAAATTTAACCATTATTGTACAAACTCAAAACCGCAACAATATATATATATATATATATATATATATATATATATATATATATATATATATATATATATATATATATATATATATATATACATACATACATACATACATACATACATACACTACCGGTCAAAAGTTTTAGAACACCTCAATTTTTCCAGTTTTTATTGAAATTTAAGCAATTCAAGTCCAGTGAATAACCTGAAATGGTACAAATGTAAGCAGTAAACTGTTCGAGGTTAAAAAAAAAGTTTAGGTGAGCAAAAACGAAAAAAAAAAGTAAATTGCACAGTTATATTGTAAAAAAAGGCCTTCTTCAGGGCAAAGACTGGTCACTGTGTGTATGTGACAACAATATGCCAAGCACTCCACAAGTCTAGCCTGTATGGTAGGGTGGCAAGAAGAAAGCCATTACTCAAAAAGTCCCACCTTGAGTACGATTTGAGGTATGCAAAAAAACACTCCGAGATTCTGAAGCCGTGTTGGAAAACGGTTTGTGGCCTGACAAAACCAAGATGAAACTTTTTGGCCTAAATGCAAAACGTTACGTTTGGTGCAAACCCAACACAGCACCTCACCCAAAGAACACCATCCCTACTGTGAAGTATGGTGGTGGCAGCATCATGTTATGGGGATGTTTCTCATCAGCAGGAACTAGGGCACTTGTTAGGATAGAAGGGAAAATGGATGGAGTAAAATACAGAAAAATCCCAGAGGAAAACTTGCTCCCCTCTGCAAGAAAGCTGAAATTGGGACTGAAGTTAATCTTTCAGCATGACATCGACCAGAAGCACACAGCCAAAGCTACAATGGAGTGGCTCAGGAACAAAAAGATAAATGCCCTTGAGTAGTCCAGTCAGAACCCCGACCTAAATCCAATCAAAAATCTGTGTCTTGACTTGAAGATTGCTGTCCATCAACGCTTCCCACACAACGTGACTGATCTTGAACAGTTTTGTTCAGAAGAATGGGCAAATATTGCCCAATCAAGGTGTGCAAAGTTGGTAGAGACCTATCCAAACAGACTCACAGCTGTAATTGCTGTCAATGGTGCTTTCGCCAAGTATTAACTCAGGGGGGTGGACACTTACCCAAGCCACCAATAAGGAACATATCATGCAGTTGACAACAAATAGATAAAAAGGATTTTCCAAAGATTCAGATTGATCATTGATGAAGATTAGAAATAGGATGGGCCCAGAACACTGCCTTGGGGTACTCCAGCTTTAACAGTGAGGGGAGATGAAAGGATTCCATTGAGGATGACACGTTAGTTACGAGAGTATAGGATGTCAGGAAGCCATGTATGGAGTTGGCCTTAGATGTCATAGGCAGAGAGTTTGGAGAGCAAGGCAGGATGTCTGACTGTATCAAAAGCACGAAATATGTCGAGAGAGACGGCACTGATCTCATGGGTACCAAGAGTGACGGGTGATCTCATGACTGGTAACAACATCCATTGTTGCAAGTGCAGGAGCAGAATGTCCAAGGTGACCTGGTCTGAATCCAAATTGGTGATTTGAGATGAGGCTGTTCGAGAAAATGAAGGATTTCATATCAACTTCCGATGATGGATTAAATGACCTTGCTGATGATTGGAAGTAAGCTAATAGGTCTTTAGTTAAGGGGATCGGTTTTTGCACCTTTCTTATGCAATGCTGTGAAGTTGGCTGATTTCCAAGGAGACGACACAGAATGCAGGTATAGATGAGTCTTACTGAGTTTGGTGGGTACAGGGAGCGAGGGGTGTACACACAAAGAGCTATAGCTCATATTGGACCAGGACATAACAGAAAGAAACAATGTTTTTGCAATATTGTGAGCACGTGTAGTTCATTGAACTTTTTGAACTCCTCATTTGCGAATACGTTTTTCAATATTTGTTTGTGGATTTCAACTGACATTATCAAAGACCTTGTTAAATATCAACGCTTCTCATTATTGTTTCATTTTTTTTCCTCTTTTGCTCTCTCCATGCAATAATTTGCCTGTCTTTTTTTAATTCTGTTTTTTGGATAGCCACTGTTAAACTTCAATTGCATGCCTTGTTTGATACACACTGGTCAGCATATGACAATGCTTCATACAATGCAAACCCATTTTTCTTCTACGATCAGGTTCAATATCAAGAGGACATCTCGGCAAGCTATAATCACATCTCGGCCTGTCAAAACACCAAACCTTGTGGCCCGATAATCATGGAGTCCACTTGTGTATATCACGTGCTGATCGCTCCACTGGCAGAGTACGTGCTGTCGAGAAGGACATTGAGAATTCTCACCACGTTTCATGGGGTTTAGGTAATCCTTTTTTCATTAATTTTCACAAGTGGAGAAAACAAAACAAGGAACTTACCTTGGCATCTCCTTTTTCCAGATATACTGATGCTGTTTTATGCACCACACTTGAAATGACAAGTCTTTGGTTTGTACATATTGAATAAAATCAAATTTGATTGGAAGTGACTTGCAATGACTGCTACCCTGGCATTTCAGGTGCTTGAAGGAAGAAGAAAAAACAGCACTGGATTTTCACGGCTCACCAGCCGAGTAATAGATGCCTTTTTCTCAGTGTATTAGCATCTCAAGTTATCCTCATGCCAGCTCTGGCTGCGTCAAGTGACTGCAACATGCGACGTGCAAAATGGGAATCTCTGATTATGTCAAAATGCCAGTCTTCATTAGTTTCATTACAGCAAGTCAACCCCACGGGGTGTTTGGAAAAACCACATAAGCAGCGATTGAAGCTGTGCTTGCAGGGAGGCTTTTGCCCTCTGTGCAGTTGAAGGCAAGGAAAAGGCATTGATTTCGTGTGGTGCATTCTGCTGTGAGTTTGGATAGTACAAACCACAACTCCTCTGGTGATTTCCAAGTAGCGAGAATGATTTTGCAATTTAAATGCTTCACAGCCTTATTTGTTAGAAAGAAGACTTAATCGATTAATCATTTTATTTGAGTCAGTTCTATAATCTATCTATAATTCCAGTAATCTCTGTGTGTATGTATGTATGTATGTATGTATGTATGTATGTCTGTTTGTCTGTGACCGCTGTTTCTCGACAACTACCGGTCCGATATACTTTAAACTTGCCAGGTATATTGCTGGGGACCCGAGGATGTGCCTTTTCAAGGTTTCATATTAATCGGAGAAGTAGTTACCGAGCTATGTCCAAAAAACGATTCAACCAATCAGAGAGCAGCGAGCTATCACGTGTGCCGAACGTGGCGAACAGACTCTGCCTCGGACGGCACATTTGAGAGCGTATTCATTTATTTCACGTTGGCAAACTATGTTGGCGCTATGTTGGCGTTAAACTATGTTTTAAAACTAATTAAAACTAATTTGCGATTCATCGTAACTGCGATATGCGACCTTCCGGACAGTGAAGACTGCACTTCCGGCAGCCAATCACAGAACGCGTTGTTGCATAGGCGTGGCCGATGTGAGAGCGAGCCGAGCCGAGCGCGTGCGCCATTACGGTTCGTAATTCGATTTCTTCCGGAGAAAATAATAATTTCTCGATTTCTTATGCGCATTATTTCTCCCAATTCAGTCAGAGCGAAGGGCGGAAGCGAAGAGCGTTGTTTTTTTTGTTTACGGGCGTACGGGCGTACGGGCGGGGTAGAGCGTACGGGTAGCGTTTTTTTTTTTTTTTTGGCAAGGAACGGGCACCCACGTACGGGCATGCCCTAGTGATTATAATGTTAACATGAATAATATTGTTACGGTTCGCGGTTAAGGATGTTATATTTGCCGAGCGGAGGCCCTGCGACCTAACAGTTTTTCCCGACTCACCCAATTCACCCAGACGTTGGCCGTATCGTGCCACAGCTATTCAATATGGAAACCTCCAAAGCGACCGAATGTAAAGAGGAGGAAGAAGAAGACGTACGGAGGAATAACAGGTTTTATTAATTATTTTCACAAGCCAAAGCAAAGAGAGCAGTTGGTTATATACAGAAAATGGAAGGAGCAGGCACACAGTGAAATCTTTAGCTTACCTATACAAGCTTAATTAATAAACCCCAGGACAACGTTAAAGATAGACGGACGATCACACTTACACGGGGAAATGCAGGCAGGAATGAATGGCTTGGAGATGGGTGGCTTTAAGAGGCAAGGAGGGTTCAGCGGGTGACTGGGCACGGTCGGGCCAGAAGGCACTGCCGTCAAGAAGCCGAGCTTTGGTCCCAAACTGCGCGGGCGAAGTTCCTTTCTCTGTACTGCTGCCTCGTGCGCTCCATGCGTTGCTCCGGTCCGCTTTTCCTGCAGCGCGGCACGTTTCACGGCGGCTCGGTCACACCTGCTCGTCTCCAGCGCATCTCCTGGACCCATCTCCGTCAAAGCTCATCTCGTATCTCCTTGGGGAGCGTCCCGCGGCGGGTTATATAGGCCCCGCCCTTCACCCTTTTCGAACCTTCCCCAAACGTTCTCTCTCCGCCCTCTCAAGCCAAACCCCTCGTTCTGGGTTGGATGAGCAGGGCTGACTTACTCCTCCCCTCTATGACGAGGTGGAGACCCGCCTTTCTTCTTTGGCGTTACCTCGTGCGTAATGGAGTCAAATGCAGCACAGTGGACGGCAGATGGAAATGCAGCAAAGTGCCTAAAGAGGAAATTGCAGCAAAGTGGCGAACCTGGCACTTGGAAGCTGCCAAGGGGCGTCAGAGGGCCTACTCTTATTTAATTCGGTGCAATGAAGAGTCAAACTAGTGGGAAACACATCCATAGCCTACACAGAGAATAAGGGACTAACTATTTAAAAGGATATATCGTGTCCTGTGTGTAGGTTTATGGAATTAACTAAGAGGACGAGCTGCGACCATTCTTTACATTACGAGGGTCAGTTACACACAACAAAACCATACTTTTCACATTCGTTACACTTTCTCAAAATTGTTACACTTCTCAAATCCGTTACACTTCTCAAATTCGTTACACTGCACCCTCCTTTCTTCAGGCCCGTGTTCGGGCCTACAAAACTTTAACTTAGTGTGACACGTAGGTGTAATTCCCTCTACAATTAACCTGACCCTGAGTGTGACAATTTTAAAACACAAATAAATATGTCCCCCTGCTGCATTGCACCCTGCCTAACAGATTTGTGCCCACAGGATAACCGAATTACGGAATTGTTTTCAAGCTATACATTTACGGTGGGGAGCATTATTTACAGTGATGTTCTTTCTTATTTACAACGCAACCCAGGACCTGTGTTTTTTTTTTCTTTTCTTTTTAGGGAAACAAAGAGAAGGAAATTCCTGTTGGGAGGGAGGAGACAGCACGCATTGCATCGATGCACCAGTACCAATAACACCAAAGCACCCAAATGCACCAACCAGTGCACAGTCATTACTGTTTGTAATAAACACACAAAAAAAACAACTGGTGGTGGTCTTCTCCTTCTCTGCTGGGCTGATGTTCTTCCCGATGTCTTCTTGCTTCATGCGGCCTACTTGGAAATATAAAAAGCACAAACCGTGTCCATTTTTATTTAGGGCCACAGGGGCCAACTAAGGGTGGTCCACCTGTTTGGCATAGGTGCCACCTTACCGAGGTCCACAAGCAAGATTCCCTGGCCACTATGGCCGGTCTCCAACAGAGGTGCCCTGCCCCAGAACCTGGGGTCCTTCAAGTGGTACTCGGCCGCAGAACAGCGGTCCATAAAGTGGTACATCAATGCAATGCATGCTGGTTGAGAGGGTCCTGGCACACAAGACGACCTCCGCATGCTCCCCTCAACACCCAGTGGCGCACAGTCCTCAGGTGGGAGACAAAAAGGGGGGGAAAGACAGATGAGCGAGGGGTAAGGTCACAAGGGTACACATCAAACAAGGCAATGCAAGGCGAAGTGCGTATGGAGAGCGAAGTGAGAAAGCTCGTCCCTACCGTACGTCACCCCCCCCCCCCCTGTCACCTACTCTACCCTTGCCCTTACCCCATATTTACAAAATCTACACCTTTACAAATCCGTCACTACCGTCACATCTTCCCCATATTTCCCCGACACCAAATTCGTCTCCACAATCCCTCTATCCAAAATTTGCCATCACCCAATTCATCATCAACCCTCATAAGGAGGAAGAGATGGAACATCAAGGCACAATGTCACACCCACGTCATGATGCGTCTCACATTCCAACATTTGCATCAATAAAAATAATAAAAACCACCTGGCATGGTGCGGAGTACCTGTCACCTCAGGTGAGTGGATGCAGATGGTGCAAGGAGATTTTCATCCTAACGACTTTCTAAATGACATTAACACGCTTTACACTACCCGGGGTCTTTCCCTGCCAATCCATTGGACAACTTACACTATGGGTTCTAAAAACCAATTCCCATTGACCAAACTGTGGTGCTTCTCCATTTTGGGGCCTCACTCCCCCGATTCATCTCCCGGTGCCCTTGCACAATTTCTGGGCTGAGACGTGTAGCTCTCCCAGCAGGTCTACCCACCTGCACACCTCCACCACTGTAGTTGCCACCCGAGCTTACCTAGCTCCTCACCCTAACCTAACTAACTGGGGAAGGCCCCTCCTGGCTCTGTCACCCCACTCGGTGCCCTCTGGCACTGGGCTACCCGGGTCCGTCCTCCGGATCCTTGGGCCCCATCCACAACTACCGGCTCCCAGAGCCCACCTGCGGCCTCACCTGGCCGAGATCCTCACAGTGGTGGAGTGCCCAAACCAACTACACACACTAACAGGCTACACGCCCAGCCATTTCCACAACACTAATGCACCCATCCAAATACCATTCTTCCACCACGCACCACAGATGCCAATATCCAACCACAATTTACCTATACCCTCTACCTAACACTTACACTACCCTCCCCGGGTATTCGTGATGGGGGTCCATCCTTCCCCCACTCACACCTTCGCACCATCCACTCCACTCCATAGTTTCCACCATACTCACTCCACGACCATCCATTCCAATACTCCATATACTCCACACTCCATGTATTCCACATTCCATGTATTTCACACAACCATTTATTCCATACACCTGTTGGTGCACACCTGTGCACTCACACCTGGTGCCACCTGCACCCTCCTTCCTTCCTGGACCATTTGGTCAACACCACATGCAATCACCACTACTCCCTCATACACTGCTCCATACACCTGTTCAGTTGCACACCTGTGCAATCACACCTGTTCACCATACACATGGCATCATCTAATCTACCTGGTGCCCTGCTAACTTAGTGCTCCCTGTCTTCCCTTTAAACTAAGCACATACCACGTCATTATCATCCACACTACCCTCTCTGCATCCCCACTACAGGTGTCATTGTCACTACCTAATCTTAACGTCACCTAAGGTCATCTTCTAGGTCCCTACACATTATCCAAACCCACCCGGGCTAGTTTTCACTGCCATAAACCCCATAACTAGTGCTCCTTTGCCCCCCTCTGTGAGGGATGGTGGATTGGCCATCCCATCACATGGGGCATCTCTTACTATAAATTTTGCTCGTCCAAATTTCAATCAAAAATTTGCCAATCACTCTACCAATCCTCTGCCAATCATCACTCTGCCAATCCTTTGCCAATCATCAAATTTTGTTTTCCTAATTTCGGGTCCAGACCACTATCCTCATCATTACAGTCTACTTACTAATGCCTCTCAGTGCGCCAATTCACTTCCACAGCCCGGCTTCGTACAGCCGAGCAATGAATGCGGGTTGTTTGGTGCCGGCGGCTGGATACGTCCCGCATTCGGTGCAGGGAAGGACGCTTACCCGGGCCGAGGTCCCACGCACCACCTCGGCACGGAGCCATCCCATGGCCCGATCTCGACCTGCCGGAACGCCTCAACAAAAGGGGGTCGCCATGACGACCCTTCCTATCGGGCTGCCCGTTCCGCCTAGCAGAGCACGGACGCGGCCGTTCCAAACGCGGCCCAGCGTGGATCACGTACGGCAGTCCTTTCGAACCCGCCGTGGTTCGGATCCCCGCTGGTCCTCGCGGCACGCGAAGATGCCCGACGCGCACCGAGGGCCCGATTCGGCTAAATGTCGTTCTAACCGCTACCCTGGTTACCGTCGATGCCTCACCTGCATGCTTACACGCATACGCTACGCCTTTCACCCTCACTGAGCTCGATGCTCCAACGCCGCCCGTACACCCCGCATACTTCGTTATTGCACTCGTTCTTTCGCTCACAGACTTGGTCACACACCTGACCAACGAACACCTTGGCACACACTCGTCGTACGCACACCTCACCAACACCCCTCTTCGTGCCCCCTCCTCGGTCACCTCCTCCGTGACAATCACAGGTGTGCTCTCACTCGCACATCCAACCACGTGCCTCACTACAAACTCAAGTGTGCATTCCCACACACGCTCTACCATTTCAGGTGTGCATCCTTCCATTCCAGGTGTACATCCTCTCTCACCTGTCACAACCAACTCACGCTCCGTGTCACTCTCACTACTTTCACCACCACTCTTGACAGCGCACTCACCCTTACTCTCGACAGCGCACTCTTTCCTCACGCACCTGTCCGTTACACACCTTTCTCGCGCACACTCTTGCGCACACTCTCCCGTTACATCCTCTGTAACACTCACCACAGGTGTGCATTCTTCCTTACTTTTGACAGCGCACTCTTTCCTCATGCACCCGTCCGTTACACACCTTTCTCACGCATCCTCTTGCGCACACTCTCTCGTTACTTCCTCCGTAACACTCACCACACCGCGCTTTCATGTGCCCCCTCGCACACGCGCTACGACCAACTCACTCTCGACAGCACACTCACTCCTCGGCGCGCATTTTTTCCTCACACACCCCATGGTCGGACATTCTCGCACACCTCCTCTTTTGCACACCGTACCTGTCGCACACTTCACCAACGGCCTCTCACGAACACCAGGATCCAAATCAACCCCCAAGCCGACTGAAGCTTTCCTCACATCATATACATTTCCACGTATATCGCCACTCACCTTGGCACCTCGTCTCTGCACCTCCTTCGCCACCTGCAAACTCTTTATTTGGTTAGCGAGCACATCATCACGATTTGAGCACCAACGTTGCACATATTCCATCACCTCCTCCTGTATTTTTCTCTTATTTTCTGTCTGTCTCTTCTTAATTTCACTCACCTCTTCTTCCACTTCCTCTAATTTCTGCTTCACCTCTTTTATTTCCCGGTGCGTCTCCTCAAGTTCGTCCTCTAAGGCTATCTTGACCGTCTCTATGTGCGTCCTCACCTGCCGGTCCTTCGTCTCCATTACCTCTGTCACCTCATCCAACCTCATTGTCAGTCCCTCACGTACCATCTGACATTGCCTCTGTGTCGCTATCAAGTCATTTTTTATGTCGTTTTGTGTCGCTTTTAACCCTCCTAGTACCGCAGTGTTCCTTTGAACCTGCTTCGTTAGTTCTTTTTGTCCCTCCGTCAGCTGGTCTGCCTCCTCCGTCAGGTCCTCTATGCCCCCTTGTAACTTTGTCGTCCCATTTCTCACCTCTTTCTCCATACGCTTTTCACCTCGCTTTACCTCCTCGCGTACCCCCGAGACCTCCTCACCTACACCTCGTCGTATCTCCTCTTTCATCTCCTCCCTCTCTTTTGTAGATGCCACCCTCATCTGTCCCAATTCATCCCTCTGAGCATCCAGTTTGGTTTCTACCCCGATTTTCACCTCCTCTATCTGCTCTCCCATTTGTTTAATTTCTCAGGCGGATTGCTCCCCTATTTCCTGCAATTTGCCTTCCATTCTATCTTCTAGCCCCCTCAACCCATTTTTCACCCCCTCTAACTGATTCTCCTGGGCAGCCATTCTATTTTCCACCCCCGTTAACCCATTCTTTACCTCTTTTATCCCGTTGTCTAATCCCTCAAATTTAGCTTCTAGCCGTTCCACCATTTCTCCCATTTTGCCCCCCATTTCTCCCATTTTGCCCCCCATTTCGCCCCCCAATCGCTCACTATCAGCCCTTGCTTCGTCCCTCATTCGCTCACTATCAGCCCTTGCTTCGTCCCTCATTCCCTCACTATCAGCCCTCGCTTCGTCCCTCATTGCCCCCATTTGCTCACTCTGAGCATCCATCCGGTTCCCCATTTGCTCACTATTCTTCTCCATAAGGGCCTTCATTTGTATCATAAAAAGGTTCAAATCCACCGGTGGCGCTGCTACGGTCACGGGCGCGGCAAAATTTGGTGCCGCTACACCCACGTGCGCGAGGACGCCATTTTGTGCGCCTGATACCTCCTCAAACACCTCCTCCATATACATTTCCCCGAGGTCCTGGGTCGATTCTACCCCATCTATCTCTCCCACCGACATCCCGTCGCCTTGACCAGCCATGGCGCGATTTCAAAATTCGGGTTTTGTAAAACAAAAGCAATTTCGGTAGTTTGTAATTTTGAGCGCGTTAAACGCTTCAGGTCTGAATCCCACTCCTGACACCAATTGTTACGGTTCGCGGTTAAGGATGTTATATTTGCCGAGCGGAGGCCCCGCGACCTAACAGTTTTTCCCGACTCACCCGATTCACCCAGACGTTGGCCGTATCGCGCCACAGCTATTCAATATGGAAACCTCTAAAGCGACCGAATATAAAGAGGAAAAAGAAGAAGACGTACGGAGGAATAACAGGTTTTATTAATTATTTTCACAAGCCAAAGCAAAGAGAGCAGTTGGTTATATACAGAAAATGGAAGGAGCAGGCACACAGTGAAATCTTTAGCTTACCTATACAAGCTTAATTAATAAACCCCAGGACAACGTTAAAGACAGACGGACGATCACACTTACACGGGGAAATGCAGGCAGGAATGAATGGCTTGGAGATGGGTGGCTTTTAGAGGCAAGGAAGGTTCAGCGGGTGACTGGGCACGGTCGGGCCAGAAGGCACCGCCGTCAAGAAGCCGAGCTTTGGTCCCAAACTGCGCGGGCGAAGTTCCTTGCTCTGTACTGCTGCCTCGTGCGCTCCTTGCGTTGCTCCGGTCCACTTTTCCTGCAGCGCGGCACGTTTCACGGCGGCTTGGTCACACCTGCTCGTCTCCAGCGCATCTCCTGGACCCATCTCCGTCAAAGCTCATCTCGTATCTCCTTGGGGAGCGTCCCGCGGCGGGTTATATAGGCCCCGCCCTTCACCCTTTTCGAACCTTCCCCGAACGTTCTCTCTCCGCCCTCTCAAGCCAAACCCCTCGTTCTGGGTTGGATGAGCAGGGCTGACTTACTCCTCCCCTCTATGACGAGGTGGAGACCCGCCTTTCTTCTTCGGCGTTACCTCGTGCGTAATGGAGTGTCAAATGCAGCACAGTGGACGGCAGATGGAAATGCAGCAAAGTGCCTAAAGAGGAAATTGCAGCAAAGTGGCGAACCTGGCACTTGGAAGCTGCCATGGGGCGTCAGAGGGCCTACTCTTATTTAATTCGGTGCAATGAAGAGTCAAACTAGTGGGAAACACATCCTTAGCCTACACAGAGAATAAGGGACTAACTATTTAAAAGGATATATCGTGTCCTGTGTGTAGGTTTATGGAATTAACTAAGAGGACGAGCTGCGACCATTCTTTACATTACGAGGGTCAGTTACACACAACAAAACCATACTTTTCACATTCGTAACACTTTCTCAAAATTGTTACACTTCTCAAATTCGTTACTATATATATATATATATATATATATATATATATATATATATATATATATATATATATATATATATATATATATATATATATACATTATTTATTTATATTTATATATATATATATATATATATATATATATATATATATATATATATATATATATATATATATATTGTTACGTTTGTAGGGGGTAGGCAGTGATTACTTTAGTCCAGGTAGATTTGTATAGATTAGTGTGCTCCTGAATGCCAAAACGAAATAACAACCCTGGTGTTGGTGTAGCGGCTAGGGTGCCGGCTTAGGATCCTAGGATCCTGGGTTCGAATCCCAGTAGATCGCTGAATTAATGCCAGGGGGGTTGACTCAGCCTGTCATCCTTCCGAGGTCGGCTAATTGAGTACCAGTTCACTGGTAATTCCCTGTTTGTCGTTAAAGGCGGCAAAAAGGGTTGGCGTCAGGAAGGGCATCCGGCCGTAAAACATTGCTTCAAAAAGGGGACCGAAAAACAACAACAACCACAGTTCCCGAAAAAGGCCAACCCCCGCTTTGCGGGGAAAAATGGCCTCTAAAGGTGTTTTTTTTTTTTTAGTGTGCTCCGTATGCCGTGAAAAAGAAGAACCATCATGTAATAAGTAGGGATCCAGTAGACCATGTGTTCAGATTGAGGTGTATCTTTGTCCCGATTACGAGGAGTGGGGCATGTAAACTAGCTCAGGGATTATGGGTAAATTATCCCTTGTATGTCGAGACCTCTGTAATTTATCCCTATGTCCCTTTTGGCACCGCACCTTAGACACGTAGGCAGAATCCCACATTTAAACACCCTAAAATAAACTTACCGGAAGCCAGGACATTGAGGGCTGCCGCTGACAACTCTTAACTTTGGAAGCACATAGGTTGGGCAGGCTGAGGCCACACCCCGAGGAGTCGTGATTTGTCAGGGTTTTGATTGACGGAAAGGACTGGTAGGGAGCAACTCGCTGATTGGCGAAGCACGACCGATAACGTCAGAGAGCGGCGTGTAAAGTGGTTGAAGCGGGGAACATTTGACCCTTCTCGTTCTGGATGCCATAGTGAACGGTCGTGATTGCTCCTCTCCTCCCCCTTCTTGAGGTTTTGAGTCTGGCAGTAACGTTGTGGGCCGGCATCTCCTCCTTGTTTCCCTGTTCGTTTGGGCATTGAGAGGGAACATTCCCTCTTGCGCCTCTCGTTCCAAAAGCCATAGCGGATGGTTGGGTTTCGCTCTCTGGACGGGGAGGCAGCCGTGTTCCAGCATCGGGCTGGTAGTCATAGGGCGGAAGAGCAGTGGACTGAGGGCTGCAGTTTCACACCAAGGATGACGAAAATAGGCACGGTTGGGGGAGCGAGCTGCACAAGGGCCGTTTGATTCACACGGAAGGCCTGTTTCATGCCAGCGGGCACGGCCTAGTGAACGAGGGCATACTGAGGCCTAGCAGCGTGCGAGCGAGCGGATTTCCCACCAACTCCAGCAGAGCCGCGCCCAGTCTGAGCGCCCGGGGCCTGGACGATTCCTGGTGAGACGCACCAGCGATAAGATAATAACCACACACCTTTATTTTATCCAACATTATTTCATCCTTCGTCTGTGTTTGTGTCTGTTCTATATCACATCCCAATTTAGGAATATATTCACCGTGTTTTATTTTGTACCGGCATTTCTTTGAATAAACCTGATATTTTTGAACATTTTAAATCCGTTTTCGTTTGAGTTTTTTTTGCAGGTTTGAGGACTGCCAGTGGGATCCGTGCAGGTAAGTACTCTTTAGCATCCTCATCCTCCTTCTCCTCCCCTTTCCACCCCCCCCCCCCGGCGTGTATTAACTTTGCCACATTTTGAACCGAGTGCCTCAGAGTAAAGCTTGTTTGTCTGTCCGTGCTACCCGAAGGTATACACCAAGGGTAGTCACACGACAATATATATATATATATATATATATATATATATATATATATATATATATATATATATATATATATATATATATATATATATATTGTACCGAATTTGGAAAGTGTAAAGAATGTGAGAACTGGTTTACTGTGTTTTAACTGGCCCTCGTAGAGTAAATAAGATCGAAAGACGTCCCCCTCGTTAATTCCATGAACCTACAGACAGGCCACGATATATCTTTTAAATAGCTTATTTCCTTATTCTATGTAGGCTAAATATGTGTTTCCCACTAGATTGGCTCTGCATTGCATCAAACGAAATAAGCGTAGGCCCCTCCGATGATCCATGGGAGAAATGGGGAACGGCTAGAAGCTAAATTTGAGGGGTTAGACAATAATCTTAAGGGATTAGACAAGAAATTTGAGGGATTAGACAATGGATAGAGGGGGTGAAACATGGGTTAATGGGGTTAGAAAATAGGATGGAAGGCAAATTGCTGGAAATAGGGGAGCAATCCGCCCGGGAAATCGAACAGATGGGGAACCAGATAGAGGAGGTGAAAATCGGGTTAGAAAGTAAACTGGATGCTCAGAGGGATGAATTGGGACAGATGAGGGTGGCATCTACAAAAGAGATGGAGGAGATGAAAGAGGAGATACGACGAGGTGTAAGTGAGGAGGTCTCAGGGGTACGCGAGGAGGTAAAGCGAGGCGAAAAGCGTATAGAGAAAGAGGTGAGAAATGGAACGGCAAGGTTACAAGGGGAATAGAAGATCTGACTGAGGAGGTGGAACAGCTGACAGAGGGACAAACGGAGTTAGTGGAGCAGGTTCAAAGGAACACGGCGGTACTAGGAGGGTTAAAGGCGACACAAAAAGAAATTAAAAATGACTTAATAGCGACACAGAGGCAATGTCAGATGGTACGTGAGGGACTGACAATGAGGTTGGATGAGGTGACAGAAGTAATGGAGACAAAGGACCGGCAGGTGAGGATGCACATAGAGACGGTCACGGTAGCCTTAGAGGACGAACTTGAGGAGACGCACCGGGAAATAAAAGAGGTGAAGCAAAAATTAGAGGAAGTGGAAGAAGAGGTGAGTGAAATTAAGAAAAGACGGACAAAAACTAAAAGAGAAATCCAGGAGGAGGTGATGAAATTGGTACAAGGTCGGTGCTCAACTCATGATGTGCCCGCTCACTAACCAAATAAAGAGGTTGCAGGTGGCAGAAGAGGTGCGACGAAGAGGTGCCAAGGTGAGTGGCGATATAATCGGAAATGTACATGATGTGAGGGGAGCTTCAGTCGGCTTTGGGATTGGTTTGGATCCGGATGTTCGTGAAAGGCCGTGGGTGAAATGTGCGACAGGTCTGGTGTGCGAAAAAAGAGGTGTGCGAGAATGTCCGACCATGGGGTGTGTGAGGAAAAAGTGCGCGCCAAGGAGTGAGTGTGCTGTCGAGAGTGAGTCAGTCATAGCGCGTGTGCGAGGGGGTACATGGAAGCGCGGTGTGGTGAGTGTTACGGAGGAAGTAACGAAAAAGTGTGTGCAAGAGGATGCGCGAGAAAGGTGTGTACACCGACAGGTGCATGGGGAAAGAGTGCGCGGTCAAGAGTGAGGGAGATTGCACGCCTGTGGTGAATGTTACAGAGGGTGTAACGAGGGAGTGTGCGCAAGAGTGTGCACGAGAAAGGTGTGTAACGGACAGGTGCATGAGGAAAGAGTGCGCTGTCGAGAGTAAGGGTGAGTGCGCTGTCAAGAATGGAGGTGAAAGTAGTGAGAGTGACACGGAGCGTGAGTTGGTTGTGACAGGTGAGCGAGGATGTACACCTGAAATGGAAGGAAGCACACCTGGAATGGTAGAGCGTGTATGGGAATGCACGCTGGAATTACTAGTGAGGCACGTGGTTGGGTGTGCGAGTGAGAGCACACCTGTGATTGTCACAGAGGAGGTGACCGAGGAGGGGGCACGAAGAGGTGTGTTGGTGAGGTGTGCGAGCGACGAATGTTTGCCAAGGTGTTCGGTGGTCAGGTGTGTGACCAAGTCTGTGAGCGAAAGAACGACTGCAATAGCGAAGTACGCGGGGTGTACGGGCGGCGTTGGAGCATCGAGCTCAGTGAGGGTGAAAGGGGTAGCGTATGCGTGTAAGCATGCAGGTGAGGCATCGACGGTAACCGGGTTAGCGGTTAGAACGACCTTTAGCCGAATCGGGCCGTCGGTGCGTGCCGGGCTTCGCGTGCCGCGAGAACCAGCGGGGGTCCGAAGCACGGCGGGTTCGAAGGGACCGCCGTACGTGATCCACGCTGGGCCGCGCTGGGAACGGCCGCGTCCATGCTCCGCTAGGCGGAACGGGCAGCCCGATAGGAAGGGTCGTCATGGCGACCACTTTTTATTGAGACGTTCCGGCAGGTCGAGATCGGGCAATTGGATGGCTCCGCGCCGAGGTGGTGCGTGGGATCTCGGCCCGGGTAAACCTCCTTCCCTGCACCGAATGTCGGACGCATGCAGCCACCGGCACCAAACAACCCGCATTCATTGCTCGGCTGTACGAAGCCGGGCTGTAGAAGTGAATTGGCGCACCGAGAGGATCTAATAAGTAGACAGGTGATGAGGTTAGTGTTTTGGACCCAAAATTAGAAAAGGCAAAATTTGATGCTTGGTACAGTGATTGGCAGATGATTGGCAAAATTTTTAATTGGCTGAAATTTGATGTGCAAAATTGATAGTGGGACCTCCCTGATGTGGTGGGATGGCAACTCTGTCATCCCTCACAGAGGGGGCAAAGGAGCAGTAGATTATGGGGTTAATGGCAGTGAAAACTAGCCCGGGTGGGTTAGGATATTGTGTGTAGGGATCTAGCGAAGATGACCTTAGGTGACGTTAAGGTTAGGTAGTGACAAGGATACCTGTAGTGGGGACGCAGGTAGATTAGTGTGGATGATAATGACGTGGTATGTGCTTAGTTTAAAGGGAAGACGGGGAGCACTAAGTTAGAGGGGAGTAGTTAGCTGAGATGATGCCGTGTGGGTGAGGATTGAACAGGTGTGATTGAACAGGTGTGATTGCACAGGTGTGCAACTGAACAGGTGTATGGAGCAGTGTTTGAGTGATGGTGATGGTGAGGTGTGTTGTGTTGACCAAATGGTCCAGGAAGAGAAGGAGGGTGCAGGTGGCACCAGGTGTGAGTGCACAGGTGTGCCGCGACAGGTGTATGGAGAATGGTTGTGTGGAATACATGGAGTGTGGAGTATATGGAGTATTGGAATGGATGGTCGTGGAGTGAGTATGGTGGAAATTGTGGAGTGGAGTGGATGGTGCGAAGGTGTGAATGGGGGAAGAGTGGACCCCCATCACGAATACCCGGGGCGGGTAGTGTAAATGTTAGGTAGAGGGTATAGGTAAATTGTGGTGGGATATTGGCATCTGTGGTGCGAGGTGAAAGAATGGTATTTGGATGGGTGCATTAGTGTTGTGGAAATGGCTGGGCGTGTAGCCTGTTAGTGTGTGTAGTTGGTTTGGGCACTCCACCACTGTGAGGATGTCGGCCAGGTGAGGCCGCAGGTGGGCTCTGGGAGCCGGTAGTAGTTGTTGTGAATGGGGCCCGAGGATCCGGAGGACGGACCCGGGTAGCCCAGTGCCAGAGGGCACCAAGGGGTGACAGAGCCAGGAGGGGCCCCTTCCTCAGTTAGTTAGGTTAGGGTGAGGAGCTAGGTAAGCTCGGGTGGCAACTGCAGTGGTGGAGGTGTGCAGGTGGGTAGACCTGCTGGGAGAGCTACACGTCACAGCCCAGAAATTGTGCAAGGGCACCGGGAGATGAATCGGGGGAGTGAGACCCCAAATTGAGAAGCACCACAGTTTGGTCAATGGGAATTGGTTTTTAGAACCCATAGTGTAAGTTGGCCAATGGATTGGCAGGGAGAGACCCCGGGTAGTGTAAAGTGTGTTAAGGTCATTTAGAGGATAGTTAGGATTGGAGTCTCCTCGCACCATCTGCATCCACTCACCTGAGATGAGGTAACTCCACACCATGCCATGTTTTATTATTTTTCATTAATGCAAATGTTTTGGATCGTGAGACGCATCATGACGTGGGTGTGACATTGTGCGTAATTCCTTCTCTCCCTCCTTATGAGGATTGATGATGAATTGGTGATGGCAAATTTTGGATAGGGGGATTGGAGACGAATTTGGTGTAGAAGGGAAAGATGGGGAAGACAAGACGTAGGGACGAATTTGTAAAGGTGTAAATTGTTGTAAATATGGGGTAAGGGCAAGGGTAGTGTAGGTGACAGGGGGGGTGATGTACGGTAGGGCCGAGTTTTCCTCACTTCGCTCTCCGTACGCACTTCACCCTGCATTGCCTTTATTGACGTGTACCCTTGTGACCTTACCCCTCGCTCATTTGTCTTCCCCCCTTTTGTCTCCCACTTGAGGACCTGTGCGCCATTGGGCGCCGAGGGGAGCGTGCGTGAGGTGGCCATTGTGCGCACAAGATTCTCAGAACCAGCATGCATTGCGTTGATGTACCACTTTATGGACCGCTGTTCTGCGGCCAAGTACCACTTGATGGACCCCATGTTCTGGGGCAGGGCACCTCTGTTGGAGACCAGCCATAGTGGCCAGGGAACCTTGCTTGCGGACCTCGGTAAGGTGGCACCTATGCCAAACAGGTGGACCACCCTTAGTTGGCCCCTGAGGCCCTAAATAAAAATGAACACAAGTTGTGCTTTTTATTATTTCCAAGTAGGCCGCATGAAGCCAGAAGACGTCGGGAAGAACATCGGCCCAGCAGAAAAAGAGAAGACCACCACCAGTTGTTTTGTTGTGTTTATTATGAACAGTGGTGACTGTGCACCGAGTGGTGCTTTTGGTGCTTTGTGGTGCTTTTGGGTGCTTTGATGGTATTGGTACTGGTGCATCGATGCAATGCGTGCTGTCTCCTCCCTCCCAACAGGAATTTCTTTTCTTGTTCCCTAAAAAGGAAAAAAACACAGGTCCTGGGTTGCGTTGTAAATAAGAAATAACGTCACTGTAAATAATGCTCCTCACCGTAAATGTATAGTTTGAGAACAATTCCGTAATTCGGTTAGCTGTGGGCTTGAGTCGGTTAGACAGGGTGCAATGCAATAGGGGGACATACTTATTTGTGTTTTAAAATCGTCACACTCAGGGTCAGGTTAAAAGTAGAGGGAACTACACCTACGTGTCACACTAAATTAAAGTTGTAGGCCCGGGAAAGGACCTGAAGAAAGGAGGGTGCAGTGTAACGAATTTGGAAAGTGTAAAGAATGTAAGAACTGGTTTGCTGTGTTTTACCTGGCCCTCGTAGAGTAAATAAGATCGAAAGACGTCCCCCTAGTTAATTCCATGAACCTACAGACAGGCCACGATATATCTTTTTAAATAGCTTATTTCCTTATTCTATGTAGGCTAAATATGTGTTTCCCACTAGATTGGCTCTGCATTGCATCAAACGAAATAAGCGTAGGCCCCTCCGATGATCCATGGCAGCTCAAGTGCCAGGGATTCCCCCACTTGAGCATTGACAGCAACCGTTTATTGCAGTACTGAACTGCTGTGCAACGTGACGGCGCATTACCTGCAGCTGCTGACTGGTTTTCGACATTTGCGGCCATTACGAACAAGGGGAGTGGCTAGAGAAGACGGGTCGCCCCCCTCGTCATAGGGGGGAGGAGTAAGTCGGCCCCGCTCATCCAACCCAGAACAAGGGGTTTGGCTAAGAGAGGGCGGAGCGGGAACCCCCGAGAAAGTGCGCGAAGGTTCGGTGAGAAACCAATATAAACCGCCGCGGGACGCCCTCCGTCCTCTTACTCTCCTGCTCTGACCCCGTCCTCTTGCTTGCTGTCGCTCTTTGGTGCTGGGGAGAAGGAAGACGCCTGAACGAGCAGGTGTGACCGAGCCTGTGAGCCATCGTGCAACCAGCTGCGCTGCAGTTAAGAGGACGCAGGCCACGAAAAGGGTGCGCCAGGCAGCAATACACGTGGAAGCTGAACCTCCCTTGCCTCTCAATAGCCATCCATCCTCAAGCCATACCTGCCTGCAATTTTCCCCGTGTAAGTGTGAACGTCGTCTGTCTTGAATGTTGTCCTGGGGTTTATAAGTAAACTGCATAGATAAGCTAACGATTCACTGTGTGACTGCTCCTTCCATCCATTGCTTGTAAATAACTTGATCGCTCCTTCTTTTTGCTTGTGTGTATAATAAATCCTGTTATTCCTCCGAACTCTGTCTTCTTCTCTCTTCCTTCTCTTTCGGTCGCTTTAGAGGTTTCCATATTGAATATCTGTGGCGCGACTTTGGCCAACGTTCAGGAAGTCGGGCTAATCGGGGATCCTGTAATGGTCGCGGTTGACCATCCGCTCGGCCCAAAGTAACATCTTGTCCGCGACCCATAACAATATATATATATATATATATATATATATATATATATATATATATATATATATATATATATATATATATATATATATATATATATATATATATATATATCTGCGGTTTTGAGATTGGCATATTTAAGTCATTAAAAGTTAAAGGCCTGCCCCCCATAGTTAGTCACACGAGCAACATATAGGCCCATTTGTAGTATAGTTATGTCTTAGTATGTGTAAGAATGGGCCATTTCCCCTCTTAGTACCTGCGTTGTGTAAAGACAGGAGAGTAGGCCCTACATTCATTTTGCTCCAACGTCCATTCTACCTCTAAGGGCGCAATCCATCCCGCACCCCATTTGGCTGTCCACTAGTCGAGTAACACAAGGTAGGCCTAAAAAGGTGGGGGCGGCATTGAGGTCGGGAGCGGCAGAGGCGATGACGGTAAGAGCCACCAGCCAATCAGAGCTCGAGCGGAATGGCGTGAGAGGGCGTGGTGAAGAGAGTCTGGTGAGTTCCAGAAGGTTCGCGGGGCGGGTCTATATAAGCCCATACGAAAAGCCTTCGACAGGACTTGGACTTGACTTGTACCAGTGGTGCGAGAGGACTGTGCCAGAGAATTTGCATCACTCGCTGTTGTTGAACTTTGACCCTCGCAATAGTACGTGCGCGCCAGGGGATAGAGGAAGAGTCGTTGGCCGTACATGTACGCGGGCGCAGCCAGACGCACCGGTAACGAAACTAGCGCATTTCGGCCACGCGAGTGAACGCGGCCATAACTGCGTGTGAACAACCGCCAGTCGCGCCAAAATCCGCCCTCCACCGTGCGCCCCGAGATAACCCGATTGTTCAGGCGACACGCTACGAGCTCCTGCCTTCTCCTGCCTCCATCTCCACGGGACGTGCCGGGGACCAGAGAGAGCTGCATGAGAGCCATCCCTGGACGCGCTGGAGAACATCATCCTGCCGATCAGCAATCCCCGTGTGAGTGTGTGTGTGAGACGGGCTCGTTTGTCCAGGGGTATTAAGTATAAGACTGTTTAAGGATTTCCCTGTGTCTCTTCATCCTGGCTGTAAATACGTGCAATATTAATTAAACATATTTGTGCTTCCTTTCCTTTCCAATTCGATCGCCTTTGTGATTTCTCCATTGACTAAGCGTGGTACAAATAAGATCGCTCCAATCGGGTCTAGTAAGTAATAATAGCGTGGATCACGTGTACGCAAACCGCTCGGCGTATCATCATCACACGTGGTTGGTGCGGGGCTTATTTCCTTGCTTCCAGGGCAGCGCTAGTACTTAGGTAACAGCGAATTTGGTCCTGAAACCCTATCTAGCGCTGTCCGGAAGGGACGTAATAGGCCCCGGGTCGCGCCAGGTCAGTCAAGACAAGGGGACTAATCCCCCAATGGTAAGGGAAGAAGGCCGGTGGCAGATCCGCAACAATATATATATATATATATATATATATATATACATATATATATATATATTAATGTAGCAGCATAGCAAACCTGTTGTGCATTTTGTGATACAAGCACCAAATTTGGCACAAATGTACATTAATATGTTGCGAACATTTTCAGATATTGGGCCACTTGAAATTCCGTAATTTTTTTTTTCAAATTTTTTCAAATTTCGTAATTTCAAATTTTTCGGGTGACACCGTCACAATTTCGGTCTTCGAGGCCGGCCGATATAGTGGGGCGGCTTAGCCCAAATATTCAAAAGAATTGTGCATTTTGTGATACAAGCACCAAATTTGGCACAAATGTACATTAATATGTTGCGAACATTGTGTGGTCAGCAATGAAGACGAGAGTCTGAATTACATGTATGCAAAAGACCTTGTGAACCAGTGAAGCAAATACACGGGTAAGCATGAATTAAATCTAGGGCATGATATAATTTCCATGATGTTTACCTCTACACTCAATGGTGGAAGGAGGTAATGTTTTGATCCCAGCTTGTCTGTGTGTCTGTTTGTCTGTTAGTCCACAAAATTCCAGACAAAGCTTGTAGTAGTGGTAGTTGTAGTGGTAGTGGTGATAACAGAAATTGTTATATAGAACTGAACTTATATTATTATTATATGCAGAAAATAACTTCATTTCTATATGCCCTGCAGTGGACAGGTTAATTGGTTTATGCACTGAAGGGGTCACCCTGGTGTGCACTGCTGTGTTCTGCCTCACTGAGTTGTTCAGGTATGATGTACTCAGCACAAGCTTCCGGTCGGCCCGGAGGTGGGGGTGCGGGGCCTGTCACGGAACGTCAAAACAAACGGCCTGCCGGGGCCGCCCAAAAGTCGGGCGTGAGGGGCGCGTCCACTAATGGAACGCCTCTCGCTTCCCAGATCGAGGGCCACGTGGTCAGGAGAACCTCGTCCCTTCCGGTCACACTTTGCCTATCGGCCGGCCTTGAAGACCGAAATTGTGACGGTGTCACCCGAAAAATTTGAAATTACGAAATTTGAAAAAATTTGAAAAAAAAAATTACGGAATTTCAAGTGGCCCAATATCTGAAAATGTTCGCAACATATTAATGTACATTTGTGCCAAATTTGGTGCTTGTATCACAAAATGCACAATTCTTTTGAATATTTGGGCTAAGCCGCCCCACTATATGTATATATGTATATATGTATATATGTATATATATATATATATATATATATATGTATATATGTGTATATATATATATATATATATATATATATATATATATTGTTGAGGATTTGAGAATCCTGTGTGTAATTTGTTGTAAAATATACCCTTTTGTGTGCTGTAAATATTCCTTGTAAATACCTCCAAGTGTAAAGGTCAAAGGTCGTCCTTAGTTAGGCCATCGCACACACGTAGCAAATCATAAGTTTCCCTCAGTAGTTATGTCCTTAGTAAATGTCAACATAAGGCTTCGTTTCCACTAGTTCATTGCGTTGCCTAAATTTAAAGAAGCGTAGGCCCATTCTCCCTTCGAAAGGGTGCGGGTGGTTGTTGGCATTATCCTCCACAAGACGCCATTATTCCATGCAGTCGACCCGGGGAAGAAGGGCGTTGCCCGCTCCTCGTCATCAGAAGGTGGAGCCAGCGAGCCCCACCAGCCAATCCAGGGCTGGTGAGATACCATCACGGGCATGGCGCGGGTTGATCTCAAAGCGCGATATAAAAGCGCGGGCGGAAGCCTTGGACCGACAAATGATGGAGATGGTTAGTGCGCCCTGCTCATTGCGGTACCTCGTCTGCGCTTGAGCCCGCTCACTGCCTCGCTGTGCTGCCTTGCTCTTGAACTTACTCTTGAGCCTTCTCCGTGGATTCGGCGCATGACGCTCGAGCGGGGAAACCACATCGAGCCATTGGCCCCGGACCTTCCTGCCGCGATCTCTTTGGGGCCGTGCCCCACCCTGCAGGAGTCGAATCTGCAATCCCTTTCATCCCCCCAGTCGTGTGAGTCTGCTCGTTGTCCGTCCTCTGTGTTGTCTTGGGGTCTTAAGTTAAGCCTGTATAGTATAAGCTAATAATTGCACTGTGTCTTCTGCTCCTTCCATTTCCCTGTATATTACCTTGATTGCTCTCTTTTCTTTGGGTTGTGTAAATAATTAATAAATATCTGTTCTTCTGTACCTTTGCCTTCCTTCTATCTCATTCGGTCACTTTAGCGATTTCCAAATTGAGTGTACGTGGCGCGATTCGGCCAACGCATATGAATCGGGTTTAGCCCCTTCGATAAACGGCTCACGCCGCAGTTCGCTTCGCTCGGCGCAACCAATCCATTACGCTGCGGCCGTGAGCGGGAGTATTTTCTTGCGTACCGAGAGGCGCTGGTATTTAGGTCATAGGACAGGTGGGCCTAATGCCCTACCCAGCGCTGACCGGGCATGACGTTATACCCCCAGGACCACGTCGTTCAGCCATAGACGAGGGGATTAATCCCCCCTCGATAAGGGGGAAAGAGGCCGACGTTGGGTTCCGTAACAATTGGTGTCAGGAGCGAGATTCGGACCCGAAGTGCGCTTAACGCATTCAAAATTACGAGTGGTACAACATTTTATTTTAACATCCAAATTTGAAATCGCGCCATGGATGATCAGGGCGACCGGATGCCGGTGGGGGAATTAGAAGAGGGGTTAGGGGTAACCCAGGACAACATGGGGGAAATGGAGGAGGAGAGCAATGAAGATGTGGTTGCGGGGGTATCAGGTGCACAAGATGGCGCCCTCGCGCACGTGGTTGTAGAGACACAAAATGGCGGCACGCACGAGGTTTCAGGCACGCAAAATGGCACCTCGCACGTGGGTGCGGTAGCCGAGCCCGCTCTACCAGCGGGCTTTGACATGCAGGGCCTCATGGCACAGCTACAGGCAATCATCCAAATGGGGAATATAGGATTGGGAAACCAAATGGTAGGATTGGAAAACAGAATGGGGGAACGATTGGAAAATCAAATAGGGTAATTGAGGAATGATATGGGAAGCTAAATCGGGGGGCTCGACGGCAAAATCGGGGGGCTAGAAGTCAAATTTGAGGGGTTGGACAACAGGTTGGAAGAGCTAGAAGGTAAATTAGGGGGACAACAGGAGGACATGGGTAATCAAATATGGGAAATGAAGGAGGGGTTAACGGGGTTGGAAAATAGAATGGCTGCCTAGGAGGAGAACCAGATGGAGGTGGTGATGAATAGGTTAGGGGGGTTAGAAAACACAATGGAAGGCAAATTGAGGGAAATAGGGGAGCAATCCGGGAAATTAAACAAATGGGAGAGCAGATAAAAAAAATCGGGTTGGAAACCAAATTGGATGCCCAGCGGAATGATTTGGAACAGAGGAGGGCAGCATCTACTAAAGAGATGGGAGAAATGGGGGAGGAGATCAGACGAGGTGTGAGCGAGGAGGTCGCGGGGGTACGCGAGGAGGTAAAGCGAGGTGAGGAGTGTATGGAGAAAGAGGTGAGAAATAGTACGGCTAGGTTACAGGTGGGCATAGAGGATCTGACGAGGGGAGTAGAACAGCTGACGGTGGGACAAAAGGAATTAGTGGAGCAAGTGGAAAAGAACACTGCGATAATCGGGGGGTTAAAGGCGACGCAGAAAGAGATAAAGAAAGAACTCATAGCGACAAAGAGGGAATGTCAGATGGTACATGAGGGGTTGACAAAGAGGTTGGACGAGGTAACGGAGGCAATGGAGACGAAAGAACGGGAGGTAAGGACGCACATAGAAACGACCAAGGTGGCATTAGAGGAAGAAATTGAGGGGGCGCACCGGGGAATGAAAGAGGTGAAGCAAAAATTAGAGGATGTGGAAGAGGGGTGAGTGAAATTAAGAAGAGACGGAGGGAAACTAAGAGGGAGATAAAGGAGGAAGTGATGGAATATGTACAAGGTCTGTGCTCAAATCATGATTTAAGTGCTTATTAACCAAATAAAGAGTTTGCAGGTGGCGGAGGAGGAGCGAAGATGAGGTGTCGAGGTGAGTGGCGATACACTCGGAAATGTATATGGTGTGAGGGGAGATTCAGTCGGCTTGGGTGTTGGTTTAGACCCGGGTGTTCGTGAGAGGCCGCTGGTAAGGTGTGAGACAGGTACAGAGTGTGAAGGAGGAGGTGTGTGAGGATGTCTGACTATGGGGTGTGTGAGGAAAAAGTGCGCGCCGAGGAGTGAGTGTGCTGTCGAGAGTGAGTTGGTCGTGGCGCAGGTGCGGGGGGGGGGGGGCACATGGAAGCGCGTGATGGGGAGTGTTACAGGGGATGTAAGGAAAGAGTGCACACCTGTGGTGAGTGTTACGGAGGATGTAACGGGAGAGTGTGCACAAGAGGATGCACGAGGAAGGTGTGTAACGGACGGGTGCATGATTACAGAGTGCGCTGTCGAGAGTAAGGGTGAATGCGTGACCGAGTGTGGTGGTGAGAGTAGTGAGAGTGACACGCAGCACGAGTTGGTTGTGGCAGGTGAGAGAGAATGTACACCTGGAATGAAAGGATGCACACCTGGAATGGTCGAGCGTGTGTGGGAATGCACACTTGAGTTGGTAGTGAAGCACGTGATTGGGTGTGCAGGTGAGTGCACACCCGTGGTTGTCACAGAGGATGTGACCGAGGAGGGGGCGCGAAGAGGTGTGTTGGTGAGGTGTACGAACGATGAGTGTGTGCCAAGGTGTGCAGTGGTCAGGTGTGTGACGAAGTCTATGAGTGTACCTGGTGGTTGTGTAAGAGAAGTTGCAATGACGGAGAGTATGGAGACAGCTGGATGTGTGAGCAAGGAACGGAACGCGGGGTGTGAGCATGCAAGTGAAGCATCGACGTTAAATGAAGCAGCGGTTAGATCGACTTGTAGCCGAAGCGAGCCCTCGGTTCGTGCCGGGCTTTGTGTGCAGCGGGAACCAGCGGGGATCGTAACCACGGCGGTTTCGAAAGAACCGCCGTGCGGGATCCACGCCGGGGCTCGCTCTAAACAGTCGCGTCCGTGCTCTGCTAAGCGGGGTGGGCGGCCCGGTTCGAGGACACCTAGGAAGGGTCGAGACGGCGGCCCCTTGTGGTTGCAGTGCTCCGGCCGGCCAAGATTGGGGCATCGGACGGTTCCGTGCCAAGATGGTGCGTGGAATCTCGGGCCGAGTAAGCCCCCTTCCCTGCACCGAATGCCGGACGGACCCAACCCCCGGCAACGAACCACCCGCATTCATTGCTCGGCTCCGCGATGCCGGGCTTTGAAAATGTAAAGACGCACCGAGGCTCAAGGTAAAGGACATTTGGTAGGGATAGGGAAGATGTGATTGGAAATTTTTTGATTGGCTGGAATTTGATGAGCAAAATTTATAGTGGAAGATGCCCGATGTGGTGGGATGGCAAATCCACCGTCTCACACAACGGGGCACATGACCAATCGTTTTATGGGGTTTGGCAGTGAAAACTAGCCCGGGAGGGTTAGGATAATGTATAGGGACCTAGAGATGACCATAGGTAACTGTAGATTTAAGTAGCAACATTGGACAGGTAGTCGGGGACATAGAGAGGTTCGAATGGTTGTTAATGACGTGGTATGTGCTTAGTTTAAAGGGAAGATGGGGAGCACCAAGTTAGCAGGAAATCAGGTAGATCAGATGATGCCGTGTGTTTGAGAATCGAAAGTGTATGAAGCAGCGTATGAGGAATAATTGTGATTGTGAGTTGTATTGAGCGTGAAAGTGCATGGAGCAGTGCATGAGGAACAATTGTGGTTGTGCATTGTATGGAATGATTGAAGAAGCCTGGGAGGAAGGAGGGTGCAGGTGGCACCAGGTGTGATGGCACAGGCGTGCAAATACAGGTGAGCATGGTTGTATGGAATAAATGGTATGGAATATATGGAGTATGGAATAAATGGTATGGAATATATGGAGTATGGAATGGATGGTGTGGAGAGAGTATGGTGGAAAATGTGGAGTGGAGTGGTTGGTGCGAAGGGAGTGTATAGGGAGGATGGACCCCATCACGAATACCCGGGGAGGGTAGTTTAAGAGTTAGGTAGAGGGAGTAGGTAAATTGTGGTTGGATATTGGCATCTGTGGTGTGTGTGGAAGAATGGTGTTCGGATGGGTGCATTAGTGACGTGGAAATGGCTGGGCGTGTGGCCTGTTAGTGTGTGTAGTTGAATGGGCACTCCGCCACTGTTAGGATGTCGGCCAGGTGAGGCCGCAGGTGGGCTCTGGGAGCCGGTAGAGTTGTGGATGGGGCCCGAGGATCTGGAGGACGGACCCGGGTAGCCCAGTGCCAGAGAGGGCACCGAGTGGGGAGAGCGCCAGAGGGCCTTCCCCAGGTAGATAGGTTAGGTAAGGAGCAGGTAAGCTCGGAGGCAACTGCAGTGGTGGAGGTGTGCAGGTGGGTAGACCTGCTGGGAGAGCCACACGACCCAGTCCTGAAATTGTGCAAAGGCACAGGGAGTTGAATCGGGGGAGTGAGACCCCAAATTGATGAAGCACCACAGTTTGGTCAATGGGAATTGGTTGGTAGAACCCATAGAGTAAGTTGGCTAATGGATTGGCAGGGAAAGACCCCGGGTAGTGTAAAGTGTGTTAATGTCATTTAGAAGGTAGATAGGATTGGAATCTCCTCGCACCATCTACATCCACTCACCTGAGGTGACAAAACTCCACACCTGGCCATGGTTTGTTGTTTTTATTATTTTGTGTAAATGTTTGGATTGTGAGACGCATCATGACGTGGGTGTGACATTGTGTTGTTGTTCCATCTCTCCCTCATTATGAGGATTGATGATGAATTGGTGATGGCAAATTTGTTTGGAGGGATTGTGGTGACGAATTTGGTATTAGGGGAAATATGGGGAAGACGAGACAGTAGTGACGAATTGGTAAGGGTGTAGATTGTTGTAAATATGGGGTAAGGGCAAGGGTAGGGTAGGTAACAGGGGGGGTGACGTACGGTAGGGACGAGCTTTTCTCTGCTCGGTCTCCAGGCGCACCTCACCTTGCATTGCCTTTATTGATGTGTACCCTTGTGACCTTACCCCTCGCTCACCTGTCTTCTCTGTCTTCCTTCGCCGACCCATGGATCGTGCTCTCTGGGCACTGAGGGGAGCGTGCGGGAATCCGCCATTGTGTGCCCGAACCCCCGCAACCAGCTGTCTGCATCGATGCACCACTTATGGACCACATGTCTGTGGCTGAGCACCACTTATGGACCCCACGTTTTGGGGCCTGGCACCTCTGCTGGGGACAGGCCATGGTGGCCAGGTAATCTCACTTGCGACACAGGGTAAAGGTGGCACCTATGCCAAACAGGTGGACCACCCTTAGTTGGCCCCTGTGGCCCTAAATAAAAAGTGGACGCGTTGGTGCCCTTTTATTTCCAAATAGGCCGCAAGTAGAGAAAACATCAGGAAGAACATCGGCCCAGCAGAGAAGAAGAAGACCACCACCAGTTGATGTTTTTTTTGTGTTATTATTATGAACTGGTGACTGTTGCACCGAATGGTGCTTTTGGTGCGGTTTTTGTGATTGGTGCTTTGGTGTTTATTGGTGCTGGTGCGTCGATGCAATGCATGCTGTCTCCTCCCTCCCAACAGGAATTTCTTTTTTTGTTTCCCTAAAGGAAAAATCACAGGTCCTGGGTTGCATTTTGTAAATAGTCAAAATAATGTCACTGTAAATAATGCTCCCCCACCGTTCATGTTTAGTTTGAAAATATTTCCACAATTCGGTTAGCTGTGGGTGTGAAACTGCTGGCAGGGTGCAACGCAATTAGCGGGACAGATTTATTCGTGTTTTAAAATTGTCGCACTCAGGGTCAGGTTAATTGTAGAGGGTTACTCCACCTGCGTGTCACACTAAAGTTAAAGTTTTCGGGCCGGGACGTCCCGTGAGGGAGGGTGCAGTGTTGAGGATTTGAGAATCCTGTGTGTAATTTGTTGTAAAATATACCCTTTTGTGTGCTGTAAATATTCCTTGTAAATACCTCCAAGTGTAAAGGTCAAAGGTCGTCCTTAGTTAGGCCATCGCACACACGTAGCAAATCATAAGTTTCCCTCAGTAGTTATGTCCTTCGTAAATGTCAGCATAAGGCTTCGTTTCCACTAGTTCATTGCATGGCATCAATTAAAGGAGCATAGGCCCATTCTCCCTTCGAAAGGGTGCGGGTGGTTGTTGGCATTATCCCTCCACAAGACGCCATTATTCCATGCGGTCGACCCGGGGAAGAAGGGCGTTGCCCACCCCTCGTCATCGGAAGGTGGAGCCAGCGAGCCCCCACCAGCCAATCAGGGCTGGTGAGATACCACCACGGGCGTGGCGCGGGTTGGTCTCAAAGTGCAATATAAAAGCGCGGGCGGAAGCCTTTGACCGAAAGATGATGGAGATGGTTCGTGCGCCTTGCTCGTTGTGGTGCCCCATCTGCGCTTGAGCCCACTCACTGCCTCGCTGTGCTGCCTTGCTCTTGAACTTACTCTTGAGCCTTCTCCGCGGAATCGGCGCATGGACGCTCGAGCGGGGAAACCACATCGAGCCATTGGCCCCGCACCTTCCTGCCGCGATCTCTTTGGGCCGTGCCCCACCCTGCCAGGAGTCGAATCTGCCATCCCTTTCATCCCCCCAATCGTGTGAGTCTGCTCGTTGTCCGTCCTCTGTGTTGTCTTGGGGTCTTAAGTTAAGCCTGTATAGTATAAGCTAATAATTGCACTGTGTCTTCTGCTCCTTCCATTTCCCTGTATATTACCTTGATTGCTCTATTTTCTCTGGGTTGTGTAAATAATTAATAAATATATGTTCTTCTGTACCTTTGCCTTCCTTCTTTCTCATTCGGTCGCTTTAGCAATTTCCAAATTGAGTGTACGTGGCGCGATTCGGCCAATGCATATGAATCAGGTTTAGCCCCTTCCATAAACAGCTCACGCCGCAGTTCGCTTCGCTCGGCGCAACCAATCCATTACGCTGCGGCCGTGAGCGGGAGTATTTCCTTGCGTACCTGGAGGCGCTGGTATTTAGGTCATAGGACGGGTGGGCCTAATACCCTACCCAGCGCTGACCGGGCGTGACGTCATACCCCCAGGACCACGTCGGTCAGTCATAGACGAGGGGATTAATCCCCCCCTCGATAAGGGGGAAAGAGGCCGACGTTGGGTTCCGTAACAATATCTATATAGATATATATAATATATATATGTATATATATATATGTTGGAACCCATCTGTGGATCGGTCCCATCGGCCGATGGGTCTGACCCATCTGTGGATGCACGAGAAATGACAATGCAGACCCATCGGCCGATGGGTCTGCGCCATCTGCCGATGTGTTGTTCACCTTGAAGGAATGTGTTGACAGAATGGTGCTCTTCAATCAGGTACACAGTCATTGGAATTACATGTGGTAGGAATTTAACAGAGATGATTTTTAACACAAACAATACAATACGTTAAACAGAATTTACGGATACAATACGGATACAATTACGGATACAATTACGGATACAATTTACGGAATACGGATACAATACGTTAAACAGAATTTAACAGAGATGAATTATGATGCATACATTATGCATGATGCATAGTATAAATATACTATATAGTTTTCTGACATGTATATATACATATATACAGACTTGGCATTTAATATGGAATATTTTTTTTGTCGGGGTGAACTTACTTTTCAAGATGACGTAGAACCAAAAGTTCATTGGAATTATGTTGAAATTATTCTAGATTTTGTTAATGTGACCTTTAAAATAAACAAAAACCACATTTGACATTTCGAAGCAAATAAATTGATCCTTGAAAGTGATGTCAACTGATATCAAACTCAATTCACGGACAGAACTGTGTTAAACTTCTGTGTGTTTTCCAGAAGTATCTCTTTATTTTGCACATTAGCCAAAAATTTTTTTTTAACAAAAACAAAAGTTAAATTACGACTGGGATTACGGACAGTAAAATTACAGTTCAGTACTTCGTGTAACCCCCACGAGCATTCAGGAGAGCACGTACACGTTGAGGCATGCTGTTCACGAGATTTTCCAAGGTTTGGACAGGAATCGCTTGCCATGCAGTTCCAATAGCCTGCTGCAATTCATGCACAGAGGCAGGCTGTTGGTCCAAGTTGTCGATTTGATGCGTTAATTCTGCCCACAAGTTCTCTATCGGATTCATATCCGGGGACATGCAGGCCACTCCATATGCTCTACACCACGGTCAGCAAGAAAGTGTTGGATCTTGCGAGCATGATGAGGCCGTGCATTGTCATCTTGGAAGACAAAGTTTCCTCGAAAGGCTGCACGAACAAATGGAAGCAATGTTTTCTTCCAGAATGGCCCTGTGCTTGAACTGGTTCAGGTTTCCATTCAGAACAACCAGGTCAGTTTTGCCCCCCTGCATGAAAAGCAGCCCAAACGGTCACCCCAACACCTCCAGCTTGGACTCTTGGCACTATAAAATCTTCGTTGTAGGCTTAATGCACTTGTCTGCGCACTCGGACGCGGCCATATTGATGATAGACCAGAAATCTAGACTTGTCACTGAAGATCACGTGATTCCAGTGTCCTGTCTGCCATTGACGGTGCTCTCTGGCCCACTGCAATCGGCGCTGGTGGTGCTGTCTGGTCAGACGTGGCTTTCTCAGGGGACGCCTGGCACGATAGCCTGCTTGAACCAGTCGTTGGTTGACTAGCCTTTGGATAGAGGCACATTTGTCAGTTGCTGCCACTCAGCCCTAAGCCGATTAGCTGACTTGGTCCGGCCATTGCGGACTACCCGGTGCAGCTGGCAATCATCCTTCCGTGTGGTTCTGCGGGGACGTCCTGACCTCGGTATTGGAGTAGAGACACCCCTCTGAGCATTTCGTTTCAGGATCTTTGACACCTGACCTTGAGTGATGCCATACTACCGAGCAATAGCACGCTGTTTCATGCCAGAATTTCGTAAAGCCACCACTAAATGACAAACAGCATTGTCGAGTTGATGGACCATCTCCAGGGGAAGCGGCAGTAACTTTTGTAGAGGTGCAGCAGTTGTTTTCCACTAATAGAGAACGCAACAACCCTTATATACCCGATTGTGAAGCCAATCGTCAAATGTACCTGTCCGTACATTTTGTCACGCCACCTGTGATATAATCCTGTTATTGACTTCTTGCTGTGACAGACAATCAGTGACATGATTCTTTTCACAAAGAAATCACCAAAGCGTAAAGGAAACTCACCAGATTGATATACCGAGTTCAGAAAGTAAACCCAAGTCAAGAAAAAAAATATATTCCATATTAAATGCCAAGTCTGTATATTATTCACTATGCCCCCAGTGGTGTTTATAATAGCGGACATGGATTTGTCCCCTCATTGGAGGAAGACCCTCTCATGAACAGGCTGTTGGTGCTCCTATGGTTGGCAGTGAGTGCCCTGGAAGCAGTGGCAGAAAGAGAGCGGCAATTCTATGTGTGGGAAAATTGCATGCTTGGTCAGGGTCTCCCAGATATCTCAGATGGCAGAGCACCGGTGCAATTCACCAGCGAACCTGGGTTCGATTCCTGGCCTGGGTGTGTAATTTTCCCACATATGTCAATTTAATTATTTATAATCCTGTTCTTATATTCATATGCATATATACTTACGCTCACATATGGGGTCTGCCTCGCAGGCACATAAGACATCAGCCATTATAAAGCTCGTTGTGTTAAGTGTGGAAAATTTCTGAGGAGATTCCGTTTGCTCAATGGTGCAGTGGGCTGTCACTGCTGCACCATTGATGTAAGTGATGATTACTGTGTAAGTGATGGAGGTCCCTGGTTCGAGTCCAGGGTTGTCCTGAATTTTTCACACTAGCCCCACACAGGAATTTAATTTCTGTTTATTAAAAAAATAAAAAATTTTTTAAATATCTATATATACATCGTTTTCTACTTCTTACAGGATCTAAGGCTCATGGAAGAGCCATCACACATATCTCACACACACAGACTTTAGACAACACTGGACACTTAAACATCAGACAAACACAGCTGGTGACATTGAAAGAATGGAGGAAGTGATGTCACATCCTGGAACATTCTGGGTGCTGATGACACCATCTCGTGATATTATTATTTTTTTCTCCGCTAAACACGGTAATTTGGGAGAGATCCCCCTCGAACCCCCCCCCCCCCCCCACCCCCCTCCTGCTCCCCCATCCAGCCCCCATGGGGTGCCAACCAATGTTATTAATTGGTTTTCTACAATCAAAATGATGTAGTTATACCACGATGCCGAATCATGCAAAATAAAAAAAACATCAACAATAAAACCAGATTGTGCATGTCGACAGATGATATACCTGTTGACAATCACTGAGAGGCATGACGGACCAATGTTGCCAGGTTGATTTCATGAGATGCTTTCGACGTGATATTCTTGTCCTTGTCATCTCGCCTATTGTACATGTAGTGGATATGTGAATAAGGCTTGTTAACCCAATTTCAGCCAAGAAAGGATGAATGATGGCTGATTGCTTTTGGATGAATTGTAATACACAGTTCACCACAAGTTTACCCTCCAAGCTTCACCAGCCCATTGCTGCTGAATGGATTCCTGCCCATACAGATGTCACTAAATACAATGATATCATCAAATAACTTGGAAAGCCCAACACTATTTAACTTACCCTTGTGTTTCCCTTTTGTTCAAACACAGGTTGTGTGTTTATGACATCCCAACCTTATAAGGCATCAACATGCTTTCGATTTGTTTGTTGATGATTAAGAACGAGTTCGGTGATGTTTATAAAGTGAATGATATCTTGAGAAACCAATGGAAAAATAACCACTGGACGATTTATGCAAATATGGGTTTGCAAATGATGCTCCATCCAAGTGAGATAAAGCAACTTTTGTGTGTTCTCATAATTTTGGTGTACAAGTTTCATTTATAAACAAACGTGTGTAGCATGATGGCCACAGTTGTCTTGTTCGCTCAGTTTTGGCCACCTATGAGTATTGAGTATGGCATCATAAACTTATGGCACAAGCATTCCTGCCACTTCTCTCTAACCCGGAAATATATTAATCACAGTTAATGTTAAAATTGCTGTGTCAAAGGCCGGTGGAATTACAAACTAGACAAAACCAATTAAGCTATATACTTTGATATTGCACATGTATACAGACAGCACATTATACACCTCAGTGAATGACGTGTAATTTCAAAGTCAATATGAATGGTAATCGGTTTGATTATACTTCACCTGACGAGATAAGGCAGGTAAAGCTTGTTGCCATGGTGCAATCATTCTGGAGATTACCCTGACTTCTCATGAGAGGAGGACAGCAGTGGATAGGAGTGATCCGAGAGGAAGGACCAAAACGTCAATAGTGTACACCAATAGAGCACATGATCTGCTACAAGCTGATTGGCTAATATAATACATACAAGGATGTACACACAAGCTACCCACAAGTCCTGCCAATATCCCCACAACCTTCTATCTCTAATGCATATACTTTGGCGGAATACTGATATAAACTAGTTGGTATTCATACTCGTAAAATACTTACTTTCCCTGTGAAATCAACTTGGTACGAGCCAAGTCTTCTGTTTTTGAAGGGATTTTTCTATGATCCAATATGGCTGCCAGACCACGTGAGCGATGACATCATAAAGTTATATTCTCTAATATAATTGTTATGTAGATCACACTCAATAAATTTCAAACTGATCAGACTAAGAGTTGTCCCTGTCAAATTATGACGTCATAATGAAGGCAACAATGACGTCATCGTGAACAACATTTATTCCCGATGCCGAGTTCATTACAATGAGCTACATTTCAATTTTCCCCATGTGAGCGGTTTTGGAGATATAGAGGTGCAATGTTTTTCGATTTTTCCAAAATGGTGTCTGTACCACGTGACCTATGACATCGTAATTATGATTTGAAAATTCCACTGCTATGACATCATAATTATGATTTGAAAATTCCACTGGAGGAGTCGCTCGTATGGTCCAAATTTTGTGTGCATCGGACTAACAGTTGCAGAGAATTTTTGTTTTTCATACTGATCACATCAAGCATTGTACTTGTCGAAATATGACGTCATAATGAAGGCAGCAATGACATCCCCATTAACAAATCTTATTCCCCGTGGGGAGTACTTGACAATGAGCCATGTTTCAATTTTTTCCATTGAGCGGTTTCGGAGTTGTGGAGGTGTAAATTTTTTCCAAG
The DNA here is from genome assembly GCF_964187855.1 of Myxine glutinosa. Lineage (NCBI taxonomy): Eukaryota > Metazoa > Chordata > Myxini > Myxiniformes > Myxinidae > Myxine > Myxine glutinosa. The sequence goes on from NC_136264.1 coordinate 174,733,495, forward strand.
ATGGCGTCCGTACTACGTGTCCTACGACGTCATAATTGTGAAGAAATTTTTTTTCTACAGGCAGATGCGCTCCTATGGTAAAGTTTTGTGTCAGTCGGACCAACGGTTGCCGAGAAAATGAATTTTTAAAATGCAGACACGCACGCACGCACCCGAATGCTTACCCTGCTTTTCGCTTCGCGAGCGCAGGGTAACATACCTACGTACCTTCGGTAGCCATTCTCGTACCGGGTAGATACCAATGATGTAGCATTCTCACCTTCTGAGCTGATGATGCTCTTAGCCCAGGTTCCTATCCCATCAAATTTGTTGATTGGACTATTGTCGACTTATATTGTAGTTCATGTAATCCAGTCCCTATTGATGTTCAATGTTCATGGAAAAATTAACTTATGTCTGATAAAGTCTTAGTCTTGATTGTGATTAATATTCCAGCTGTATTCTCCACTCCGGGCCTCAGATCAATATTAAAAAAAGAAGTTTCATTTCATTTCATTTCATTTCGGCTTTTTGAAATAATTAAACACTGGACAAGGCAGTTCGAAGACTGAAATTTGTCAAGTTTACAATAATAAAAGTATTTCATAAAACTTACAAATTTATATAAAATAATAATAATCATATAAAATTTAAAAATATATATTTTTGTATACAAGATCGAGGCTTAGGCTGCTGGGCCATAGAAGTTCACGGTTCACGTTTCACGTTTCACGTTTCACGGTTCACGTTCACGTGAACAATCGGACCCTGGGCCATAGGATTTCACGCTTGGCTGTTCACGTGTTGCGCGCCAGTTCTGCTTTGGCCGAGTAACCGTCAACATGGACTCTTCGGATGAAGAAGATTGCCTCATTCTGCTTCTACTAAGACGGAGGAAGAGAAAAAGGCACAGAATTTGGAGCCGAGAGCACTTACTTCTGAGAGAAACCCGTGGTGAATTCCACCGAACATTCCGTTATCTGCTTGACAATCCCGATGAAGAACTGTTTTTCAATTATACCAGGATGTCATACAGGACTTACGATGCCTTGAAGACCCTCGTCCTGGAACATCTACAGCCAGGTCAAACAAACTGGAGAAAATCGATCGAAGCAGAACAAAAGCTCATCATTACTCTCAGGTTGGTACCTATTAATTTGGATAATGTGGTGTTGGTCGTGATGATCTAGGCTAGGGTAATTTGTCTAGTAGTCTAGCGAGTCTACTTTTGAAAACGTTCAGACTGGGTGGTGAGACCTCTCTTCTCTTGCGCTTACAAAGTTATATTTGTTTTCATTAAATTCAATCTATAGAATCTATAGATCAACTGTTCTCGGTAGTCGTCCATTTTGTTTCGGAAGTTTTGCCCGGATGTCAGTCTAAAAATAATCAGGTCGACCGAGATCTCCGTTTTCACGCATAGAAAAAGTGTGCATGTTCATTCCGCCTTTCACGCGTGAAACGTGACACGTGAAACGTGAAACATGAAAGGCGTTCTATGGCCCAGAGCAAGTCATACTACGTTTGTCCAGTTTTCTTTACACGCGTGAACCGTGAACCGTGAAACGTGAAACGTGAACCGTGAACTTCTATGGCCCAGCAGCCTTATGTAAGAGCTAACATTAATGCCAAAAAAAAAAACCAGACACATAAGACAAAATAAAGGGAGCGGGAGACAAGATGTGGAGAGAGGGGGAAGCAGACGAGTACAACATTTGAGAGCAGGGACATCGGGAGATCTGTGGGAGGGAGAGGGCTTGGGGGGAGGAGGCATGGGAATGGGAGTGGGGTTGGGAGAAGTAAAAAACACATGGACACAGCTAGGACTTCCAGGAAAGAAGTAGGTATTTCAGAAAAGTGGATCTGGGGTGAATTAGCGGGGGTAGAAAAGGTCAAGGTTTTGGATGGGGGAAGATAAGAGATGATGGTGAACAGCTGTTTTAAAGACCAAGAGGGAAGAGTGGAATTGAAGAGAGAGAGGGAGTTTGTTCCAGAGGTGGGAGAAAAGAGGAAAAATTAATCAAAATATCAAAATAAGTATTTAGCAATAAACAAACATACATCATCAAACAACAATAAAAAATACAACAAATTCTACCAACAAAATAACCAGAAAACTCAAGCAGAAAACTCAAGAAAATCAACAAACATATTATGTGTGTAATTTAATTTATGCATCTACAATTCTACATAACAGAATTAAGCATTTCAGTCAAAAACGGAATTGTTGAATTCTTGTATCTTTCAGTCTTACACCGAGGTAGGTCAAGATGTTGAGCATTCCTGAGTTGCATAATATATCGAGACAGATTGTCGGGTAGGAGGAAGTCTGCCGCTAGTTGGACCCATCATTCTTTATTACAAAGCACAGCGCACCAGGGATTTCACGTCACTGTCTGTCTTGCTCCGTCACTTGGGGTGATGTGCGCCAGCATCATCAAAGGAGGTGAAGATTAAAGATTTGAAAAATTACGTCACTTTAAAACGATGAAAACCGATCCAAACCAGTGACAATGACAGATTTCCACGATAAATAAAGCACCTAGGGTGTTAGATGGTGCTTAAGAAGTGAAACTTTGTGCTCATACAGGATAAGTCAAACTCACTTTAACGAGAGCACCAAGCAAGGATCAGCAGCACAAGAGCTGAATAACTACAGTTGACATGAGGTATCTCCTTATCCATTTTATTCAAGCACATAGAGGTACCTTCTTATTTCAAGCAAACTGATCCCGGTACTTAGCTTCCTCGGCGTGAAAAGCAAGACCCTTCAGTTCAGAGCAAACCATTTTGTACTTTTTGAAAACTTTCCCCACAGCCTGCGATGCATATCAGGTACTGGATGGGAAGGTCAAAATATCCATCTTAACCACTTCAATTCCAACCGAAGGTCAATCGAGCGCTTTTCTCAAGGAGTACATTCGTTGCTATCCAAGGGGGACAACGATTTGAGCCTTAGCGCATGAATTCTTAATCCAACAACTTCATGCGTGCTCAAATCGTTAGTTGCCATTTTCCTTGTGTTTGCCAGTTAAATGACAATTCGCAGATTTTTTTAGGACACTGATTGTATTCCCATTAATATTTAAAGTGGCAGCCATTTTTGAGCCCACCATACCAGGTCCAGTCAAAAAGTTCTCAGAAAAAGATACAATGAAAAAACAAACATCAACATTCGAAAAACTTTAACATACAGGTTTATGGGATTAGACAATTTTTTTCCTCCCTTACCAATTAAAAATACTTTCAAATTAATCATTGTGAATAAATCGTGAATTATACGGAACAATATCGTTCTTATAACATTTTGAACAACCATGGTAACTCTACAATTGTCCGATTAGAGACTAATATTGATAATCGTGCTGCTCAAGGGTTGGTATTTTGTCTGTGCTGAAACCGTTGTAATTGAACGTAATGAAATGCTAATGTGTTCATTTATCTCCAGATTAATGCGTACATTCCCAACCTTGTAATCCAACCTTTTTGCACACAGACACACACATACACACACATACACACACATACACACACATACACACACATACACACACATACACACATATACACACATATATATATATATATATATATATATATTTATATATATATATATATATATATATATATATATATATATATACACACTCCACGACCAAAAGTATGCAGACACTCCTTCTAATTAGTGGATTCGGCTGTTTCAGCAACACCCATTTTGACAGGTATATATAATCAAGCACACAGCCATCCAATCTCCATAGACAAACATTGGCAGTAGAATGGGTCGCACTGAAGAGCTCAGTGACTTTCAACGTGGCACAGTCATAGGATGCCACCTTCCCAACAAGTCAGTTAGTCAAATTTCAGCCCTGCCAGAGCTGCCCCGGTCAATCGTAAGTGCTGTTATTGTGAAGTGGAAACGTCTAGGAGCAACAACAGCTCAGCCACGAAGTGGTGGGCCACACAAGCTCACAGAATGGTACCGCCGAGTGCTGAAGCACGTAGCACATAAAAATTGTCTGTTCTCGGTTGCAACACTCTTTACCGAGTTCCAAACTGCCTCCGGAAGCAAAGTCAGCACAACAACTGTTTATCGGGAGCTTCATGAAATAGGTTTTCATGGCCGAGCAGCCACACACAAGCCTAAGATCACTATGTGCAATGCCAAGAGCCAGCTGGAGTGGTTTAAAGCTCACTGCCATTTTCAGTCACGTGAAAAAGTAAGTACACCCCATGTAAACTTTTGACTTTTTCAACATATTTCAACATACAGCTATATGACCTTCATTTCAACAATATTGACAGAGGAAGGTTATATAATATAACAAATATCATGAAACATTTACATTTTGTAGTCCATTGTATAATTTACATAAACATAAATGCAAATTTCGCATGTGGAAAAAGTAAGTACACCCCTTCATTTATCACTACTTCAAATACATAAAATTAGAAGCAGGTGCACCAGCTCAGGTGCAAATGATTAGAACATCGTTAGAGAGGATCTTGGAGGAACCTGTCTTATTTAAACCTCAGACATTTCGTTTGGTTTGCTCTTTGTTGTTGAAGTGTGCGGCATCACCATGCCTAGATCAAAAGAGCTCTCCGAGGCCTTCAGAAAGAAGGTTATAGATGCCTACGAGCCTGGGAAGGGATTTAAAAAGATCTCCAAACAATTTGAAATCAATCATTCGACTGTCCAGAAGATCATCTACAAGTGGAGAAGATTCCAAACAACTGCAAACTTGTTCAGGCCAGGCCGCCCCAGCAAGTTCAGCCCGACAGCAGACCGCAAGATGCTGAAAGAAGTCTCTAAGAACCCCAGAATGTCATCACGGGACCTACAGGTAGCTCTTGCCACTGTTGATGTCAAAGTGCATGAGTCTACCATTAGAAAGAGGCTGCACAAATTTGATCTACATGGGAGGTGTGCCAGGAGGAAACCTTTGCTGTCCAGAAAGAATATCAGCGCAAGACTAAAATTTGCCAATGAACACCGAGGCAAAGACCAGCAATTCTGGAACAATGTGATCTGGACAGATGAGTCAAAGGTAGAAAGAGCTATTTGGCCACAGTACCAGAAGACATGTTTGGCGAAAACCAAAGACAGCATTTGACCACAAGAACCTGATACCAACTGTAAAGCATGGTGGTGGAAATATTATGGTTTGGGGAAGCTTTGCTGCATCAGGGCCTGGGCAGATCACCATCATAGCATCCACTATGAATTCTTCATTGAACCAGAGGGTGCTTGAGGATAATGTGAGGCCATCAGTCAGAAAGTTGAAGCTCAACCGAAGGTGGACCTTGCAACATGACAATGACCCTAAACATACCAGTAAATCCACCAAGGAATGGCTGAAAAGAAAGAAATGGAGGGTTCTGGAATGGCCAAGTCAAAGCCCGGATCTAAATCCCATCGAGATGTTGTGGGGGGATTTCAAACGAGCTGTGCATGCAAGAAACCCCTCAAACATCGCACAGCTGAAAGAATTCTGCATGGAGGAGTGGGCAAAAAATTCTCCCAGTCGATGTCAGAGACTGGTAGACAGTTATAAGAAATGCCTACTTGAGTTTGTTTCTGCCAAGGGGGGCAATACCACCGATTTGACCCAAGGGTGTACTTACTTTTTCCACATGCGAAATTTGCATTTATGTTTATTTATATTATAGAATGGACTACAAAATGTAAATGTTTCATGATATTTGTTATATTATATCACCTTTATCTATCAATATTGTTGAAATGAAGATCAAATAGCTGTATGTTGAAATATGTTGAAAAAGTCAAAACTTTACATGGGATGTACTTACTTTTTACGTGTCTGTAACTCTGGAGCAGTGGAAACGCGTTCTCTGGAGTGATGAATCGCGCTTCGCCATTTGGCAGTCCTATGGACGGATATGGGTTTTGGTGGATTACAGGAGAATGCTATCTGCCCGAATGCATAGTACCAACTTTAAAGTTTGGTGGAGGAGGAATAATGGTCTGGTGCTGTTTTTCATGGTTTGGGCTCGGCCCCTTAGTTCCATTGAGGGGAAATCTTAACGCTGAAGCATACAATGACATTCTAGACAATTGTGAGCTTCCAACTTTGTGGCAACAGTTTGGAAAAGGCGCTTTCCTGTTTCAGCATGACGATGCTCCCGTCCACAAAGCGAAGTCCATACAGAAATGGTTTGTCGAGATCGGTGTGGAAGAACTTGACTGGCCTGCACAGAGCCCTGACCTAAACCCCATCGAACACCTTTGGGATGAATTGGAACGCGGACTGCGAGCCAGGCCTAATCACCCAACATCAGTGCCTGACCTCACGAATGCTCTTGTGGCTGAATGGAAGCAAATCCTCACAGCAATGTTCCAACATCTATTGGAATCCTTTTCCAGAAGAGTGGAGGCTGTTGTAGCAGAAATGGGAGGGACCAACTCCATATTAATGCCCATGATTTATGATTTTGGAATGAGATGTTCAATGTTTTGGTGTATATATATATACCAAATTGTATGTATTAGCATCGCTCAGCTGGCAGGAATATTAGGAGAGGGGGAGGGAGAGAGAAGGGAGGAGGTCGAGGATGGTGGGGGGAGGGGGAGAAGAGGGGAAGATGTGGGGGACAGGGTGGAGGAGGAAGGAGGAGAAGGGAGGGAAAGGGAAGGAAGGGAGAGAGAGAGAGGGGGGGGGGGGGAGGAGAGAGAGAGCAGGGGAGGGGAAGATTACCTAGACTGTAGGTTTATGTTTACCTGGGTCTGGTTGCTAGAAGCTCGGATAAGCCTATGCTGTGGATGAATCACATATCCGGCCAATTACATTTCTTCACTAGATAGCTTCTAGCAACCGGGCCCTGGAGTCTAGTTTTATCCCCTTACATCTCATGGATTTTAATGTACCACACTTGTCTGTAAGCTGTCCAGCTTGAGTTTAAATCTCTCCCCTATAAACTCTCATCCCGGTGTTTCACAGGCAGGGTGATTCATCAATCTGGCTGCATTACTTGGTGGACTTCTGGCTGCAGACATTCTGTCTATAGCTGCATTAGTTGGTGGATGTCAAACATCCGACGGTGTCCTTCACAATGAGTAGGCAAGCTATGGCAGGAAACATGGCAAAATCCCAAATGCTGGTTATTGAAAAATACCGGATAGTCAAATGTCAGTCCGAGCCAGGTGGTTAGTGAAAGACGTGGGTCAAGTTTCCCCCGGCGAACCCCAGAATAAGGTGGAAATAATTGTGGCCAATAACGAAGAAGAAGTTATTTTTTCTAGAGCGTTGGTTTCGCCAAAGCAGTTTCTTGTTAAAGGTTATACTGGGTGGATTGCAAATTTACTTCACAGAATTGTTTGTCCGTGCTCTATCCTTTCAAATGTTGAGCATCAACTGAGGAAGCACCGAGTACCATTCTTGAAGTCTTTGGTCTGACTCAGCCAGAGTTTGAACTGCCGACCTCCAAGATTCAGAGCAGACCTAATACATATGGACTCCAACAAAACTGTTTTATCATATTAACATTGTTTTGAATGGTAATTTGTATTTTATTTTCAGGAATGACAAACGTGATAAAAAAACGTCAATTACACAGCTGTTGACAAACATCGAAGCTAGCAGAGCACTCGACAAGTGGCTTATAATTAAACACTCAATCCAGCACTCCAACTGAATGGTTGATAACTCCTCAGTCACATTTGCTCTACGGCTAGGATACGGCGGCCGTACCCCCCCTAAATTGACAGAAACGTGCGGCAGCCGCAGAGTTTCTGAGGTGGCCACAGGGTGGCCCTAGGGCGTATGGCTATCTTTTACAGGCCGTAGGGGTCGCCGTGGAATTATAGCGCGGAGTTATAACTTTTTTCATTTCTAGGGTGGCCGTAGCAATTCGACAAGCCGTAGCCACGACGACGATATACATATGAAAAAGAACTGGTATATATACCCACTCGTTACCGTCCGTCTAGCCGCACGTTCGCCTTAGGGCCCCCCTGCGGTCGCCTTGCGGACACCTTGAGGCTACCTTGCGTCTGCCTTGAAAATTATATGGCCGCCGCAGGGACGCCCCAAGGTCACCGTGCGACATCAAATCAAAGACCGTACGGCACCCCCACGTTTTCGGTCTCCACAATTTCTAAATACCCCGTGCGGCTACCCGATAAATAAAAACATATGTGACTGCTACATTGTGTGACCGTGGGAATACTGCGGCCGCCCTATAATTGCTAGTGGCCGTAGATTTTTTAGACCCTACGGCCGCCGAGCCAAATGTGACTGAAGCATAAGGAATGGCTGGCTTGGCAAGCGATAGCGAGCACCTACAAAAGTGATGTATACAGCAATTCGTAGATATGAAGATCAGACATTCGATGATGTGAGTGAGGAAAGTGAAAAAAATAAATTTTGAGAGCTTATTCGTGCAGAAAACATTGCGGACTCTTCCAAGGCAAGGCATTTTTGAGCAGGCCGAAACTTAAGACCCCTGCGAGGAAAAGCACGCTCACCCGGGATGAAACCTGATTTTGTTATAATTTAATAAGCTGGTTAATTATCTTCAAAATGGGTGTATAGATTTATGCAAATACCTGGTTTTTCATTTATGCACTGCTTTGGAGATCCCTTATTATGCATAAAAGGATGGAGCCGATAGGTTTCATGGTCTTGGAGTTATGGAGGAGACACACTGACTGACTAACGAATGACACACATTTCCTTTATTATTTAGACATGCAATTTCAAAACACACCTGACCACAAGTGTGCCTCAATGACCGGGTCCTCAGTCAAAGTCCTCAGCTTCATCCCTTTTCGGGCCTTCAACTTCAATATTGTCAGTGAAGGTGGGCCAGCTGGGCACATATGCCTCCACATGCAGCCACTATACTTGGATGGATACGTACCACCGTCCACCACCTCCAGTCAGCGAGAACACAAACTAAAACAACAAAACAACAGCTTTCACTCCCAGATTCCGTAGCACCGAAAATATATGCTGGAGTACCCAACCAACCAACCAACCGTATAACCTATATATATATTTGGACATGCCAATGACCAGGTGATTTGGCTGCAAAGGCTATTTTTATCTTGCCAAAACGAAGTTTTTGCAAGATGTATTAGTCAGCTTGTATGTTTGTATGTTTGTCTGTTTGTTTGTTTGTTTTTTTGTTTGTGGTTAATCATTTTTTTTTCACGTTTAGATCACTCTGTAGACCACAGTTATTATTGGAAACTCCTGTAACTTCGCATATCAGAGTCCTATAGAGATACCCTTCAGCACACAAAATTTTGAAGGTCAAGGTCAAAGGTCAAGGTCACTTTGCGGTCAATCATGGAGGTCAACGAAACCCTTATTTTTTGAGTAACTTTGATCTTATGATCTCCAAACTTGGTGGGTATATAGGGTGTGGTATGGCGCTCAGCTGATTAGTTTTTGGTGTCGATCGGCCTTGACCTTCAAGGTCATTTTGAAGGTCATTCAATTTTGACCAAAAGGTAAAATTTTCAAGTTTCAGTTACCATATCGAGTAGTACCTCAAATTGAAGCCCTTGTTGAGTGCTTTCCAAACATATAACTAGTTTGACAATGTGACGTCATTTGACGGCGTTATGACGAAAAAACTGCACTTTTCATGTATATTGTATTGCTTTAGTTCGCATTGTTTAGGTCACTCTGTAGAGCACAGTTCCCTTTGGAAACTCTTGTAAGTTCGCATATCAGAGTCTTTTAGAGATACCCTTTAGCACACAAAATTATGAAGGTCAAGGTCAAAGGTCAAGGTCACTTTGCGGCCAATCATGGAGGTCGACGAAACACTAATTTTTTGAGTAACTTTGATCGGATCGTCTCCAAACTTCATGGGAATCTAGTATATGGTCCGGCGCTCAGCTGATTAGTTTTTGGTGGCGATCGGCCTTGACCTTCATGGTTAGCGCTGGAGGTCGAAAATTATTGACCCCAAGGTCAAATTTTGAAATCGTAGGTACCATATCGAGTAATACCTCATATGAATGCCCTTGATGAGTGCTTCCCAGATCTGTAAACAGTTTGACGCTATGACGTCATTTGATGACGTCATGACGAAAAAACGGAATTTTCACATTTTGGCAAGATACGGTTCACCCTGTGGGTGATTTTTATTGATTTATTAATTAATCAATTAATCAATTAATCGATTAATTATTGAATTAGTCGATTAATGAATAAATTTTTTTTTTTTTTTAGTTTTAGATTCTGATGAAATAGTGGTGGTTTATGTGTTCTATGACCGAATTGATTAATAATTTAATTTTTTAATGATTCTTATTTATTTATTTTCATTATTCATCATTTATTTATTTTCTTTCTCATTTGGCCAATATCTCAGGAACCTTTTGAGCTAGGAAGCTAATATTTGGACATGAGTGACCAAGTGATGTGACTATAAAGGATATTTTTGATTTATTGATTAATCATTTAATCGATTAATTATTTATTGATTAATTAATTAATTGATTAATCAATTAATTAACTGTTCCCACCTTTCCCAGTCGAACTCAACTGCTCCTGGACTCTGTGTCCTTCTCTCCTGACAAGGTGGAGAAGTTTTTATCAAACCTCGACTCTGATTCTGCAACTGGACCAGATGGCATCAGCCCTCGGGTCCTAAAATCCTGCTCTGCCGCTCTATCTCACCCTCTCTCTGTTCTTTTCACCCTCTCTTTTGCTCAAGGTCATCTGCCAGCATCTTGGAAATCAGCAAACATTACCGCTTTACACAAAAAGGTGCAAAAACAGATCCTTGCAACTACAGACCAATCAGCCTGCTCCCAATTATCAGCAAAGTCATGGAATCCATCATTGCTTCAGATATCAAATCCTTCCTCTTCTCCAATGGCTTGATCTCTGATCATCAATTTGGATTCAGACCAGGTCATTCTACTCTGGACATGTTGCTTCTGCTGTCTCAACAATGGATGGAGGTCCTCAATGCCAAACAAGAAATCAGAGCTGTCTCACTTGACATATCACGTGCCTTCGATACGGTCTGGCACCCAGCTCTGCTCTCCAAACTCACCTCCTATGGTATTCAGGGAAATCTCCACTCATGGCTTGTGGATTTCCTCTCTGGTCGTAGGCAACGTGTGGCCCTGAATGGATTTCTCTCATCTTCCCTTCCTGTTCTGGCTGGAGTTCCCCAAGGTAGTGTTCTGGGCCCTGTGCTATTTCTGGTCTTCATCAATGACCTCTCCGACTCTCTGGAAAATCCTCTCCATCTCTTTGCTGATGACTCCACTATCTGCCGCTCCATTCCTCATCCCTCAGATCGGCAGTCTGCAGCCTCCTCACTCTCTGCAGACCTGGACAAAATCACAGACTGGTCAAACAAGTGGAACATGTCTTTCAATCCTGACAAATCTCACACTCTTACAATGTCTCTCCGAAAGGACCGACTGGACAACCCTCCCATCTACTTTCTCAACAATCCTCTCCGAGAAGTTCTGTCGCTCAAGCTTTTGGGTCTCACTATCTGCCATGATCTTTCTTGGGAAAACCACATTTCCAAGCTGGCCTCCAAAGCCAGTCGCCGACTGGGCATCCTCCGTCATGCGAAGTCCTTCCTTGGCACACCTGAGCTCCTCACCACATACAAGGCTTTCATCCGCAGCTCAATGGAATACTGTTCCCCCCTCTGGGCTGGTGCTCCTGCCTCACACCTTGCTCGGCTTCACGCTGTTGAGGCCAAAGCTTTCAGAATCATTGGAATCTCCTGCGATGTAGTCAACTCCGAGGGCCTTTCACTCACTCACCGCAGGCAGGTTGGTGGTCTTTCTGTCTTCTACCGACTCCTCTCCGGCCTTGCTCCCCCAGCTCTCTCTGTGCTCTGTCCCCCCCAAAATTCCTTCAGGTCGCACAAGATCTGCCTGCAACCCTCTTATGGTTAAACTGCCAAAGTCTAGGCTCTCTGCTCACCTTCACTCTTTCATTCCCCTTTTCTCCCGCCTCTGGAACAAACTCCCCCACTCCCTTCAATCCCACTCCTCCCTCCAGGTCTTTAAAACAGCTGTTCACCACCATCTCTTATCTTCCCCCATCGAAAACCTTGAACTTTTCTACCCCCGGTAATTCACCCCAGAGTCCTTGCAGTGTTCATATGTTTTATTCCTCTCCCACCTCCCCCCAAGTCCTCCCGATGTCCCTGCTCTCAAATGTTGTGTTTGTGTCCTTCCCCCTCTCTCCCCATCTTGTCTGCCGCTCCCCTTGTTTTTTGTGTTTTGTGTGTCGGTTTGTCTTTTTGTGTGATTAATGTTAGCTCCTTCACGAGCCTCGATCTTGCATACAAAAAAAAGAAGAAGAAAAAGAAAAAAAAATTATTTATTTTTTTATTAATGACTTATTTAATTAAATTTCTAAAAGATACATCTTCGGATGAAGCACTAGTGGTTTATTTATGCTATTAGCCAATTGATTAAGAAAATATTTTGTGATCATCTTTTATTGATTTTAATTATACAATTAATCAATCAAATATTGTACACCTCTCCCTGGGCTAGCGGCTAGGGTACCAGCTTAGGATCCTAGGATCCTGGGTTCGAATCCCGGTCGATCACTGATTTAATGCCAGAGGGGTTGACTCAGCCTGTCATCCTTCCGAGGTCGGAAAATTGAGTACCAGTTCACTGGTAATTCCCTGTTTGTCGTAAAAAGGCGACAAAAAGGGTTGGTGGCAGGAAGGGCATCTGGCCATAAAACATTGCTTCAAAAAGGGGACCAAAAAACAACAACAACCACGGTCCCTGAAAAAGGCCAACCCCTGCTTGCGGGGAAAAATGGCCTCTAAAGGTGGTTTTTCTCCCTCCCAATGCAGTCTTTAGGAGCTGCACTGCGGTATTGTGGGTGCAGCAATGCAGCGCTGTAGGATATTTAATTATTTGGCATGGGGACGGTGTACTTTGAATGTATCTGTACTAGTTCCCGTTTTTATTGAAATTTACGCAGTTTAATGTCCAGTGAATAACCTGAAATGGTGCAAAGGAAAGCAGTAAACTGCTCGAGATTTTAAAAAAAGTTTAGGTTCGCAAAAACGGGAAAATAATGTAAATATTGCACAGTTATATTGTAAAAAAAAAAAACAAGGCCTTCTTCAGGGAACAAGTAATGGGTTAACAACTTACAGCTGTTCTGCAGCAATGTAAGTAAATTAAGCCTTGAAAGTTGATGCAAACAATTCCTACAGGTATCCCAACCTCTGCTGATTACTTGATTACAAACCCCCTGTCTGTATAAAAGCAGTATTGGAACAGACTGTTATTACACTCTGAAGCATTATTTGGACAATATTGCACTGTAGGAAGTAGTACATTAGAAACTGGAGGAAACTCTGATAGGAAGAGGTCTGGCAGACCGAAAGCCACAACAGAATCAGAAGACAAGTTTCTGAGAGCCAACAGCTTGCGTGATAGGCGGCTCACAGGACAAAAGCTTCAAGCACAGCTTAACACTGGTCTAAGTAAGCAAGTCTCAGTTTCAACTGTGAAGAGAAGCCTTCAAGCTGCAGGTTTGACAGGTCGAGTGGCAGCAAGAAAGCCATTCTAAGATGGCAAAATAAGAAAAAGAGGCTTGCCTGGGCCATGAAGCACAGCCAGTGGACTACTGAAGACTGGACGAAGGTCTTATGGACCGATGAATCAAAATTTGAAATCTTTGGTTCATCACACAGGGTTTTTGTACGCCGTCGAGGAGGCAAAATAATGGTTCCTCAGTGTGTGACACCAACTGTCAAACATGGAGGAGGAAGCGTGATGGTCTGGGGCTCTTTTGCTGGATCCAGAGTCGGCGACTTGCATAGAGTGACTGGCACCCTGAACAAAAAGTGCTTCCACAGCATTTTACAGCGCCATATATATATATATACAATATAAGAGATCCGTTGGTCTGTCTGAGTGTCGCCATTTTTCTTAGAGATGGCTGAACGGATCTTGGTAAAACTTTCAGAGGTTCATCAGTGAGTGCCTGTGAGTGTTTCAGGCCAAAAAACAAGAAAAAAAAAAAAAAGGTGTTTTCTTTGGATTTTTTAAAAATCGCTCTCTAATGCCGAAGCCTTTTTGATTAATGCCACTTATAATTATATCCAAGTATACATTCCATAAGTAAATACAAAACACAAACATTTGAACACAAAAAATCAAACAATTCCAGAAGTATACGAAGTTTGGAGTGAAGCTTCTTCTTCTTTTTCTTTTCTTTTTTTTTCTTTTTTCCTGAAAGCCATCATACTTAACTCAGAAACGTGATCAACAGCACATTCACCAGCAGATATTCAACAAATAGGTGAAATTATGATTTGACATTTGTGATGGATTCTGATTTGGATGTAATTGCTTTTCCATTATATTTGCCCTCATTTCAAATATGTTAATGTTTCTTTTTCCCTTGAGCAACACAGGGTACTCCAGATATAAACGCTTATACACTTTAATTGGGGTACAAATACAAAAACAACATTGTCTGGGGGGGGGGGAGGGGTAACATAGGCTGTGATCGCGGCCGCGGCCGAAGCCTCAGGCGGGGGTGTGGGGGACCAGGAGAAGGGCATAAATTCTCAAAGTAAATGTGTACCATGTAACACCACCTGTTGATGATGGCAGAAGGTTCCTTTTTTACCTGGGCAACACTGAGGTCAAAGCACTCTTTGCATGCGTAAATTTTTCCGCCTTCCCTCACCCCCCCCCCTTCCCCTAAACGGAGGGGCTTGCAAAAGCCACCCCTCACCCAAACCCCCAAAATACTTTTTTACAGTATATCTTTATATCTTTCTCTTCCCTCGAACCCTCACCTCTCTCTCCCCTCCCCCTTCCACACCTCACTCCCTTCCTCACCCCCTCCCTCTCCTGCCTGCTTCCCCTCCCCCGAAACGCTGGGTACTCCTGCTAATATATATATATATATATATATATTGTTATGGTTTTGCACGACCCCGTTCCCTTACCAAGGGGAGATTAAGCCCCTTGTTCTCCTTGGGTCGTCGCAACCGTGAGACTTGAGTCGCCACTTCCGGTCGGACGCGGGACAGGGTTTCGGGACAATGTTCGCACGTACCTAAGTACCCACGCTGCCACGGAAGCGGGGATCAAGTCTCGCACGAACCACGCGTAATTTGAGTGCACCCGAGCGGATGGCGCACCACGTGTTCCGTGCTATCCGATTAGAGTGATATAATTCGTACCACGCTCAGTCAATGATGGAGAGACAGAAGCGGTAGACTCAAAGGAAGACATGTTTAATTATTATTATTTACAATGTACACTGATAGAAGGAGCAGAGACACAGGGCAGTCTTATACAGTCTTAGCTTATTCCCCAGACAATGGGCCCACTCGCACATTCAGGGGGATGAAGGAGGAAAAGTTCATGCGCTGATCGCGCCGGCTTGGTCATTCAGGAATAGCTCACCCGGCGTGGCCCTCTGCCGGTCACAGCGCGTCCCTCGACGGAGGCAGGCAGGCAGGCGGGAGGGATCCTCGCGGCGCATATCTCGAACAAAGGCAGGCAGGAAGATATGCGCGTCACTCGCCCGGCATGGCAGTCCTTCACAGCGTAGTGTCACCATTCCTCACACGGGGGGGCCCATGAGCATTAGTTTAGGGGGGTGGCAGTGATAGGCAGATGGAGGTGCCAGCAATGGTTGCCTCCAAGGGGCACCGAAGCTAGCCGAGGGAGGGCTAGGATAATGTTAGGGATCTAGAGGACAGTAGGGACAAGAATTAAGTAGTGACACCTGGACTATAGAGGGGACATAGGTAGCTTAGATAGATGATAAAGAACAGGGAGTGCATAGTGTAAGGGGACGACGGGGAAGCATGAGTTTGAGGGGAAGTAGATAGATAGATGATGCTGTGTGTTTGAGAATAAACGGAATTGTGTGGGTCAGAAAAAGTGGAATTGTATTTGAGGTGTGTGAGCACAAAAGGTGTGTGAGATAAATGGTGTGCGAGATAAGTAGTGTGGAATGCTTGGTGTGGAATGAGTGGTGTGGAGTGCATGGTGTGAAGGAGGGAATGGGGGGAGAGTGGAACCCATTCGTGAAAGCCTGGGGGGGGGGTGGGGAGGTAGTATAAAGCCAGGTAGAGGGCATAGGCAAAATTTGTATGGATATTGACACCTGTTGTGTAGGTAGTAGCAAATATTGTTTTTGTTGGGTGAATGAGTCAGTGACATGGCTGGGCATGTGGCTTAATTGGTGCGTGTGGTTATTGGGGCACTCTGCCACTGGTAGTTTGTCGGCCATGTGAGGCTGTAGGTAGGCTCTGGGAGCCGGATAGGGTAGTTGTTGTAGTGTGAGTGGGGCCCGAGGATCCCAGGAGAGGACCCGGGTTGCCCAACGCCAAGGTGGGCATCAGGGGGTAAGTGCCAGGGAGGGCCTTCCCCAGTTAGGTAGTCGCGGGAGCAGGAAAGCTCGGGTGGCGGCTTCAGTGGTGGAGGTGCGCAGGTAGATAGACCTGCTGGTAGGGCCACACGACCCAGCCCCGAAATTGTACGAGGGCACAGATTGAAAATCCACGGGAGTGAGACCGAAATTCAGGATGGCACCACAGTGTGGGCAATGGGAATTCGGGTTCTTAGAACCACTTAGTTTAAAGAGGGCGATTGGCAGGGTAAGACCCTGGGTAGTTTAAATGAGTTAACATTAGTAGTGTAGTTAGGATGAAAGAAATCCCTTCGCACCATCCACAGCCATTCACCGAGGAGGACGAGCTCCACACCAAGGCTCTGTGGGCTGTTTGAGTAGTGAGACGCATCACGACGTAATGAGACATTGTGTTTGTTCCATCCCTTCCTTCCTGTGAGGGATTTGGAGACGAATTTGGAATTAGAGGGGGATATGGGAGACAAGACGTAGTGACGGATTGTAAATACAAGGGGGGCTAGGGTAGTGTAGCCAACGGTGGGGGGTACGGACGGCTAGGGAAGAGCCTGCTCTGCTCACTCTTCCGTGTCCCTCGCGTCGCACCACCTTGTTTTTCTATGTGCCACTGTGTGCTTTCCGCTTGCTTGTTGTGCCTTGTCTCCCCCCCGCCCCAAGACCATTTTGGAGGCCGAACTGTGCAGTGCCATCGACCTGTGCAGCATCCCTTCTGCACCTTGCTGCCCTGTCTTTGCTACATCTGTGCAGCCGACCTGTGCAGCACCTTGCAGCCATGTCCTTTTGCTGCACCCTTGTTGCACCAGTGCAGCCGACCTTTGCAGCACCTTGCTGCCAAACCTTTTGCTGCACCTCATCACTCATAATGGACCACAAGCCTTGTGGCCTTGCACCTCTGCTGTGCAGCATCTTGCTGCAAAATCATCTTGCACTTCGGACCACTTGTTTGAGTTGCGTTGATGCCACGCAGTTGGACCACGTGAGAACGGCCCTGCTGGCCAAATAAAAGCATTTTGGTTTTTTATTGTGTGCTAGGGACGAGAAGTTCTGCAAGTTTCGCTGGCCCCGATGCTTCAAATGGCCTGTGTGCCGGTCAGGGGGCCAGCCGGTTTGATAGATGCACACGGAAGAAGCAAGAAGCAAGATGCAAGAAGAAAGCAGCAAGTGCCACGATTATGAGTGTGTTTTGTGTGTTTTCTCTCCCCTCCAATCCTCTCATCCAAAAAGAACAGGTCCTGGGTCATAGAATTGTAAATATACGTGCTTGTAAATATAAGAATGCTGCCCACCGGCTATGTGTTTAGTTTGAAAATTCCGGAAATACTTGGGTAGTTGTGGGTGTGAAACTATTAGGTAGCTGCTCAACGCAATAGGAGGGACATATCTAGTGTTAAAACTGTTGCACACATGGGTCAGAATAAATGGTAGGGGGAACCACACCTATGTGTCACATTTAAAAGTAAGGTGAATTTTGCATGTCAGGCTCTACCGGTCGTTCCATTGGTGGGTTCGACTCGGGACTAGTCTGGCGAGAGAGGGGTGTAATGTTGTGGTTTTGGAATAAAGGATAATTCCCCCTCGTAGGTAGATGCACCACAACATGAAGCCTCGCCTTAGTTCAGTTATTTCTTAGTGAATGTAAGCGTAGTCCTGTCCTGTGTTAGTTTTGCGTTGAGCAGGCCCGTGAGTAGGGTGGTTCTTTTGGCGATAGCATGCCACGTGGCAGGCCTGATCAAGTCTGGCGAGGCCAAAGGGAGGCGCTGCAGGAGGGAGTGGTCGGTAAGCATGAGCCGCCAATCAGGGCTCGAGGGGGGTGGCTAACCACGATGATGAGAGGTGGGGTTTTGGAACATTTGAGTAGGGCCAGGGCGGAGCCATATAACCCTGCATATAACCCCCCCACCTCAGAGTTCTCAGTCAGAGTCGTGTGCACGTAGTCAGGGCTGGAGAGTATCGTGAGTTCAAGTTCTGAGTTACAGTTCCCTGTGAGACGAGAGTTGAGTTCCCTGTGAGAGTGAGTGGAGTTGAGCTTGAGAACGCACGAGAACGCGCCGCAGAATGAGTGCATTGAATTGCCAGTGATCGAGATTGTACACAAACTTTCCCTGAGCCCCGTGCCCTGCGCTCTGCGCTGTATAAATCGTGCTTGAGAAGACGACCGGTGCCGGGCCACAGACGCGCGATCTCCTCCTGCCTGCCTTCGCCCGCATATGTGCCGTGACCGCCAGAGAGCCACGCCGGGCGAGCTGCCACGGAGCGACCGACGGCAAAGCGCGTTTGGTGCCAAACTTCTTCTCTTCTTCTCCCCATGTGCGTGAGTGGGCCCTGTGTCTGGGAATTTAGTTAAGATTGATTAAGTGCCTGCTCTGTCTCTCTTCGTCCTGTACATTATAATAAATCGTGTTATTCCTTTGATTTGACCGTTCTCGTCCCTTCCATCAATTGGCTTCACATGGTACTAATAGAACCGCTCGAATCGGGTTCCATAAAAGTAACGGCACGAGTCACGTGATACGCATACCGCTCGGCGTACTCGATTAAGCGTGGCTTGTGCGAGGTTCGGTCCCCGCTTTCGTGGCAGCGTGGGTTAAAGGTACGTGCGACATTGACCCGATACCCTTTTTCACGCTTGCTCTGGAAGTGGCGATTCGGCCTCGCGGACCCGAAGACCCAGGGGGAAAAAAGGTGGTTTAACCCCCCCCCCCCTCTCCCCCCTTTGTAACGGGAACGGGCTTCGGGAGCTGTGGAGTGTCTGTGTTGTGTTGTGTTGTGTTGTCACTGAACAACTTCGTCAAACTTTTGTGAAATCCTACCAAACTTCTGGTATGCACCTATCTCTCCCGTCGGTATGTCCTACGGGTATTTTTATTGAAAACTTTTCCAATTTATTTATTTTATTTTTTTGGGGATTTGTCTCCGGAAAAAAATAAATTTTCAACTGAATTTTTCAACTTCAATTGTTTATAAAATGTGATATCACGTATATTACAAATACATTTGTGCAAAATAATTGTTTGAATTATGATTGGTTTAAACCATGACAAAACAGCACCTCAGGTACAGTCATTTATCTACAGTCACGTGAAAAAGTAAGTACACCCCATGTAAAGTTTTGACTTTTTCAACATATTTCAACATACAGCTATTTGATCTTCATTTCAACAATATTGATAGATAAAGGTGATATAATATAACAAATATCAT
Organism: Myxine glutinosa; assembly: GCF_964187855.1. Lineage (NCBI taxonomy): Eukaryota > Metazoa > Chordata > Myxini > Myxiniformes > Myxinidae > Myxine > Myxine glutinosa. Next base: position 174,753,063 of record NC_136264.1, read on the forward strand.
GTATCATATCACCCTTGGCTCTAATAGGTGGTATCTGCCCTTTGGCAGAAACAACCTCAAGTAGGAATTTCTTATAACTGTCTACCAGTCTCTGACATCGACTGGGAGAAATTTTTGCCCACTCCTCCATGCAGAATTCTTTCAGCTGTGCGATGTTTGAGGGATTTCTTGCATGCACAGCTCGTTTCAAATCCCCCCACAACATCTCGATGGGATTTAGATCCGGGCTTTGACTTGGCCATTCCAGCACCCTCCATTTCTTTCTCTTCATCCATTCCTTGGTGGATTTCCTGGTATGTTTAGAGTCATTGTCATGTTGCAAGGTCTACCTTTGGTTGAGCTTCAACTTTCCAACAGATGGCCTCACATTATCCTCAAGCACCCTCTGGTACAATGAATAATTCATAGTGGATTCTATGATGGTGAGCTGCCCAGGCCCTGATGCAGAAAAGCTGCCCCAAACCATAATATTTCCACCATCATGCTTTTCAGTTGGCATCAGGTTCTTGGGGTCAAATGCTGTCTTTGGTTTTCGCCAAACATGTCTTCTGGTACTGTGGCCAAATAGCTCTACCTTTGACTCATCTGTCCAGAGCACATTGTTCCAGAAGTGCTGGGCTCTGCCTGTTCATTGGCAGGTGTTTCTTGGCAAACTTTAGTCTGGCCCTGATGTAATTTCTGGACAGAAAAGGTTTCCTCCTGGCACACCTCCCATGTAGATCAAATTTGTGCAGCTCTTTCTAATGGTAGACTCGTGCACTTTGACATCAACAGTGGCAAGAGCTACCTGTAGGTCCCGTGATGACATTCTCGGGTTCTTAGAAACTTCTTTCAGCATCTTGCGGTCTGCTCTCAGGCGGAACTTGCTGGGGCGGCCTGGCCTGAACAAGATGGCAGTTGTTTGGAATCTTCTCCACTTGTAGAAGATCTTCCGGACAGTCGAATGATTGATTTCAAATTGTTTGGAGATCTTTTTAAATCCCTTCACAGACTCGTCGGCATCTATAACCTTCTTTCTGAAGGCCTCAGAGAGCTCATTTGATCTAGGCATGGTGATGCCGCACACTTCAACATCAAAGAGCAAACCAAACGAAATGTCTGAGGTTTAAATAAGACAGGTTCCTCAAAAGATCCTCTCTAACGATGTTCTAATCATTTGGACCTGAGCTGGTGCACCTGATTCTAATTTTAGGTATTTGAAGTAGTGATAAATGTAGGGGTGTACTTACTTTTTCCACATGCGAAATTTGCATTTATGTTTATTTAAATTATACAATGGACTACAAAATGTAAATGTTTCATGATATTTGTTATGTGATATCACCTTTATCTATCAATATTGTTGAAATGAAGATCAAATAGCTGTATGTTGAAATATGTTGAAAAAGTCAAAACTTTACATGGGGTGTACTTATATCTACACATCTGGGCAGTGTCTGTGTTGTCACTTAACGACTCCCTCAAACTTTTGTTTCTGTGGTTTTGAAGTGTTTTTAATAACGTTGTGGTGGTTTTGAATCACGTTGTGGTGAGGTATTTTGAATTATGTGGTGGTGAGGTGTTTTTAAATCACGTGGTGGTGAGGTGTTTTGAATTACGTGGTGGTGAGGTGTTTTGAATCACGTGGTGGTGAGGTGTTTTGAATCACGTGGTGGTGAGGTATTTTGAATCACGTGGTGGTGAGGTGATGTTAAATGACGTGGTGGTGTGGTGTTTTTAAATCACATGGTGGTGAGGTGTTTTGAATTACGTGGTGGTGAGGTGATGTTAAATGACGTGGTGGTGTGGTGTTTTTAAATCACATGGTGGTGAGGTGTTTTGAATTACGTGGTGGTGAGGTGATTTTAATTATGTGGTGGTCAGGTATTTATAATTACGTGGTGGTGAGGTGTTTTGAATCACGTGGTGGTGAGGTATTTTGAATCACGTGGTGGTGAGGTATTTTGAATTACGTGGTGGTGAGGTGATGTTAAATGACGTGGTGGTGTGGTGTTTTTAAATCACATGGTGGTGAGGTGTTTTGAATTACGTGGTGGTGAGGTGTTTTTAATTACGTGGTGGTCAGGTATTTATAATTACGTGGTGGTGAGGTGTTTTTAATTATGTGGTGGTGAGGTGTTTTGAATTAGTTGGTGATGAGGTGTTTTGAATTACGTGTGGGTGAGGTGTTTTGAATTACTTGGTGGTGAGGTGTTTTTAAATTAAGTGGTGGTGAGGTGTTTTTAATTTCGTGGCTGTGAGGTGTTTTTAATTTCGTGGTGGTGAGGTGTTTTTATTACGTGTTTTATGGCTGTGAGGTGTTTTCAATTTCGTGGTGGTGAGGTGTTTTTATTACTTGTTTTATGGCTGTGAGGTGTTTTAAATTACTTGGTGGTGAGGTGTTTTAAATTACTTGGTGGTGAGGTGTTTTAAATTACTTGGTGGTGAAGTGTTTTAAATTATGTGTGGTGAGGTGTAATCGTCCGAAATTTCCAGTCTGCACCTACCCCCCCCCCCCCCCCCCCTATGTATGTGTTAAGGGGTTCTTTCTTGAAAAAAAAAAACATTCAACCTAAATCTTCAACCTAAATTGCCTCTAAAAATGTTATATCACAAACACAACAAATACATTTGTGCAAAATAATTGTTTGTATTATGATTGGTGTAAATCATGACAAAGCAGCCACTCAGGTTCAGTCATTATCCTCAGCTAAAATAAGCCCGTTCCTCAGTAACGACGCTTGGTGAGGCTCGCTGCGCTTGCCGAGCCAAGCTTGTATGTATATACATATTGTTACGGACCGCGGATAAGATGTTGGTTTGCCGAGCGGATGGCACCGCGGCCCTAACAGTTACCCCGACTAACCCGATTCCTGAACGTTGGCCGAATCGCGCCACAGGTATTCAATAGGGAAAAGACAAAGGCGACAGAGATGTGAAGAAGAAGAAGAAGAAGACAAAAAGGTTTGAAATGCTACTAAATTTATTCCTACGATTTACACGATCAAAGTAACCAAGGAGAAGGAAGGATAATAAAATAATTTACAGAAGAGGCAAGGCGACACAGCAAAACTTAGCTTAACTATACAGGCTTAATTAATACCCAGGGACAGAACAAACAAAGACAGACTCACGCGGGGAATGATGATAGGAATGGCAGGAGGTGGATGGCTGGAGGGAGAGGAAGGTCCACTGGAACTGGGTCACGGTCGGGCCGGGAGCGGCAGCTCCGTTCCTCCGCAGCCACGGTCGGCACCACCGTCAACGCCCAAGCTGCGGTCATGCGAGCTGCCGCGGGACGAGCTCCGCCGGTCGAGTTAAAGCTGCCTGGTGGAGCCAACGCTGCTTGGTGGAGTTTAAAGCTGCTGGTACTGCTCGTGGTACTCCTCTTGCTTGCTCTCAGGACTCTCTCTCAATGCTTGCTCTCAGAACTCCTTCTCTCAATGCTTGCTCTCAGAACTCCTTCTCTCAATGCTTTGCGCTGCTTGTGTACTGTCAACTCTCTGACGCACCTCTCTTTGCACGTCTCTCGCTTGGTCCAACCACACCCTCGGTTCTTGCGCGCGCGCTTTTATAGCGCCTCAGGCGATCAAGCCGCCGGCCTTCAGGACACGCCCCCCGGTGAGCTCGCTTCGGCCCTGATTGGTGGGCACAGGCCCTCTGACTCCACCCTTGATGACGATGGGCGGGCACGCCCTTCTTCCCCGAGCTGAGCACATGCTTAATGGCGGCAATTGGTGTTGGCAATGCGAATGGCAATTGACGAAAAGGGAATGTGAACGGAATCTACTCTTATTTCACCTGGTGCAATGGAGTGTCATCTTAATGGAAGACAAGGCCTTACCCTAATACACATAATAAGGAAATACACTACTGAACAGGGATATTATGGTGTCCTTCATGTATGCTTTATGGAACTAACTACGGGAACGCCCTTTGACCTTTATACAACACTGGAGTAAGGAGGGCGATATTTTAACAACAATTTACACTACAACAACAACAACAAAAAAAACATTCTCATATCCACAACACCTACCCCTCCCCTATATATGTGTTGAGGGGTTCTTTCTTGAAAAAAAAAAACATTCAACTGTTACGGATCCCGGATTTAGGTGAATTACTATTCATGTCATTGCTTATTAATGTTTATTATATTAAAGGTTGTTGTGGTTAAATGGTTAGAGAGGCTCCGGATAACAGGAGACCGGAAACGGGATAGTGAACCGGCAGAAGAAAAGACACGAGGTCCGGGAGAAGCGGCTATCTTCTTCTTCCTCGCCCAGCTCCGACGCGAGCAGTGTCGATATTGATTAGCGTTGGGAACGCTGAGTTTGAAAGCCCGTCTGGCGAGAGGAGTTACCTGCGCGGGGTGATTGCCGGTTACGTGTCAGGTTGCCGTGGCTTCTTGGAAGGAACCAAGCGTCCGGCACTGTTCGCCTCGACGCCTCCGAGGGCGTGTACGAGTCGCACTTTGGGCCTCGCGCGCTTTGCGAGCCGCGCTTTGCTTTGCTTTGCAAGGAGGTGTGCGCTGCAGCCGCTGTTCCCGGTACGTGACGTGCACGTTTGGAGCACGTCAGCCAGGGGTCCGTTCAACCGCCCGTGTGCGGAGAAGTCGACCTTCACCTTGGTCTGGAGGGGCCCAGAGACATTGTGAGGGACAGTGACTATTGAGGGGTCGTGAGTGGGGAAAGGGGGGAAATATATGAGATGGCCATCTTAGTAAGATTGTTGATGGATTGTTGATTGCTGATGATGGATGGAGAATATATTATTACTTAATCCGGATCCTTGGTGTGGGGTTGCTTATTGACCAGAATTGTTGGTGTCTTTCATATTGATTGCATTACGAAAGCGTATAAATCATATATCTTTCTGGCGGGGTCCTCCCACGGTCCGGGGGTCACCAAGACCAGGTAGTTACCGGGAGGACCACGTAACAGAATTGGGGGCTCGTCCAAATTACGATTTGCGGATTCGCAATTGGGTCTACGTCCGGGATCTATAAAATTTTCTAAATTTTAGTCCGGGAAAGAATTCCCAAGAGTGGGAACTTTTCCAACGTTCCCAAAATTGTTTTGCTCTGCCGATAAAACAACAACAACAACAAAAAAAAAACAAAAAAAAAAACTAGCAATAATAGTAATACTGTTGCTTTTCTTTGTTGGAAATTTCTGGGGTGAAGGTTAATAGGTGTTACCAGTAGTCACCATGGCGTTTGTGGCACAGAACTTTGCGGTAACCCCTAGTGAGGCACAGTTCCGAGCATTACTAAAATCGGACCTCTTGAAATTGGCCAAACATTTTAACTTGGAGGTCCGAACTAATTTGAGGAAGGCAGAGTTGCAGACCACGGTGATACAGTCTATGGTGGGATTAGGAACATGGGACGAGTTAGCCTGGGAGTGGCTACCCGAAGAACCAGAAGACGTTGAGCTCCGGAAACTGGAGTTGCAATTACGGAGCCAGGAACGGATAAAAGACGAAGAAAGGAAAGCAGAAAAGGAAAGAGCAGAAGAAGAAAGGAAAGCAGAAAAGGAAAGAGCAGAAGAGGAAAGGAAAGCAGAAGAGAGGAGAGAAGAGAAACAAGCAGAGGAAAGGAGAGTGGAACGAGAACTCCAGGAAAGGTTAGAAAGGTTGAAAACAGAGGAAAGGAAAGCAGAAAAGGAAAGAGCAGAAGAAGAAAGGAAAGCAGAAAAGGAAAGAGCAGAAGAAGAAAGGAAAGCAGAAGAGAGGAGAGAAGAGATACAAGCAGAGGAAAGGAGAGTGGAACGAGAACTCCAGGAAAGGTTAGCAGAAGAAGAAAGGATAGCAGAAAAGGAAAGAGCCCAGGAAAGGTTAAAAGAAGAAGAAAGGAAAGCAGAAGAGAGGAGAGAAGAGAAACAAGCAGAGGAAAGGAGAGTGGAACGAGAACTCCAGGAAAGGTTAGAAGGGAGAAAAGCAGAGGAGAGGAGAGCTGCCAGGAAACTCGAAGCAGAGGAGAGAAAAGCCGAAAGGGAGTTGAAGGAACGTGATCTGGTGCTTCAGCAAGAAATTAAATTCAAGGAGCTGGATTTAATGAGAGAACGGGGAGAGGTACCACCCTTGCTGACGGGGTCGACACCTAGCCAGAAAACCTGGGATGTGGGCAGACATGTGAGGCTGGTTCCACCCTTCAGTGAAAGGGAAGTCGCTAAATTTTTTCCACACTTTGAGAAAGTGGCTCGACAGTTAAACTGGCCGGAGGAGGCCTGGACCATACTAGTGCAAAGTGTGCTTGTGGGGAAAGCTCAAGAGATTTATTCGGCGCTACCAATGGACCAATGTGCAGATTATGAGGTATTGAAGAAGCACATTCTCAAAGCCTACGAGTTGGTTCCTGAAGCTTACCGGCAAAAATTCAGGAATGCCAGGAAGAGGGAGAGTGAGACCCATGTGGAGTTTGCCAGAGTGAAAGAAAACATGTTTGATCGGTGGTGTGAGTCAAAAGGAGTCGGGACGACTTCGAAGCATTGCGTGACTTGATCCTGGTGGAGGAATTTCAACAGTGTGTCCACGAGGACATCAAAGTGTACCTGCAGGAAAAGAAAGTACCGAAGTTGTGGGACGCAGCCACCATGGCAGATGATTATGCCTTAACACAACGGATAGGGGTCCACGAACCTACCTCCTCACCTAGATTTCCGCAGGGGAGTTGTGGAACAGCAGGTGCGGAGAACGACAATACATGGCGGCGGCCTCTTGATGATTATGGGGACAACGCTGATACCCGAACTGTTCGAAATCAGAGGGTGACGGGCCCAAGACAAACTTATTTTCCGGGGGGCCCGAGGCACACCACGAGTTTTTCCTCCGGGCCTACTTGCGCTTTTTGCAAGAAACCTGGACACTTGATGTCCAGTTGTTACCTCATGAAAAGGGAAAACCCAGAGCGGAGTCTGACTATTACAACTCCGAATGCGATGGCAAGCGTAAGAAATCGCCCACAGAAGAGTTACCAACCATTTATTTATGAGGGGTTGGTCTCACTCGAGGGAGACTTGACTAACCCAAGACCTGTTAGGGTATTGAGGGACACAGGAGCCCATCAATCCTTAATGCTTGAAGGCATTTTGCCATTGTCAAAGAGTACCGCAACTGGTGATAGTGTTCGGTTACAAGGGATCGGTGGCTGTGTTAGTGCCCCACTTCATGTCATCCATTTGGAATCCGATTTGGTGTCAGGACCGGTCACCGTCGGTTTACAAGCCACGCTTCCTGTAGAGGGAGTATCTGTGATTATCGGGAATGATTTGGCCGGGGGGCAAATTTATGGTAACCCGAGGGTGGGTAAAGAGCACCACAGGGGAAATAACCCCACCCCAGCTCGGGATGGCGACAAAAGTGCCAAGTTATTTGTAGGGGAACTGAACTTCAACACAGAGGAAGAAGTTCTGACCTCTGTCTTCAACAGATATGGGCCGCTGGTGGAAGTGCGGGTGGTAAAAGACAGGGAAACGCAACGGTCAAGAGGGTTCGGCTTTGTCACGTTTGCAAGCACAAAAGACGCCAGGGAGGCAGAGAAGAATTGGAATGGTAAGGATTTGGAGGGTCGGACCATAACAGTAGGGAAGGCATTTCGTAGGCGTCGAGAGGTCTACAGAAGAGGACCACTTGGCGGTAGTTTTGGTGTTGGCAGCAGCCGATATTACTATGGAGGCTCCCAGAGTTACGGCATCTCCCGAAAGAATGATTGGCAGAGGACTGGCCGAGAAGGAGACCGCCAGTCAGGTGACTGCTGGGACAAGGGGTCCCACCGTAACTGTTAGGAGTCCGGAGAAGTTGAAGCCCTCTATATATGGCGGAGCCGCCGAGCCTGGGCTCCTACACGGGCTAACCCTGAACGCCACGTTCTTAAAAGGCGTCCCAGTAGGGAACGTTCCTGCACGGACTAACCGTGAACTCCACGTTCTTAAAGGCGTCCATGTTATGAACTTTCCTCCCCGGACTAACCGTGAACCCCACATTCCTTAAGGCGTCCATGTAGTGAGTACTCAGCTGGGCCTCCATCCAAGAGCAACTAGAAGTTGTTGACGCTTGGTCTATAGGGAATTACCTTGGAATCTCTGGGGGGTTTTGGTGAAAGTTTGTTGCTTTATTTTCGAGATGCGATAATTGTGCCCGGGGGGAACTGATGATTTGGGGTATCGGGTTTGTTTATCAAAGTTGGCCGGCACAGAAAGTTTTCGCGGGGTTCAAACTTTCTTTCTTGAAGGGGGGGAGTGTTACGGATCCCGGATTTAGGTGAATTACTATTCATGTCATTGCTTATTAATGTTTATTCTATTAAAGGTTGTTGTGGTTAAATGGTTAGAGAGGCTCCGGATAACAGGAGACCGGAAACGGGATAGTGAACCGGAAGAAGAAAAGACCCGAGGTCCGGGAGAAGCGGCTATCTTCTTCTTCCTCGCCCAGCTCTGACGCGAGCAGTGTCGATATTGGTTAGTGTTGGGAACGCCGAGTTTGAAAAGCCCGTCTGGCGAGAGGAGTTACCTGCGCAGGGTGATTGCCGGTTACGTGTCAGGTTGCCGTGGCTTCCTGGAAAGAACCAAGTGTCCGGCACTGTTCGCCTCGACGCCTCCGAGGGCGTGTACGAGTCGCACCTTGGGCCTTGCGCGCTTTGTGAGCCGCGCTTTGCTTTGCCCGCTTTGCTTTGCAAGGAGGTGTGCGCTGACATAAATTGCCTATAAAAATTGTTATATCACAAACACAACAAATACATTTGTGCAAAATTGGGGACTCTCGCGAGATCTTGGAGACGGCGGCAGGGATTTTCGAAGCTCCACACGGTCTCCACGTTTTTCGAAGTTAAGTCTGTTCACAATTGTATTTTGTCGAAACTGTATTTATCTTTCGGTGTGTGAAGTTATTGTGTGCAACTTTGGTTGTTTCTCGGTGTTTATCTTTCATAAATTGATCGTCTGTTTGCCGTGTCGTGTCTTGAGGCCTTGTACAGTGTGCACTGTACAACCTTGAGGCTTTGTTTTTTATCTCAGCGGTCCGTCTTTTGTGATCCAATAACTTTCGTTCTCTGTATTCCCAGGCTTTTCACCCATAGCCTACCTACTTCCTTGTGTAAATCTCAACTCAAAAAAAAAAAAAAAAAAAAAAAAAAAAAAACATTTTCCTTCTCTGTTATCATTCGTTTATTCATTCTTATTCGTTCGTTCGTTCTTCGACCACGTGTTTCTCCCCCATTTCCCCAGATAGTTTTCACTCATTAACCTTCAATGTTTACACTTTCCCCTCAAGTTATGTATTCCGTCATATTTTATAACACCTTTTTCTTCTTCTTCTTTAAAAGGCTGCTTTCGACTTGCTCACCAAATCAATTCATCCCAAAAAAAATATCCATCTCCTATAGTGCCTTTTTTCTACATTCCCTAAACTCTCCTGCACTCCATCCTCCATCCAGCGTCCTTAAACGTCTTTTTAACTCGAAGGTCACAAGCAACTCATTTTGCAATAAATGTTCGTTTCCCATAAATCGTACACTTTCAAAAATCCAATCTCACCCCTCCCCTCCAAATCTTCCCCATAACTCCTCCCCTCCAAATCTTCCCCATCACCCCTCCCCTCCAAATCTTCCCCATCACCCATCCCTTTCAAATCTCCCCCCTTGCCCCCTCCCTCCTAAACGACCCCCTCACCCCTCCCCGCCAAGACGCCCCCTCGCCCCTCCCCTCCTAGACTCCTGCCTCAACCCTCCCCTCCAAATCTCCCCCATATCCCATCCCTTTCAAATCCCTCCCCTTGCCCCTTCCCTCCCAAACTTCCCCCTCACCCCTCCCCTTCAAATCTCCCCACCCTCATTGCTTCTCAATTTCCCCCCTCTCACTCCCCCTCCTCAAAGCGTCCTCCCCGCTTCTTCCCCCTTCAAACTCTCACCTCCATCTCCCCCAACCTTCTGCCTCGCTCTTCCCCCTCCTCAAATAACACCTCATTGTGGCTCACCCAATCACCATCAAACCTTTTGTCCGCCCCATCCTTCCCTTTCTCCGAGCTATTCTGAAATCTCTGACACACCTTCAACAGCTCTCCCTACCTCTTCCACCTCTTCCACATCTTACCCTACCCCTCCTCCCCCCTGTTCTGTATCTGATGCTCCCCCTTCCTCTTCATTAACGGTATGGACCTCAAACATCCGGGGCCTTCGTTCAAACTTAACTGATCTCTCCATACAGGTTGCTTCTGTCAAACCAGACGTGATCTGCTTAACAGAAACTTTCCTCCTTTATGATGTCTCTGATTCCATAGTATCTCTCCCGGGCTACTCCCTCCTCCGGTATGATAGACCTGAGCCTCGTCCTGGAGGCGGGGTTGCTATCTTTATCAAAAACTCTCTTCCTCACTCGCCCTGCACTGCACTCTCTCCACCTCACCCCCTGGAATACCTCTGGCTACGGCTTCCCCTTCGCTCCCACCTCTTGTTCATATGTGTGTTGTACCGTCCACCAAACAGTGATGACTCCATCTACATCTCGCTGTCTGATGATATGGACCAACTTCTATCTACTCATCCCAACTCTCTCTTCCTCATATGTGGTGATTTCAACTGTCATCATGCCAGTTGGCTGGGTGTGGGTACCTCTCTCACCAGCCATGGCTCCTCAGCAAAGGACTTCTGCGACTCACTGGGACTGACACAATCTGTCAATTTCCCGACCCGGATCTCAGTCAACGGAACATCTTCTCTTCTGGACTTGGTTATGACTAACTTCCCTGAAAATGTCTGCTGCTCTTCTTCTGCTCCGATCGGATCATCTGATCATGTCCTTGTTAAAGTGGACATCTCTCTGACCATCCTCAGGGAGCCTGCTCAGCGTCGACGAGTCTGGCATTTCACTCAGGCCAACTGGCACGGTCTTCAAGCAGCCATCAATCATCTGGACTGGTCTCCCATCTCTACCACCTCTGACATCAACTCATCCTGGGAATTCTTCCAAAGTAAATTGCTCTCTCTCATGCACAGATTTATCCCATCTCGTCTTCAGTTGTCATACCCTTCCTCCCGTCCATGGTACACGGAATCTTGTGGTGAGGCTGTTGCCCAGAAACAACTTGCCTTCGTCTCCTGGAAAGCAAATCCAACGGAAGGAAATCTCATTTCCTTTCACAAAGCCCGAAACAAGTGTGTGTCCACCCTCAGGAGAGCCAGGAAACAATATATCTCCATTCTCAAGACCGAACTCTCTTATCTGTCTCCCTCTTCCAAATCCTGGTGGCGTCTGGTCAAATCCGTTTCTGGTGTTTGTTCCCCCTCCATCCCCTCCCTTACCTCAAACGGCTACACAGCTGACTCCGCACGTGAAAAAGCTGAATGCCTCAACTCTGTGTTTGCCTCTAAATCTTGTGTCCCAAACCCATCCCTCTCTGTACCCACCATACCCAGTCGTACCCTGCTGCTCCTGGACTCCGTGTCCTTTCCTCCTGACAAGGTGGAAAAGTTTCTGTCAACCCTCGACTCTGATTCTGCAACTGGACCCGACGGCATCAGCCCACGGGTCCTAAAATCCTGCTCTGCTGCTCTATCTCACCCTCTCTCTGTTCTCTTCACCCTCTCTTTTGCTCAAGGTCAACTGCCATCTGCTTGGAAATCAGCCAACATCACCGCTTTGCACAAAAAAGGTGCAAAAACAGATCCTAGCAACTACAGACCAATCAGCCTTCTCCCAATTATCAGCAAAGTCATGGAATCCATCATTGCTTCGGATATGAAATCTTTCCTCTTCTCCAATGGCTTGATCTCTGATCATCAATTTGGTTTCAGACCAGGTCACTCTACTCTGGACATGCTGCTTCTGCTGTCTCAACAATGGATGGAGGTCCTCAATGCCAAACAGGAAATTAGAGCTGTCTCCCTCGACATATCACGTGCCTTCGACACGGTCTGGCACCCCGCTCTGCTCACCAAACTCTCCTCCTTTGGTATCCATGGAAATCTCCACGCATGGCTGGCGGACTTCCTCTCTAGTCGTCGTCAACGTGTGGCCCTGAATGGGTTTCTCTCATCTCCTCTTCCTGTTCAGGCTGGAGTTCCCCAAGGCAGTGTTCTGGGCCCCGTGCTTTTTCTGGTCTTCATCAATGATCTCTCTGACTCTCTCGAAAATCCTCTCTATCTCTTTGCTGATGACTCCACTCTCTGCCGCTCCATTCCTCTTCCCTCAGATCGGCAGTCTGCTGCCTCCTCACTCTCTGAAGACCTGGACAAAATCACAGACTGGTCAAACAAGTGGAACATGTCTTTCAATCCTGACAAATCTCACACTCTTACTATGTCTCTCCGAAAAGATCGACTGGACAACCCTCCCATCTACTTTCTCAACAATCCTCTCCAAGAAGTTCTGTCGCTCAAGATTTTGGGTCTCACTATCTGCCATGATCTTTCTTGGGAAAACCACATTTCCAAGCTGGCCTCCAAAGCCAGTCGCCGACTGGGCATCCTCCGTCGTGCGAAGTCCTTCCTCGGCACACCTGAGCTCCTCACCACATACAAGGCTTTCATCCGCAGCTCAATGGAATACTGTTCTCCCCTATGGGCCGGTGCTCCTGCCTCACACCTAGCTCGGCTTCACGCTGTTGAAACCAAAGCTTTCAGAATTATTGGAATCTCCCGCGATGAAGCTATCTCTGAGGGCCTTTCACTCACTCACCGCAGGCAGGTAGGTGGTCTTTCTGTCTTCTACCGACTCCTCTCCGGCCTTGCACCCCCAGCTCTCTCTGTGCTCTGTCCCCCAAATATTCCTACAGGTCGCACAAGATCTGCCAGCAACCCTCTGATGGTTAAACTGCCGAAATCTCGGCTCTCTGCTCACCTTCACTCTTTCATTCCTCTTTTCTCCCGCCTCTGGAACAAACTCCCTCACTCCCTTCAATCCCACTCCTCCCTCCAGGTCTTTAAAACAGCTGTTCACCACCATCTCTTATCTTCCCCCATCCAAAACCTTGATCTTTTCTACCCCCGCTAATTCACCCCAGATCCACCTTGTTTGAAATTCCAACTTCTTTCCTGGAAGTCCTGGCAGTGTCCATATGTTTTATACCTCTCCCACCGCCCCCTTCCCACGCCCCCCCCCAAAGCCCTCGCCCTCTCTCAGATCTCTCGATGTCTCCATGTCTCTCGGTCCCTGCTCTCAAATGTTGTGTTTGTGTCCTTCCCCCTCTCTCCCCATCTTGTCTACCGCTCCCTATGTTATATGTTTTATGTGTCGGTTTGTCTTTCTGTGTGATTAATGTTCGCTCTTTCACGAGCCTCGACCTTGTATACAAAAAAAAAAAATTGTTTGTATTATGATTGGTGAAGATCATGACAACACAGCCACTCAGGTTCAGTCATTATCCTCAGCTAAAATAAGCCCGTTCCTCAGTAACGACTTGGTGAGGCTCGCTGCGCTTGCCGAGCCAAGCTAGTATGTATATACATATATAAAAAAATATTTTTTATTTTTATTTTTTCCCCATAGGCAAAAAGCTATTGGGTTCAATGGTGAAATTAAATTTTAGATAACGCCAAGTATTCGACTGGGTTATTCATTGTCTTCAGCGTTTTTGAGATTTTTTGGAATTTGTCCAGTCTGCTGGCGATACTTTACCTCCTCTTCATTGAAAGGCATAGAGGGATTTTTTATCATCCAACACACTAACACTAGAAACTGGACACCCAGATGAACGTCCATGCACCCGAGGGACCTCACAGTTTTGATGCAACACAAGCCTTCAAATCACAAATCCAGCAGTTTATTCTCGTCTGGTGTGGAATGGAACCAAGACTTGACAAATCACAAAGGTAGGTGCACCATCCTCAATCCTGACTCAAGGTTAAAGAGACCACCTACAAATTGCAAACACGTGCCAAGGAGTACCAAAAGTCATATTAATGTCACGCTGCGTATAAGTACGGGTTGGGGGAGTTAGGGGTCGTGGGGGCACAATCGAATCAAAACTTTGGCACTTGTTTTGAGTCGAATCAAAACTTGGGCATCTCCAATTTAATCCAATTACATACCTGTCGCTGTAAATTTCCTCGCAGCTCACCGCGATTCTATGCTTCGGAAGGTTAGCGGTGACTTGTCTCATCCGCACGCTTTAATTCATCACAGGCAGTCTGTAAATGAAGTTGTCACGGCCGGCGACCTTTCCGGAGAATTGCTCCGTTCTCCCTGCGAGCTTAAGTGAGTTGGTATCGGTGTTTTGCAGAGGCCCGCACAATGCCCCGTGATTAAATGGGCACCTGTACAGCCTTGCCGTCAGCAGCGCAGGCGGTGCGCCCTCGGGAGTCTGCCCGCTTTTTAAAGGCTCTTTCAGCACTCCGCCGTCCAAGGTTGCACCGGCACGCGAGCTCCGGGCGAGATTTCGTCGGACTTGATCTCCCACGAAGACGGTGTTATTTCCGTGGCTTGTATCGTAAATCTCTTGTTAAAACTGCCGGCTTCGTATTGGTGAGCAGGAATAACGTTTGCATAAATCGCGCCTCATTTGCACATAAATGGACTGTTCGGTGCCCACGGTTTGGTGACGGTGTTTTGAATGGGATGCGGGAAACAAACGTTCGTTTGGGCACAGGGTATTGCTTTCTTTAGTTATTGCTGTTGGAGTCTTTGCTTCTTTGAATACACGGAGCACGTAGCAATTAGGACAATTTATACTACTCAAGATCTTGCTGTCACGAGGATTGGTCCATGGTAAACTGATCTTGATGAACCCGGTCCAGCCACGAGTCAGATTTTTAAGATTATTATTTATACATCTAGTAGTAAAAAGCCAGGCAAATATGACGGGTTGGAACAGTTTATTTGACGGTACAGTCTGAAGCTTCAGCCTCGTGTCAGGTGTGCTTGAATGAATGATCGTTTTAAGGCCATTTTTTCCCCGCTAAAGCGGGGGTTTGCCTTGCGGGCCCCATGACAATAATGGTTCCTTGTTTATATCATGTATAATCATGCTTATATCTTCTTTATTTATTAGACATCCTACGGACATAAATTAACACTCGTTTTACTCTGCACGCATTTCACATCAGTGCGGCGAATTTCACCTCTCTGTGCCTTGTATTTATTGTTATTAAAAAAAAATGTTTCTGTACACCGCCCTTGAGATCTTGTAAGCCACCGTCTACAATTCCAATAGAAGAGACATAATTACATTTTCATGGAAAATGTTTTTCGAGTTTTTTATCCTCAAAAATAGACCGTAGTGAACACACATTCATTTTAAAAGATTGGCATTTAAAACTTCCCTCATTCAGATGGACATCTGTGCAAACGCACAAACACACAAACTGACATTGTTTTATATGATGGATTCTAACAAAAAAAAAAAAAAAAATGACCACACTGTGGTCACAATCTGCAACAAAATCTGGTAAACAGGCCAATTGGGAACACACATTTAAAGCACTCTTAAAAGATCAACAGTGCGATTGGGAAACACACATTTAATGTGCTATTGAAAGATGAACAGAGTGATTAGAAAACACATTTAATGTGCTATTAAAAAATCAGCAGCACAATTGGGAAACACACATTTAATGTGCTATTAAAAAAGGAACAGCGTGATTGGTAAACGCACATTTAATGTACTATTAAAAAAGGAACAGCGTGATTGGGAAACGCACATTTAATGTGATATTAAAATAAGGAACAGCGTGATTGTGAAACGCACATTTAATGTGCTATTAAAAAATGAACAGCGCGATTGGGAAATGCACATTTGATGTGCTATTTTAAAAAAAACAGCACAATTGGGAAATACGCATTTAATGTGCGATTGAAAAAGGAACAGCGTTATTGGGAAACGCACATTTAATGTGCTATTAAAAAAGGAACATGGTGATTGGGAAACGCACATTTAATGTGCTATTAAAAAATGAACAGCACGATTGGGAAACACACATTTAATGTGCTATTAAAAAAAGAACAGCATGATTGGGAAACACACATTTAATGTGCTATTAAAAAAGAACAGCGTGATTGGGAAATGCACATTTAATGTGCTATTAAAAAAGGAACAGCGTGATTGCGAAACACATTTAATGTGCTATTTAAAAATGAACAGCGCGATTGGGAAACACACATTTGATGTGCTATTAAAAAATGAACAGCGCGATTGGGAAACGCACATTTAATGTGCTATTAAAAAATGAACAGCACGATTGGGAAATGCACATTTAATGTGCTATTAAAAAAGGAACAGCACAATTGGGAAACACACATTTAATGTGCTATTAAAAAAGGAACAGCGTGATTGGGAAACACACATTTAATGTGCTATTAAAAAAGGAACAGCGTGATTGGGAAACACATTTAATGTGCTATTAAAAAATGAACAGCGCGATGGGGAAACGCACATTTAATGTGCTATTAAAAAATGAACAGCACGATTGGGAAATGCACATTTAATGTGCTATTAAAAAAGGAACAGCACAATTGGGAAACACACATTTAATGTGCTATTAAAAAAGGAACAGCGTGATTGGGAAACACACATTTAATGTGCTATTAAAAAAGGAACAGCGTGATTGGGAAACACATTTAATGTGCTATTAAAAAATGAACAGCGCGATGGGGAAACGCACATTTAATGTGCTATTAAAAAATGAACAGCACGATTGGGAAATGCACATTTAATGTGCTATTAAAAAAGGACAGCACAATTGGGAAACACACATTTAATGTGCTATTAAAAAAGGAACAGCGTGATTGGGAAACGCACATTTAATGTATGCTATTCTAAAATGAAACATAGTGATTGGGAAACGCACATTGAATGCGATATTTAAAAAATCAACAGCGTGATTGGGAAACGCACATTGAATGTGATATTAAAAAATGAACAACACGATTGGGACTGATCGCTTAAATGATTTTCTCTTAAATGATAAGATCTAACTTTTTCATAAAAGGTGCACCATGACCTATTTTACGGCATAGCCCATAGGGCAAAGCCAACAGTGTTTGTCCGTCTGTATGTATGTATGTATGTATGTATGTATGTATGTACGTACATACATATGTATGTATGTCCCCTCAAACGTATTCCAATCAGAGCTCAGGATCTGGTCACAGGGTGATGTGATTACGTCTGACGTCATTACGGAGGTACGGCTGCTGACTCTCCTCACACTGCCATTTTGATTCCAATTTCGTTCATGCCGAACATATCGTCGAACCTGTCATATATCACAATCACCAAGCTCTACCTTAACGTTTTTCATTCAGTGTGAAACACAAACAAACCGATTGTTAAAATGACCATCAAATATCAAAATCGTCGGCGTTACATCTCTTCCAACAAAACGGTACGTACCCAACCCTTGTGGGGTATAATCTAGATTACAGTAGATCTTCCCTCAGTTCTGCAAGTAAAACCTACCTCATGGATGTCTGGATTCCTCCAAATTTATTTGTTTAATGTTATAAACAGCATTAGCGACTGTTTAAAAAGCTAATCATGTGTGTTTGTGGTTTATAATATTTTACAAGCCCGGCTATGCCGCTTTTAGAATTTCCGTCTTGTTTATACATACAACATACTTCATATAGATTCATATAATAGTTTAAACATTTGTTTGGGAAATGTTGGACAGCTTTAAAAGATGCCAAAAATTGATTGGGTGATGACTTCATCAGTTGTCCTAAAATAGAGCTACAGACAGCAAGCTTGGGGAATGGTATGCTCTCTTGCATACAAAAGACATTATTGTGCAACCAGCTTTTGATAAATCTGGAAACTCTGAGCTGTAATGCACTTACATTTCTCTTGTTATTGACAATGCAATTAGTGATTACATCACTACTTGCTAATTGGAAGAAAATGGATGGTCAGGTAAGGCAAGAGATGGAGTTGACAAGAATAGATAGCATAGGCCCTTCTCGCCTTTGAGCTGTTTAGCCTGTGTTCACTTTAGGGCCTGTCTATTAACTGTCATCTTGGTGTTTTTAAGAGTATGCTGTCATTCTGAGGGGCTGCCAAGCAGGGTGTCCTGTCAGCTAGCATTCACTTGTGGGCATTTAAATTTCCTATGGTATTTTTGCAGGAAAAAAAAGTATGCCATTGTGTCCTCATAGGCAGCCAAATTCAGTTTTTTGCCATTTTTTGAGTTTTGCTTCGACAGTAACTTACAAAGGAGGAGTGACATGTGCAAAGTAAAATCTCAGCTGGGGAAATACTCCAGACTAGTCATGGGCAACCTGATATCCCCAGTGGGTACGGATGCCATACTCATAGGCAGGCTATGGATTTATACACATGCCAAGAGGAGAACAGCTAAGGAAAATCAATGTCCTGAAACAAATTATATTTGAATTAGCAATAATCACTCCATATGTTTATGGAAACAATTATGAAATAACACTGATTTAAGTGCTGTTTTAATCTGCTGATAATGAATATCTTCTCATCTTGGCTTTCCATCTTTTTGTCCTTTTTATGTCCAGAGGCAAGGCCTGCGGAGGAGTGCGAACACAGAACATAATGCCTTAATTTGGGATTGCGAATTCCAGGATTAAACGACATGGCAATTTTCATGGGATTCTGGAAGTAAACAAAAGTGTAATTCATTTCCGACCTCCATGATACAGTCGGTTGGCAACAACCTCATCGACGGCTTACGCGGTACGTCAGCAAATGTATCATTTTATAACGTTATGGTTTATTGGCATCAATATAATAATTGTCTTCTGTTATCATTTAATCTGACACCATAGAATAAATATCCTGATAAGATCAGACAAGACGATCTGAGAAAATTCACATTAACTGGAATGTTAGCATTACATCAATATGGTTCAACTGGGCTACCATAGAAATGTATTACATTATCAAAACTCCAGAACATCATAAGATATGCAAATAGAGGAAATAGATTATATTTGGATGTATAAGTTATCATTCTTTTCTATCGAAAATGCTGTACTATCTATCAGTCATATAATTGCTTAATGTTACGGCCTGAAGCACACCAAGCCAAGCCTTCAATCACACTGTCTTTATTTATAGATTATCACACGAAAAATGTCTTCCTACACATCAAACCAAGAAGGGAGAAAAGAGGGAAAAACCAGAGTAAGCCAGTCCAAGAGTAGGCAGGTCCAAGAGTAGGCAGGTCCACGAGTAGGCCCCAGGGCAGGCCCAGTAGTATGCCCAAGTGCAGGCACAGCACGAAAGTGTAGGAGTAGGCAAGTCCACGAGTAGGCCCCAAGGCAGTGGAGGTACGGCAGCAAGAGTTCGATCCACGTCACCCTTCAGGTAGAGAGATGGCAGCTGGAAATTCTACAACCCCCGAAAAAGCACTCTGCCATGAGCCCTTCTCCAAAATGGCCACTCTCTCCTCTGAATCACCTTCCTGGCCCCTCCCCTGCCCCACAGCCAATCATAGGCTTTATACACATGGACCAAACCACTTGGTCCAACTCCCAAGGGGGAGGGGGGGGGTGGGGGAAGAAGAAAAAGGTCACAGACCGTAACACATCCCCCCCCCCCCCCCCTTAAAGAAGAAAACTTTACCCCAGGAAAAGTTTTCTTTCACAAAGGCAGGTTAGTCTAAACCCAGCATAAACAGTGCAATAAACAAAAATCCACCTCTCATTGTGACATTTACAGGCATCATAGCCAATATGCAGAGGTATGAAAAAAAATATCTTAAGCTCGAGATAGAGCATCTGCAATGACATTATCTCGACCTGAAATACGTACAATTTTCAAGGGGTACGGTTGTACTAAAAGCCCCCATCGGTTCCCTATCAGGTGCTTGTAGTAAAACGCTTTCTAATTCACTTGAGTCAATATCTTGATGCTTTATATGACCTACCAACTGCCCGGCCGAGGTCGGCCTCACGCTCATAGTACCCTTTAAGCATATTAACATGGCACACCCGGTGGGGTTTCCATCTGTCATGGGTCCGCACCACGCAGTTCACCTCACTCAGCTTTTTTTCGACCAAGTAGGGACCGCTAATCTTCGCCAATAGTGGCTCCCCAGGCAGAGGTAGTGAAACTAGCACTTTGTCTCCAACCCTAAAATTACGAGCTGTCGTATTCAGGTCAAAACGGGCCTTCATTACTCGCTGAGATACTTTCAAATGTTCCTTGGCGACATTGAAGGCGGTGGTAATTCTTTCCCAGAAAGGACCAACATAGGCCCGAAGGTTAGGGTTCTCCGTCTCCTCGAGGAATCTCTCTTTCACGACTGGGGAAACACAAACCCTATTGCCAGCCAAATCATTTCCCAATACGAAAATAATACCCTCTATGGGGAGAGTGCGGACTATTCCTACCATCACGGGTCCTGTGACCAAATCAGACTTCAAGTTCACCCTATGTAAGGGGACTGGGACATAACGACCTGCAATGCCCTGGATTAAGGCACTCACTTTCCCCGAACTACAAAAAGTCAATGGTAAAACGTTAGACAACATCAATGACTGGGCGGCCCCAGTATCCCTCAGAATAACGACGGACTTGACTTTCCCGTCCCAAGCCACTTGGCCCTTTGACACAAAGGGTTTATAATGGTCCTGTACTAGGCTCGTGAGGTCCGCTGTATCCTCAGCCTTAACTGTAAGGGCACGATCCCTGTGGCTGTCCACTTTGGTTCGAACCAATGCAATAGGTCTAACGGACTCTCCCTGCTTCTCCTGCCTTTGCAATTTCCAACAACTCGACTTCAGATGTCCCCTCTGTTTACAGTAATAACACGTGGGGGCCGGTCCCCGGCGAGATGCCTGACTCGACCACTCAAACTGTCTACCCAGAGATGGCCGCACCAATGGACCCCTGTGGTCTGTCCACGTCCCCTCTGACCGGTCCTCACTAACCCCCTTCTTGTTATCATAGGTCGTACCATAATGAGGAAAACCAAGGCCTCTCTTATTGGTAAGTTCATAGTAATCTGCACCCACAACAGCTTTTTTCAACTCACCAACCTTATGATCCGTAAGGTGTGTCCTAATGTCCAAGGGGATACTGTTCCTAAACTCTTCTATAAAGACAACCTCCCTTAGATTACCATAGGTCATATCCACTTGTAGAGAACGATACCACCGATCAAAACTCATTTCCTTCTCCCTCGCAAATTCAACAAATGTCTGCCCAGCCTGTCTTTTTAAGGTTCGGAACTTCTGCTGGTATGCTTCCGGAACTTGCTCATAGGCTGACAAAAGAACCTTTTTAACAACCTCATAATTCTCTGACTGATCCTCCGACAGAGCTGAATACACTTCCTGGGCTCTCCCTATGAACCCACTTTGTAGTAGCAGGGTCCAGTATTGTACGGGCCACTGAAAACGTTTTGCTATCTTTTCAAAAGACAGAAAAAACGTTTCCACCTCCTCCTCGTTAAACTTGGGAACAAGCCTAATGTTCCGAGCCACATCAAAGGAACGGGAGAGATCATTTTGACCCCCACCTAAATCGATGGAAACCTGTTGGGCCTGTCCCAGCTGAATTTCTAATTTTCTTAACTCAAACTCTCGTTGCCATTCCTCTTTTCTCTTTCAAACTCTTTGCTTTTCTTCCTTTTCTCTTTGCTGTTCCTCCTTTTCTCTTTCAAACTCTCTTTGCCGTTCTTTGTCTTCTAACTTTAGTCTGAGCTGTCTTTCTTCTGATTCTATCCGGGCTAATTCCAAGGCTTCACTCCTCCATTTTACCCATGGTTCTAAACCCATATGACTGACAATAGCCGAAACAATCTCCACCTTTTTCATACGAGATGTCCCACTAACCCCAAGATGATCAGCTAAGCTCGTAACTCTACTTTACGTAACAGATCTACATCTTGCACCGATAGCCTCTTGTTCTCCACAAATTCCTTCACTTTAAAATCCATCTCCTCAGCCATGGTGTACGACCTCAGTAAATATAGAAGTATCAGCATTGTAAACAAGAGTCAAATTATCTGCCAATGAGAAAACTTACTACTGCGAAAAAAACAAAAATCCAAGACAGGAATCATGTAATCCAGATCCCGGACGAGCCCCCAATTTGTTACGGCCTGAAGCACACCAAGCCAAGCCTTCAATCACACTGTCTTTATTGATAGATTATCACATGAAAAATCTCTTCCTACACATAAAACCAAGAAGGGAGAAAAGAGGGGAAAACCAGAGTAGGCCAGTCCAAGAGTAGGCAGGTCCAAGAGTAGGCAGGTCCAAGAGTAGGCAGGTCCAAGAGTAGGCAGGTCCACGAGTAGGCCCCAATGCAGGCCCAACAGTAGGCCCCAGGGCAGGCCCAGTGGTATGCCCCAGTGCAGGCCCAGCACGAGGGTAGGAGTAGGCAAGCCCACGAGTAGGCCCCAAGGCAGGCCCAACAGTAGGCCCCAGTGCAGGCCCAGCATGAGAGGGTAGGAGTAGGCAAGTCCACGAGTAGGCCCCAAGGCAGTAGAGGTACGGCAGCAAGAGTTCGATCTACGTCACCATTCAGGTAGTGAGATGGCAGCTGGAAACTCCACAACCCCAGAAAAAGAACTCCGCCATGAGCCCTTCTCCAAAATGGCCACTCTCTCCTCTGAATCACCTTCCTGGCCCCTCCCCTGCCCCACAGCCAATCATAGGCTTTACACACATGGACCAAACCACTTGGTCTAACTCCCAGGGGAGGGGGGGAGGGGGGGAGGGGGGGGGAGGGTGGGAGGGTGGGGGGAAGAAGAAAAAGGTCACAAACCCTAACACCTACCCCCCTTAAAGAAGAAAACTTTACCCCAAGAAAGGTTTAGTTTTACAGAGGCAGGTTAGTCTAAACCCAGCATCTAAACCCATCTAAACCATCTAAACCATCCCATCTAAACCATTTAATTCTAATCCCAGGCCCAGCAGGAGAGGGTTGTAGTAGGCAAGTCCACGAGTAGGCCCCAAGGCAGGCCCAACAGTAGGCCCCATTGCAGGCCCAGTGGTCAGCCCCAGTGCAGGCCCAGCACGAGAGGGTAGGAGTAGGCATGTCCACGAGTAGGCCCCAAGGCAGTAGAGGTACGGCAGAAATAGTTCGATCAAAGTCCCCCTTGAGGTAGAGAGGCGGCTACAGGGGTTGATCCGGCATACCCTTCAGGTAGAGAGATTGCAGATGGAAACTCCACAATGCCCGAAAAGGCACTCTGCCATGAGCCTTTCTCCAAAATGGCCACGCTCTCTTCTGAATCGCCTTCCTGGCCCCTCCCCTGCCCCACATCCAATCATAGGCTTAAATACATGGACCAAACCAATAGGTCTAACTCCCAGGAGGTGGGGGGTGGGGGGGGGGGAAGCAGAAAAAGGTCACAGACCATAACCCTTACACACTACAATATCAAGAAGTGTATACTGCACCAGAATGCCTTGTGTGGGGCACACCTGATTTGACACACGTCGGCATCCTTAGTCACATTTCTACTGAAACTTTTGCATAACATTGATAAAACTAGATTTCTAAGACACAGCTCAACTCTCACCAGAACAGTTCACATTATGTTCAGGTAGCATTTAGAACTACCTGAACCTATGTTCAGGTTCAGGTAGTTCAGTGTACTTACTTTTTCCACATGCGAAATTTGCATTTATGTGTATTTAAATTATACAATGGACTACAAAATGTAAATGCTTCATGATATTGTTATATTATATCACCTTTATCTTTCAATATTGTTGAAATGAAGATCAAATAGCTGTATGTTGAAATATGTTGAAAAAGTCAAAACTTTACATGGGGTATACTTACTTTTTCACGTGACTGTATTACCTCCCCAAACCCCGGTTACGGTGCACCTCAGAGTCTGGAGCGGGAACACGGCAGAAAGATTTGTTATTTTGAGTGTTCTAATAAACCGTGGTAAAACCACACCAATGCAATTGTAGAACAAAACATGTAATTGTATTAAGAACATACACAATAATAACACTATTAAAGAAAGTACAATGAAAATATCACTTGCATCAAATGAACAATACATATTATGATGGTACCATCATTCCCCAATGCTCTCAAAGCAATGAACTCACAATACGCCAAACATGAGTGGAATGTAACATTCCCCAAAGTCCGTGCATGGATCCCCACGCTGGTTGAAGGTGGAGGTCATGCAGAACGGCAAAACAACAGGCAGGTATTTGCGTGACAGTGGATGAGGAGTTACGAGGTGAGAGGTTGATATGGGAATTGAGCCGATATGGAAACCATAGGCAATCCACACGCTGAGGTTGATATGGGAATCCCAATGACAAAACAAGATGTACCAAGCCGACAGCCTCTTAGAGAACAAAATTGCATATCGGCCTGTAATGGAGGTGCTGGCTCCCTCCAACAACGACTCACACTTGGTGATAAAAACTGAGAACAGGTTTAATTGCACACACAATATAGGACGATGTCGCGGGCAATCCCTTTCGCGGGAAGCCTCAACTCATTCGTTACCAATATCAAAAAGTCCGCTCAAAGCCACGACGCGACTCACAGCTGTCTCTCTACTCCTCTCTCTGCCGATCCCCATCTCTCTCCTCTTCTGGTTCCTTTGCTGCATTTACCTTTTTCCTTCACAAACATTTATTTTCACCTTTTACTAAAGTCATCTTCATTTCACACAAAAATCTTAAAAACAATATTACCTGAAACTAAAAATCCTACAAGTATATAATAACAACACAGGCGGAAGTGACGGATACATAACAATGACCACTGTGAACTCACTGCCAGTTGTCAACAAAGTCGATAGCTGATGCTGTGTCCATGGGTGTAGTGATGCTGGAGCGCACTGGAGTGCAGCTCCGTCACCTCAAATCTGTCTGAGACAGCGCTTAGCTTTGCCACAGTAAAAAAACAAACAAACAAAAAAAAACACCCACGTTCATGGTTGAGTTATTATGCTTTGTGTGCTTTTGTGGCCAAATAATCGGGGTCAAAACTTGTTCCGAAGCATCAAAGCAAAGCAAAGGATATGTAAATTTGTTAGACCCTTTATCTGAGGAGTGATAACATAACAATAGAGGTTGTAGGCAACACCAACACGTATGAATTGTCGAAAATAGCATGAGCAAGAACCACGACTAACTTTTCAACTATTATACATCCAGATTTAGTGAATTATCTTATGTTTACAAAAAGTATTTACACCCTGGAAGACGTGAAAGCATGGAAAATATTGGATGCTGACAAGTAGTTGAGGTCTGGGTAGATCAGTGATGTGGATGTTCTTATGAAGTGAGGCTATCATATTGTATGAGCAAAAGCTAGGCCTGTAATACATCAATGATACAAACTCGTGTTGGCAGAGTAGATAAGCATGACGTTATATACAGGATGTTAACCTGATGCCTACATTGCCTTCAGAAAGTATTCACATCCCCTGACCTTTTCACATTTTGTTGCGTAACAGCCTCAATTTAAAAAGCATTAAACTGAGATTTTTTTGTCACTGATCTACACAAAATACCCCATAATTTATACCTATGTATCTACACAAAACACCCCACAAAGTGGAATATATTTCCAATAAATGTTTTGCAAATTAATTTAAAATGAAAAGCAGAAATGTCTTGAAATGAAACTGAAGAGTCAATAAGTATTCAACCCCTTTGCTATAACACACCAAATTGAGCTCAGATGGATCCAATTGCCTTTGATCATCTTTGAGATGTCTTCACAACTTGATAGGAGTCCACTTGTGGCCAATTCAATTAATTGCTTCATTGCTTCAGATATTAAATCTTTCCTCTTCTCCAATGGCTTGATCTCTGATCATCAATTTGGTTTCAGACCTGGTCACTCTACTCTGGACATGCTGCTTCTGCTTTCTCAACAATGGATGGAGGTCCTCAACACCAAACAGGAAATTAGAGCTGTCTCCCTTGACATTTCACGTGCCTTCGATACGGTCTGGCACCCTGCTCTGCTCTCCAAACTCTCCTCCTTTGGTATCCATGGAAATCTCCACGCATGGCTGGCGGACTTCCTCTCTGGTCGTAGTCAACGTGTGGCCCTGAATGGGTTTCTCTCATCTCCTCTTCCTGTTCAGGCTGGAGTTCCCCAAGGTAGTGTTCTGGGCCCTGTGCTTTTTCTGGTCTTCATCAATGATCTCTCTGACTCTCTTGAAAATCCTCTCTATCTCTTTGCTGACGACTCTACTCTCTGTCGCTCCATTCCTCATCCCTCAGATCGGCAGTCTGCAGCCTCCTCACTCTCTGCAGACCTGGACAAAATCACAGACTGGTCAAACAAGTGGAACATGTCTTTCAATCCTGACAAATCTCACACTCTTACAATGTCTCTCCGAAAGGACCGACTGGACAACCCTCCCATCTACTTTCTCAACAATCCTCTCCAAGAAGTTCTGTCGCTCAAGCTTTTGGGTCTCACTATCTGCCATGATCTTTCTTGGGAAAACCACATTTCCAAGCTGGCCTCCAAAGCCAGTCGCCGACTGGGCATCCTCCGTCGTGCGAAGTCCTTCCTTGGCACACCTGAGCTCCTCACCACATACAGGGCTTTCATCCGCAGCTCAATGGAATACTGTTCCCCCCTCTGGGCTGGTGTTCCTGCCTCACACCTTGCTCGGCTTCACGCTGTTGAGGCCAAAGCTTTCAGAATCATTGGAATCTCCTGCGATGTAGTCAACGCCGAGGGCCTTTCACTCACTCACCGCAGGCAGGTTGGTGGTCTTTCTGTCTTCTACCGACTCCTCTCCGGCCTTGCTCCCCCAGCTCTCTTTGTGCTCTGTCCCCCCAATATTCCTTCAGGTCGCACAAGATCTGCCTGCAACCCTCTTATGGTTAAACTGCCAAAGTCTAGGCTCTCTGCTCACCTTCACTCTTTCATTCCCCTTTTCTCCCACCTCTGGAACAAACTCCCACACTCCCTTCAATCCCACTCCTCCCTCCAGGTCTTTAAAACAGCTGTTCACCACCATCTCTTATCGTCCCCCATCGAAAACCTTGATCTTTTCTACCCCCGGTAATTCACCCCAGAGTCCTTGCAGTGTTCATATGTTTTAATCCTCTCCCACCTCCCCCCAAGTCCTCCCGATGTCCCTGCTCTCAAATGTTGTGTTTGTGTCCTTCCCCCTCTTCCCCCTCTCTTTTGTGTCCTTCCCCCTCTCTCCCCATCTTGTCTGCCGCTCCCCTTGCTTTTTGTGTTTTGTGTGTCGGTTTGTCTTTTTGTGTGATTAATGTTAGCTCTTTCACGAGCCTCGATCTTGTATACAAAAAAAAAAAAAAAAAAAAAAAAAATTGGACATGATTTAGAAAGAAACACACCTTTCTATACAAGGTCTCATCATTGACAGTGTATGTCAGAGCAGAAACTCTTCCATGAAGTCCAAGGAACTGTCCATAGAACTCCAAGATGGAATTGTGAGGAGGCATAGCTCTGCAGAAGAGTATAAATCAAGTTATAGAGTGTTGAAATTTCCCAAGAGCACAGTGAGCTCCATCATTAGGAAATGGAAAGGACATGGAACTACTCAGATTCTTCCTAGAGGTGGCCGGCTGACCAAACTGAGAAACCCGGCAAGATGGACCTTGGTCAGGGAGGTGACCAAGAACCCAATGACCACTCTGACAGAACTACACAGTTCCTTGGCTGAGATGGGAGAACCTGCAGGAGGGACAACAGTCTCTGAAGCATTTTCACAAATCTAGGCTTTATGGGAAAGTTGCCAGACGGAAGCCACTCCTGAGAAAAAAAACACATGACAGAATGCCTGGAGTTTGCAAAAAGGCACGTGAAAGACTGTGATCATGAGGCAAAATATTCTGTGGTCTGATGAGATGGAAATTGAACTGTTTGTCCTGAATCCAAAGCGCTACATCTTGTGGATACCGAGCGAAGCTCATCACCCATCTAACACTATCCCTACCGTGAAGCATGGTGGTGGCAGCATCATTCTATGGGGATGTTTTTCAGCGGCAGGGCCTGGAACAATGAATGGAGCCAAATGCAGGCAAATCCTTGAGGAGAACCTGCTTCAGAGTGCCCACCGCCTTAGACTGTGGCGAAGATTTATGTTCCAACAGGTAGGTTAATGACCCCAAGCACACTCTCAAAAGCAACACTGGAATGGCTTCAGTACAAGAATGTGAAAGTCCTTTTGTGGCCCGGTCAAAGCTCAGATTTGAATACAATTAAGAATCTGTGGAAAGACTTGAAGATTGCTGTTCACCGACACTCCACATCCAATTTGACAGAGGTTGCAAAAATCTGCCAGGAAGAATGAGAGAATTTTTATTCCTCACAATAATTCCTCACAATTCTATCTCGGAGTTCTACAGACAGTTCCTTGGAATTAATGGTAGAGTTTCTGCTCTGACATGCACTGTCAACTGTGGGACCTTATAGGGAAAGGTGTTTCTTTCTAAATCATGTCCAATCAATTGAATTGGCCTCAGGTGGACTCCAATCAAGTTGTCGAGACATTTCAAGGCTGATCAAAGGAAATTGGATGCACCTGAGCTTAATTTGGAGTGTCATAGCAAAGGGGTTGAATACTTATTGACTCAAGACATTTCTGCCATTCATTTTTAGTTGTTTTGTAAAAAATTCACATTATGGGGTATTATGTGTAGATCAGTGACAAAGAATCTCAGTTTCATCTATTTTTAATTCAGGCAGTAACATGACAAAATGTGAGAAAGTCAAGGGGTGTGAATACATTTATTTTATTTAAAGCATGGTCTCGATCTCGATGAAGACTATATAGTCTGTGACTGGAGCCTTCAACGTAATATATATATATATATACAGACTTGGCATTTAATATGGAATCTTTTTTTTTCTTGACTTGGGTTTACTTTCTTAACTCAGTATATCAATCTGGTGAGTTTCTTTTACACTTTGGTGATTTGTTTGTTAAAAGAGCCATGTCACTGATTGTCTGTCGCAGCAAGAAGTCAACAACAGGATTATATCACAGGTGGCGTGGCAAAATGTACGGACAGGTGCATTTGATGATTGGCTTCACAGTCGGGTATACAAGGGTTGTTGCGTTCTGTATTAGTGGAAAACAACTGCTGCATGTCTCTAAAAGTTATTGCTGCTTCCTCTGGAGATGGTCCGTCAACTCGACAATGCTGTTTGTCATGGAGTGGTGGCTTTCCGAAATTACGGCATGAAACAGCGTGCTATTGCTCGGCAGTATGGCATCACTCAAGGTCAGGTGTCAAAGATCCTGAAACGAAATGCTCAGAGGGGTGTCCCTACTCGAATACCGAGGCCAGGACGTCCCCGCATAACCACAAGGAGGGATGATCGCCAGCTGCACCGGTTATTCTGCAATGGCCATACCAAGTCAGCTAATCGGCTTAGGGCTGAGTGGCAGCAACTGACAAATGTGCCTGTATCCAGAAGGCTAGTCAACCAACGACTGGTTCAAGCAGGCTATCGTGCCAAGCGTCTCCTGAGAAAGCCACGCCTGACCAGACAACACCGCCAGCGCTGATTGCAATGGGCCAGAGAGCACCATCAATGGCAGCCAGGACACTGGAATCACGTGATCTTCAGTGACGAGTCTAGATTTCTGGTCTATCGTCAAGATGGCCGCGTCCGAGTGCGCAGACAAGTGCATGAAGCCTACAACAAAGATTGTATAGTGTCAAGAGTCCAAGCTGGAGGTGGTGGGGTGACCGTTTGGACTGCTTTTCATGCAGGGGGCAAAACTGACCTGGTTGTTCTGAATGGAAACCTGAACCAGTTCAAGTACAGGGCCATTTTGGAAGAAACATTGCTTCCATTTGCTCGTGCAGCCTTTCGAGGAAACTTTGTCTTCCAAGATGACAATGCACGGCCTCATCGTGCTCGCATGATCCAACACTTTCTTGCTGACCATGGTGTAGAGCATATGGAGTGGCCTACCATGTCCCCAGATATGAATCCGATAGAGAACTTGTGGGCAGAATTAACGTGTCAAATCGACCATTTGGACCAGCAGCCGACCTCTGTGCATGAATTGCAGCAGGCTATTGTCACTGCATGGCAAGCGATTCCTGTCCAAACCTTGGCAAATCTCGTGAACAGCATGCCTCAACATGTACGTGCTCTCCTGAATGCTCGTGGGGGTTACACGAAGTACTGGACTGTAATTTTACTGTCCGTAATCCCAGTCGTAATTTAACTTTTGTTTTTGTTTAAAAAAAAATTTGGCTAATGTGCAAAATAAAGATATTTCTGGAAAACGTACGGAAGTTTAACACAGTACTGTCCATGAATTGAGTTCGATATCAGTTTACATCACTTTCAAGGATCAATTTATTTGTTTCGAAATGTCAAATGTGGTTTTTGTATCTTTTAAAGGTCACATTAACAAAATCTAGAATAATTTCAACATAATTCCAATGAACTTTTGGTTCTAAGACATCTTGAAAAGTAAGTTCACCCCCACAAAAAAAATAATCCATATTAAATGCCAAGTCTGTATATTGCTGAGTCAGCAGTTACAACTGGGGCATATTTCTTCGTCAGCATGCTCGCTCTACTAGTCTGCTTTATTCCACTGGATGAACGTGATCAACAAGGTCTGCACAGCCTTAGTCGGCGTTCTTATTTAATATAGTTCAGTCGGCAGCGACAAACCAAGATAGCAAACGATATCGGCTGGTCGTTCACCATTCTTATTTCATTTCACTTTGTCTAATTTGACATCTAGAGTTACACTACTGTGTTGTCATTTGCGTGCAGGTTCCACCCTTTTCGTTACAACTTCGTTTGCCAGTCGGTGTTCAACGATTACTGCAGTAAAGTACACAAAGATTTTTTTAAAAATACCGTGCTGTATGTACAGTATGGAGAGGCGTT
The DNA here is from genome assembly GCF_964187855.1 of Myxine glutinosa. Classification (NCBI taxonomy): domain Eukaryota; kingdom Metazoa; phylum Chordata; class Myxini; order Myxiniformes; family Myxinidae; genus Myxine; species Myxine glutinosa. Next base: position 174,783,801 of record NC_136264.1, read on the forward strand.
AAGTCCAACAATGCACAGCGTGAGATGGAGTCTGAGAGGGTGAGGACGCAATGCATTGTGGGAACTCTGGGAAGCCGGAATGCCTCGTTGTGACACCTGGTAAACGGGTTTCCGTTCAATGGAGGGTAATGCGGGGAATTGTGGATGTTTCAAGAAAATGTGCCTAAGTATGTTAGCTGGGTAACTTATGGACTTGTATGCGGAACGAGGATAGAGGGGACCCAATGTACTTGCAAATGCAAGACAAGGATGTCAGAAAACTATACCTTTAGATGACATATATAGACAGGCATTAGACATCAGTCAAATCAACACAACCTGTGATTTAAACCTGGTTTCCCAGCGTTGTGTAGCAAGTGCTCAGATGGGAATGCCATTCCCCAAACGTCATGCGGTTTTGCTTGTCGGTTAAGGTGTTGAAATTTTGAATTATAAAAAAAACAAAAACAGCTGGAGTGTTGACTACCTTCCTCTTCTTGCTGTGTCTGAACATACACTCAGCTTGTTCAACAATGTGTCCTCCTTTCACTCCACTCCACTTGATCCCCCCCCCCCCCCCCCCCTCTACTCGTATCGAAAAAAATAATGATAGAAGACAGGACACATAGCTTTACGTCCATCTGTGGGGTGGCACACTTTGGCACACTGATGGCACATTCACACATCCGTGAAGCACCAAATCGACAGTTTATAGCCGGCGAAGCCGGTGTTGTGAATGAACGCGTACGTATTATGTTGAAAAGCCAGATTTTGCTGGATCCTTTGAGAATTTCGAAGCTTTGACACACCAAATCGCTCCATGGAAGCCGCCATCTTGCGGATGCGGAAGTATGCATAACAAATTTTTAAAAGTTCAATAGGAGTTTGTTTCACCCGTCTTTGTTTGATTCACAATTTTATGCACCTCTAATTTGTAATTAAAATACTTTAAGACCAACCTCGTTCCCCGGGCCCGCACGGGCCTGGTTATCTTCAACGAAAATCTTCACCAAACACCGGAACCAATGAGATTCGAGCATTTGAAAAAATATTTCAAAAAAGCTTATTACCGCGTTTCGGACGCCGAAAATGGCGTCAAATATTCTAAAATCGACGAAGAATTATTTTTTAGAAATCTCACGGCCGTTGGGGATAATTTTTCACGGCCAGAAATATCCGAAGTTGAGACGGAATTCACCGAATTAATCAAGAAGTAAATTTTATAAATTTTAATCCCATCCAGAATGCAAATGGTGTCATTTTGAACTAGGTACGGTACCTACTACACCTACCTACTACCAACTACCTAACCTGCTGATGCCATGGTGATGGGTAAAATAGTGGCAAGAGGCTTTGGCTTCATCGGCTCATTGCGGCTTTGCAGTCGGGTACTAGTAGTATTGAACACATATTTGGCAATTTAAAGGAAAATGCACCATCATCACACCGCGCTCAAGGTTAAATAGATCCAGGGAAATTTGCTCTACCCTTCACAAAACACTATCATTTAAATGCTGAGGATAAAGAAAGGACATTGTACTTAACATTGTTTAAAATATTTGGTATGAGTCCGTCAGTCAGAATGCAACTGCCAACCTCCCAGACGCAGAGTGGATACTCTAAACATAAATAACACCAAGTCCAATAGCAATTGTTTTTATGCCTCCGCCCTTGACGGTGGCCAGAGGGATTATGTTGTCGGGTTGACCATCCGTCCGTCCGTCCGTACCGGCAAAACCTCGTTTTTCTCAGCAACCAGATATGCAATTGAAACTAAACTTTCAGGGTAGGAGTGACACCCATGCAGAATGTTTTTATAAGAATAGTGACGTCATAGGTCACGTGGTATGGCAGCCATCTTGGTTTAAACGCAAATAATTAATAAATTATTTCTCGGAAACCATTGAATGGAAAAATTTGAAACTTGGCACATTGTCAAGTACTCCCAATGGGGAACAAAAGCATGATAATGGTGACATCATAGGTGAAGTGGTATACCAGTCAAAAATGTTTTAATCGAATGCCTTATCCTAAAAATCTGACATTGCATGCACATGATCTATGACCTCTTTGTATTGAAATATTAAATGTACGACATCATAGGTCACATGGTTTGGCAGCCATATTAGATTTAACCTTAAACCTTAAAAAGGCATTTCTCCCAAACCACCAAATAGATCGACTCAAAACTTTACGTGTGTCATTGACTAGGCATGGCAATTAAAAGATTATCAAGAAAACATCATTAGTCTAGTAGGAAGACTAGGTGCCCCTGCACCCCCCGGAGATATACTTCTAATCAGTGTTTCTAGATTGGAAAAAATGTGTAGAAAATGACTAGCTATGGCCCCAAGCTGAAAAAATGTCCCACATACCATTTTTATGCAAATTACTGCTGCCATTATCAAAAAAACGATTTTTGACATATCTCAGCCAATATTGCAGATAATTGAAAAATGAAGGTGTCTAGACCCATGTTTTGAAGGGCATAGATCATGATAGAACTATTCATAACATGATTACATGTGTCTATGGTATACTAGTATGCGAGGTGCTCTCGGTTGCAAGACTGGGTCATTCTGAGAAGCACAGCAGGGTCAGAGATCATGATGTTCTCCTCCTCAGTGAATCTCTCCATCAACAGCCTCTCCATTGCCTCACACACTGTTTTGAGGCAAAAGAGGGACTTTGCGTAGGCCTTTCCACTGAGAACACCTTTGAGAGATCCACTTGTTACTAGTTGTGCCTCAAAGAGAATCTCTGCATATCCAGAACCACGCATCTTGTGTCCAGTGAGCATCCCGATGTAGTTCATGGATGTGTGGAAGGGTCCAATCGTTACTACATGACTAGCAAATTCATTTGGCCAGCGCCAGATGATGGGAAGGGCTTTCATGCAGACACCCAGATCAAATGTATTCAGGACCCATCTCTGACCCACCTCAGCAGTTGCTGCCTCGGAACGCTTCAGTAGCTCACGAACAACTGCGTTGTCTGTGATCGGTTGGTGGATAGGCGTGCAGTAGTCGACTGTTGATTTGCTGGGTGGGGGAGAACCAGTTGCAGAGGTGAAACCCCCTAGCCCAGGCACAGGCTGCAGGCCACAGCTTCCGATGTATCTGATGAAGAGCCAGATGTAGTACTCTTGCATCGTAGTGGCATAGACTGTGTCATTCTCTGCTGGCGGTGTGAATGATGAGCCTTCAGGGAACTTCGGGCCAACGCGAGTAAAGTGCAAGGGTGGGAGAGTTTTTGGTGTGTCGACCTTCAGGCTACGCTGTTGTGACCTATTGATGGTAGGTAGCATTCGGTCCTTGCTGCTCTCGAACCCGGGCTTGACCTCCTGCACCATGATTCCTCCAGCACTGTTTACAATGTTGCTGCCGTGCACACTGGTAGTGGTTTTATTCAAGTTGTCCCACTCACAGTGGAATACAAGGTTGCCCTCTCCTGTCACAATTTGTGGTGTACGATAAGTTGAGACTTCATCCAGGACCTTGGCGAGAGCAGTTTCCAACTCCAAGGCGAAATCGTAGCTCTCAGAGTGTCCAAGCCTGTGTAGTATTGTGGTGAGCTGTTTGCTTCGGAACAGGTGCCTTACAGTCACACAGAGGAGAATGTGCTTTGGTAACTTCCATTTTCCATCTGACACTGCACGGCACAGATCTTGTCCAATGGAGAAGACCAGACGCTTCACCTTTTCTGTCTCGATGCCCTCCTTGCCAGTCATTAGCACGCTGAGAAAGCGGACAAGGTCTGGAGGTAGGATGTCTTCAGGATTGAGCTCCATGTCTTCAGCTGTTGGTGGCCATGGTTGGTCTTTACACTCTCTGAAAGCCTGTAGAATACCCTGGCGAAGTTGGAGGGCAACATTTTGGTTCTTGTTTGTGCTTCCGAGTGTGAATGCTCGTGCGAGAGCATTGGAAACTGTTATGTTTGAGCTGTGCACAAGCCAGAAAGAAATGACATCACATTTGTCATGATCAACCTTCGTGAAGTGGATATGCTCCTTGATTGGGTCATTCTGTAGGCGTTTCAGTAGTTTCTCTGACCGATAATTTGAGTTCTCATATCCATTCAGTTTCAGTTCCTCGACATAGAGCAAGCGCAAGGAAGAAAGCTGTAGAACTTTATTCTGCTGGATGACCTGGGTTTGAATGTGTTCCAGTACTGAGTTGAATGCCTTTTCATGGGCGGCTGACATGCAAGCCTGCTCCTTTGGTGCTTCGGCTCTGTGAATCGCACGCTCATAGTTGTAGAATGCTGTGCGGAAAGCTTTAAAACATGACGGATGGTGTTTGGCCTCACATGCAAAGAGGTCTTTGTTTTTCACCTTTCGATGGAGTCGATAGAGACCCATTTTCTCAGCCCGTGTTTCGATTTGCTCCCATGCATTTTCTTTGTTTTTAAAGGATGGGAAGGTTGTAGGCCTCTCAGTATTGCGATGAGCATCTTTGGTCTCAACTTTCTCACAAAATATACACTCTGGCGGGAAGATGGGTTCAGCAGAACCTCCTGGTTTACGAGGAGAGTGATGCCATGATGAGGTTGATGGCCCTGGTTCTGTATCATCTCCCAGACGATGAAAGTGGCGGACAAAGTGCTTATAACACTTGCTGTGATATCCTACTCTTTCTAGGTCATCAGGAAGAGTTGCCTGGATCTGATCACATACTGATTGCATACGACATGGGGAGTCATGCGGTTGGTTGAGACGTCTATCCCGGATCTTTTGAAGCAGTTGCAGTTTTTCTGAAGCAGATCCTTTAATTTTACGGAGGGGCGTGAAATCCCCATGATCAGACATGGATGGTACATGAAGGATGCATGTAGGAGGAGAGCTTTGGGCTGCAGGTTCTACACTCCGTTTTCTTTTGGGCATGCTTGCTGTCGATGTCTACCATCACTGTTAAATGACAAATAAGAAATCACGAATGATGTTAAAAGTGCCTGTGAAAGGAGGCTCTGAGTTTTCAGTGAGGTAACAGAGGTTCTGAGTCATGTTCTACACTAGGGTACTTTTTAGCTGACTAAACCATGTTTAGTGGCATCAAAAGTGCTAATAGCTAAAACATCTAAATTCTTCCACACTAACGTTAGCTATCTAGGCCAATGAAACATTGTGCTAAGTTACTGTAGCTAGCTCAGCTGTCGTGCCTCTTTCTGGTTCAATTCATATACAGAAGTCAACAGATATGTCTCATGTTTGGCATTAACAAAAGTTTAAGTTACACCGACATTAGGAACATACTGTACATAGATGAGGCTAGCTTTAACGTTAGCTAACATGGTGCTAGCTGGCTCAGCTGTTATTCTGCCTGTTTATGATTTCATGCAGAAACTGAAGTCAAGAGTGTGAGTAACATTATAGTTAGCATCTTACCTGGCTAGATTGGAGGATGAATACCAAGAACAACACACAGATGGAATGGAAGACTGAACTTTCAACTGAGGTATTCAATAACATCAACGTTACCAATTGATACGAGCGCGCGACATTACCAATTGATACGAGCGCGCGAGCGCGCATGTTACATGGATGGAAATGTAAAATGGCAGCTATAGCAGCACTAATTTGGATCTCTAGTCTGTCATTTCTGCACTGTGATTGGATAACATAAAAAAATATGTTTGGGAGTTAACAGCAGGAGTTGGTAGATTTTACGTGGGCTGGGTGAGAAACCTTTAAATAAGCAAGTGAAAATCTCTCGCAATACAAAGTCAATGGTGGGAAGAAAAGTTGAGTGGTACCAATGTTACTGCCAATGTCCCGCCCCTATGCAAGACTCAGGAGCATCTTGTTGACATTTAACCTTGAAAATACCTGGGTTTAGACCCCTTATGTACCATGTTAAGTTATCTGCAGTATTAACGTATCCTTATCATTTGTAAAACTGATTATTTTGTAATTACAGCATTAATATGCATACTAGTATACCATAGACACATGTAATCATGTTATGAATAGTTCTATCATGATCTATGCCCTTCAAAACATGGGTCTAGACACCTTCATTTTTCAATTATCTGCAATATTGGCTGAGATATGTCAAAAATCGTTTTTTTGATAATGGCAGCAGTAATTTGCATAAAAATGGTATGTGGGACATTTTTTCAGCTTGGGGCCATAGCTAGTCATTTTCTACACATTTTTCCAATCTAGAAACACTGATTAGAAGTATATCTCCGGGGGGTGCAGGGGGACCTAGTCTTCCTACTAGACTACATTGGTCTCATATTGGCAGCCATATTGGATTGAAGGAAAATATTAAATAATTATATCTCTGAAACTGCTTACCCTATCGATGCGAATTTTAAAAAATATCATCTATCACCATTGATGCATATAGTTTGAAAATGATGATGTCGTTGGTCACATGTTTTGGCAGCCATCTTGGATAGAAAAACTAACCTTGTCCGATCAACATGAAACTTTACAAACGTGATCCCTCACACATACATATGCAGAGTGTACATTTTTTTTTACTCTAGTTTAAAGTCATATGTCACATGGTGTGGCAACCATATTAGCTTGAAAGCCGATATTTAAAAAAATCCCTTGTCTGCATCTGCTTCACCGATCGATGTGAAACCTGTCATGGCTGGGGAAAATGTGATACTTGAAAACAGCTAAAGGGATTTAAATCAAAATTGTTTATTTTTAGGACAGTGAACGATGGCATCTACCCGTTGTGGGACTATGCGGAGGCATGTTGGTGACACAGTCGCATTGTTCTAGTTTTAAAAAGCGAAAATAAATGAAATTAATAAATATCAAGCATATGAAAGTCAAGGGACAGCAGAGAAAAAAAAACAAGACCGAAAGTCTAACAACGGCGTAGCCAGGCTTGTTTAACACTTTAGTTGAAGAGGATAGTATGACCTGGGTGGGGATACCAGTTTGCAAATAATGTAAGTATTAAATTATTTTTGCATTCAGACACTCGTTTATTCTATGTTTCAAGTCAACAATGAACCAACCATACACCGCTTCAATCTAGAAACTTTGCAATAACGACAAAGGTTTTGCAGTGTTACGATTATATTTACTATATTATTAGTGTTAAAGCTATTATTATTATTATTACAAAAACAATACTACTGTATTGAGAAACCTGGGCTAATTTGTCAGAAGCGGCCCAAAGGTGAGGCGTGAATGCAAGAAGCTTAAGGCCCATACATTCTGTGTCGTTGGAAGACCCGTAATGTCTATGCTTTCGATATTTGATGGTCATTTTAACAATCGGTTTGTTTGTGGTTCACACTGAATGAAAAACGTGAACGTAGAGCATGGCGATTGTGATATATGACAGGTTTGACGATATTGTTATGTGTGGGGGTAGGTAATGAAATACCTTAGTCGAGATAGAATTGTGTAAGTTTGGCGTGCTCCGAGTCTCGTGAAGAAGAAGAACCTTTGTGTATCCAAGTTGGCCAAATGTCAGGTATGAGCGTTTATGTGTCTTCGTACGAGAGGCAAAGTAGTGTTATTTAGATAGGGTCCATAAGGATAACTTCCCCAGTGTGTGCTTTCCCTCCTGTGGTCTTTCCTCCATCTTTATTACAAAGTAAAAGCCATGCCACAAATGCTCCATTCACCCACAACACTGGCAGGGCTCGCAAAACCAAAACATTTGCCAATCGGCAAAGGAACCCTGCCCAGCCGAACATTCCCGAAGGAATACTGGACTCTGCCCCCCCCCCCCCCACCCCCGACGACCCATAGCTGAGAGGTTGTGACGTCAGAAGGGACAATCGAGAAATGAGGAAGAAATGAGTGTCAGCTTGCCATCTTGCTCTCTCACTGTTCTGGCGTTGGTGGCGGACGGTCGCTGTTCGGCTTCGGGTCGGCAGTGGACTGAGGCTTCAGGTCGCGTAGTGTTTCCTCTGGTCGTCGTGGAGTGTGACTCCATGCCATTTTCTGCATTTTCCACGCGGTGGTTCCGAGGCGACGACCACCATGCACTGCATTGTGGACAGAGCTAAGTTTGCAGCTGCCCAACCAACACCATTTTAATTTCTTTTATTTCTCCCTGTGTCTGTACATGAGTCTGAATGGAGGGTCCCTCATTTAGGAATTTTAACTTACCTCACCTTCCCTGTTAGTTTGCCTTATTTTAATAAACCCCGTATTTATTGCATTCCTTTGTTGTTGTTTTTTTTGTTTGTTTTTTTTTGTATACTGAATCGAGGCTCGTGAAAGAGCTAACATTTATTTCACAAACAAATCAACCAGACAAACAAAATATACAAAAGAGGGAGCAGAAGACAAGATGGGGAGAGAAGGGGAAGCACACAACCACAACATTTGAGAGCAGGGAGAAGTGTGGGAGGGAGAGGGCTTGGGGGCAGGAGGCATGGGAAGGGGAGGGGGGGGGGGGAGAGGTATAAAACACATGGGGACCGTGTGCCTGTCTTTCTGTGTTCATGGGTTCGGATAAACCCCCGTCGCGTACGTCCATTCAGGTAAGGCCACAGGACCTTGGTTTCCCTCGTGCACCATACAAAGGAATCGCTATTGATTCGGCTCATACACCTCAGAGTTAAAGCTCGCTTTGGTCATCCATCACCCTGAGGTCTTCACTACAGGGTAGACACGACAATATGTTTGGCCTGAACGAAATTGGAAATAAAATGGCGGTGTGCGGAGTCAGCCGCCATACCGCCGTAATGACATCACATCACCCCTGTCATGTGGTCAGATCCTAAACTCTGATTGGCGTACATTTGAGGGCACATACGGACAGACAAACACTGTTATAGATGGCTTTGCCCCATGGGCTACGCCATAATAAAAGTACACGCAGATAAGGAGAATAAAACAACAGGACAGAAGGAATGACAAAGGGAGAGTGTCAATTCATCTATTAAAGAGAGAGTGACTATCATATGATTGGCAATTCCTTTATTAAAAAGGAATAAAAAGACAGAGCAGAAAACAGACACGATAAATGCATTATTATAGAAGAATGACGAGCAGAAAGGGGGATGAAATAATTAAAAAGGTCAACAAGGAATGTGACCGCATGTCATTGGTAAAAAGTTTTAAAATAATGTTAATTGTAAATACATAAAAATGGTTATGGCAGATCTCTCCAACACATTGCTGGCAATTAGGAAGGAGGCAGTGATAGTGTCATATGCCATATAGGTCACAGTTTCAACATGTCTTTGCAGTATGTATAATTTTGATGCTGAATAATTTACACGTTGTTGAAGGATATATCTTGAAGGGATATGCTGATAAAGGGGAACACTAGAAATGCAACTTCAGCAGAATGTGGTCTCCAATGATTGATATAAATTAGTTCAAAGGTTTGAATTTGCAAAGGCAAATTAGTTTGGCACAGACTTGCAATCATAGTAATTTAAATGAGAACGGCACTCTTCGACGTCTCGCTATGTCGACCGATAGGCCTCCGCCCACATTATTACATCATTATGCATAATTGTACAAAGTTTGATTTAAATCTATTCAGCCGTTCTTAAGTTATAGCGGTAACATAAACCTATTATGGACTCTGACCTTTCACCTCCTGATGCAAAAATTTAATCAGTTAATCTTTGCATCATAATATTGTTGTGGTTGTGGGAATAAAGGTATCCCCACCTCTTAGTTAGTTGCACTACAACATGTAGCCTCGCTTAGTTTAGTTATTTCCTATTAAATGTAAGCATAGCCCTTTCCTGTGTTAGTATGCGTTGAACAGGCCAATAAGTTTAGGTGTTCTTTGAGCTGGAATACCATGTGCTCGGGCCTGGAACAAGTCTAGAAGGCCCAAGGGAGGAGCTGCAGGGGAGTGGCCGGTAAGCAGCAGGCAGCCAATGAACGATCAAGGGGAGTGGCTAACAACGGCAGCGAGGGGTGGGGCTTGGAACATTCGGGTGAGACTCTGGTGAGAGAGGAGGCAGTTGAGTCCAGAGAGAGCGTTGTGAGAGAGTGGTTCTTTGAGAGAGAGAGAGAGAGAGAGAGAGAGAGAGAGAGAGAGAGAGAGAGAGAGAGAGAGAGAGAGAGAGAGAGAAAGAGAGAGAGAGACAGACAGACAGACAGACAGACAGACAGACACTGACTGTTTCTTCCTTTTATTACAAGAGTACAAAAAATCAGTTATGTTCAGTCATAAAGAAACAAAACACAATAAAAATGGTCTCAAGGAAAAGTTATTATCAAATCATCATCATCAAGTGTGCATATGACATCATTAAAAACCCACTTTTCTTTAAAACATGTTAAATTCTTGTTCATTTTAAAAAACCGGTATTCTAGCTTTAGTCTTGCATTTACAAGAGCCTTAAAGGTGAGCAGTACATCATATGACGAGTCAGAAGCGTTTCCCATTTTTTTCTTCCTGGATTTATAAATTGCAAACTTGGCCTGGCCAATTAAAAAATTCATTAAAACCACATTTCTAAGGGAAGACGGTCCTAAAACACCATAAATAAAAACATTGTGATTGAAGAGGGAACCAAGCTTCACAAAGCGTTCCTGAAGGAATGTAAAAAGAGGTTGCAATCGTTCACACTCAAGGTATATATGCGGTAGGGTTTCAATGGATGCACAGAAAGGGCATAGATTAGAGTTAGCAGTAGAAAACCGGTTCAGTAAAACATTATAAGGTAAAATCCAGTGTACAAGTTTCCATTGAATATCTCCAACATACTTTGGAGTAGGCAAGAGATAAAAACTTCGCCAATTGGGGCAATTGGGGGGTATTGGGGGTAAAACATCCCGCCATCGAAGCCTCGGGTGCTCAGAAAATGTTTTTGCGTATAAAATGTTAACGTACGCGTTGTACAAAGTTTTCTTTGGAAAGGTGGGAAGGGATAATGCAGTATCATCAGGGCTGTTCAGGCCAGGGGACAGATTAAGTGGCGGGCTGAAGACTAGGAGTTTGGGGAAGTCACCCGCTGTTTCCTCGGGGGAAGGGCCAAGTTCCTCGCAGGTATTACGATACATTGTGGATATCCCTTGAAGGAACCGAGAGATGATCCTGACAGATTTTATTCCGGTTTTTTGTGCCACAGCGGCAGCACTCAGCCGGCAGCTCCCAGACTCTGTCATGAGGTCTTTCACTCGCAGCAGCTTGGCATCAACAAAACGTTGAACGAGTCCCCTATTATTCAAGCTGTTTTCCAGGAAGGGGTTGTAGCATAGGGGCTCAATTCAACAACATTTCCATGTTGTATGTTGCCATTTCACGGGAAAAGGACAGGGCTTGCCAGGCGTTCATCACCCCTTGGTAAAAGGTGGGCAGCAAGGATGAATCGATTTGATGAGGGTTCATCAAGAAAAGTTATCGGTCGTAACCCAGCTTGCATGTAAGCTGCAATATGCAGTTAGCCAGAGGCCTCCAGAGTAGGGCTTCATCTCCATATACAAGTTGGCGCACGATATGAAGCCGGAAGACCATAATCAGGCTGCGGATATCAATAAGACCTTGGCCACCTTCAGTGAGTGGCAAGTATGCCACGGGGGGTTGGAGCCAGTGTTTCCCGCTCCAGAAAAAGTCGACAATGCTCTTTTGCAGTGTAATAAGAAGGCTCCCGGGCGGTTGTAGGCATATCATCTTATGCCAGAGCATAGAGGCGACAAGATTGTTAATGACGAGAGTTCTTCCGCGGTACGAAAGTTGAGAAAGAAGTCCTTTCCAGCGGGCCAGTTTTGCCATTACCTTGTCCGGTAATCCCACCCAGTTCTGCTGCTCAAAGGTGTTGTCTCCGAGGAAAATACCGAGGTATTTAATGCCACTTTTCTGCCAGTTCACTCCTCCTGGTAGGACAATTGGCGGGTAATCTCCAGGTCCTATCCAAAGGGCTTCACTCTTCTTCCAGTTTACCTGGCCTGAACAAGCCTGACAATATGTCTTTAGTGCCTGAGCCACCGCAATGACGTCAGCACTATTTTTTATATAAATACAGACATCATCTGCATAGGCAGAGACTTTTAGCGGTGTGGTAAGAATTGATCCAGTGAAGCCAGAAATGTGCGAACGTAATTGGAGCAGAAGAGGTTCGATGGCAAGAGAGTATAAAAGTCCAGATAGCGGGCAACCTTGCCGTACTCCCCGTTGTACAGCAATGGGGCTACACAATACTTGATTAATTTTAAGAACACTGGATATATTACAATACAAAAGTTTAACGTACGAGATAAAAATATGTCCAAACCCAAAATTCTCTAAAACTCTAAAAAGGTACATGTGGTCAATACAGTCAAAGGCTTTTCCTTGGTCAATGAAAAAGAGACCAACATTCATATTAAAATTGTTACAAAACCGGATGGTATCACGGATAAGAAAGATATTATTAAAAATAGTACGTCCAGGAATACAAAAGGATTGATGTTCTCCTATTAGTGCATTCATAAAAGGTTTCATTCGATTAGACAAGGCTTTGGCTAAAATTTTATAATCCGTACATAAAACAGAAATAGGACGCCAGTTCTCTATAAGTTGAGTGTCCGCTTTCTTAGGAATTAAGGTGGTGACTGCTCTCCGGCAACTCCACGGCAGTTGTCCATCCTCTAAATATTCATTCAATACCCGCAGTAGGTGAGGTCCAATGGCGTCCCAAAAAAACTGGAAAAATTCACTAGTCAGCCCATCCAGTCCAGGGGCTTTATCAGGTTCCAAGGCCTTCAAGGCAGCGGTGAGCTCAGGTAACCTAAGAGGATCCTCCAACTGCTGCTTCTGATCCTCCGCCAATGTTGGAAGGTTAGAAACAAGTTCCGATATTGCATCCTGGTTAATGTCATGCCGCATAAACCGTTGTTTAAAATGTTTCCGGGCACATTCCCTGATTCTGCCATCTTCATAAAGGAGTTCCCCATCATGGAGCAAGCGTGTAATCATTGACGAAGAGGCCCCCCTTTTAAGGCTGAAGAAGAATTTGGTTGGAGCATCAAGGTCGTGTATGTACCTCATCTTCAGGCGCAATAAAGCATTTTGTGCTCGCCTTTCGGATATGGAATTCAGTAAGGCCGTTTTTCCATGAATTTGTTGCCTCATTCCCTGGTAGCTCACACTTGCAGTTCCCTGAAGCTGTTCCTGTAATTCCAGGATTTCATCTTCAAGTAAGGTTGTGGTTTTTCTTTCCTCTTGAACACCATATGCACGATATTGTTGGCAGAACAGTCTGATGTGCGTTTTGGCATTATCCCACCATTGTCTGAGGTTTGAGAAATTCCCTTGGGAGGCAACCAGAATATTCCAAATTTCCGGAAAAATGTCCTTAAAGGTTCTATCATCAAGTAAGTTGTTATTAAATTTCCAAAAAGCACTCTTGTGTTTCGGGCAGGGGGCAGAAATTTTGAGAAATGTTGCGCTGTGGTCCGAGAATCCTGATGGTCAAATTTTGGATGACAGAACGAGGCGTTCAAGTGGAGGATTAATATAAAACTTGTCCAAGCGAGCAAGTACAATATTACCCTGAATGCATCGACACCATGTGTATTGCCTGATTGATGGGTGCTGTACCCGCCATATATCTGTCAAATTCATTTGTTTTAAAAATTTGGTGAGAGGGATTGTGGAGGCAGGATGGGGCTCTGCACTGTTCCTGTCTAGTTGGGGTTGGAGGGTGCAATTAAAATCTCCACCTATACAAACATGATTGTCTTGGTTTTTTAGGGTGTTTTGGCTGTCGAGGGACGTTAGGTGTGTCCCAAGGGCATTAAAAAAAATTTGCTGGGCTACAGGCGTACTTGGGGCATAGATATTAAAAATAGTATAGAATTTTCCACAGTAGTGGAATTCTAGGGATGCTAGGGATCCCTTGTGTATTTCGTCGAATTTAAGCGATGAAGGCAAAAAGGAGGGGCTAAGAATTATTGCGACACCGCCTTGCGGGAGTCAACGTTACTAAAAAAGGACAGGCCGGGGAAGAGCCTACACCACTCTGCGACACAGCAGTCGTTGGCATGGGTCTCTTGTGTTCGGGAATAGTTATTTTACTCAAGAGGATACAAAATAACTAAACAGGGCTTTTACAAAGCAATGCTTTATTAGCTAATAATTCACTCGTTTCAATGCAATAAAGAACTACAATACTATAACGAATTTAGTAATTCAAGTCATTGGTTCTTCTTCGTTCACCGGTGCTCTCCTGTTTTCTGTTTCCCGTTGCGTGCTCGTTCGTTCCGTCGGGCAGGGGTTATCGTGGCAAGTGCTCCTGAGTCAAGGAGATGTTCACTCTTTTATGGGCACCGCAGTATTAATCCTTCCTCCGCTAATCGTAATCCGTTCTCCGCAAACGTTACTCGGTCGCCTCACTGGCACCAGCTCGCTCCCCTCCTGCTGCGAGTTCCATTTACCAAACAATAGGGGGGTGCTCCAGCCTGGGGCTGTGACCAGGTGGACAAGAGATTACCATGTTCGTGCACATTCCTGACTTTCATTTACGAAATCGTCTATCTGCTTCGTTACCAGTCCTAATCAATGAGTTACCATTCCCAATCAATGAGTTACATTTCCACAATTCCCTCATCTTTTTTGTTTTTGTTTATATTAACCATTAATCTAAACATCAATATAAGTAAACAATCAGTCACTGCAAGTAAACATCATTACAAGTATAAGTAAATAATCAATCACTGCAAGTAAACATCATTACAAGTATAAGTAAATAATCAATATCTACAAGTAAATATCAATACAAGTATTCAAACCATAACTTTGGTAATCAAATTCCCTTAGGCATACACCGTCATCCTGCAAGAATCACAAAACATTTCGTTGGTCATTCACTCCTTCCATATTGTTCAAACTATTGCATTTGCATCACAAATATCTTTTCAAAACAACACTTCACCATCACCAAGATACAACAATTTCACTTCATTTTCAAGTTTTGTAAAGCATCTGCACCATCTGGCAAAAACGTTTGCCTCCACACAAATGTTGACTTTGTTTGAAAGGAAGGGCTGATCACTTGTGTTTGAATCCAGGTATGAAACATTTTCTCCTAATGTCTTCATAGCTCCTGCACTACTTCGTGTAGGATTTCGCTGTTGTGGTAACATTGCAGAGTCATAGACTGACCCTGCTCTCCTTGTAGCATTCTTGCCACTTTTTGCTGTAAACCATAGTAATTCCTGAACAAGGCCTTCACCCAGTTGTAGTCGACTTGCCTCCTCCCTCATTGTGAGTGGGCAGCAAGTATTGGTGTGACGTTGATTGGCCAGCAAGATGTGGAACAGGGATGCCGGATGCATCCACAATGATGTTGGGACCATGGTGTTCAGGTCATCCATGGTCCATACCAGGAGTGGCCCGCAGAATCGTGCACAGCTGTTGTGAAAAGGCACAGCCATTGGTTTGCAGCTCCATGCTGGCTCCCCGGAAGTTGGCGAAGTAATAACATATGTCCCCGCATTTCACAGAGGTTGCAGGTAAGGTGTCGTTGTCCTGCAACTTCTGATGTGATGAATGTTCCAAGCCTTCGAACAAGAGTAAGTGATCGCCTTTCTTTCATATGTTGCAGTGTGATCCAGGCAAATGGTCACATACATTTCCTTGGTGAAGGTAAGCATCCATCTCCAAGTTACACGGGAGAATGTCTTCATCATTCTTTGAGAAAGAGGGTGTATGCCACGTTTAACTTATTTATTTATTTTTTTAGCCACAAATTTTCTTTCTCGAACTTCTTCCCAATTCCGTTAGCACCCCTTTCAAATGTGATCTCGTCTTATCCTTATGCTCAGTCACATCTGAATCTGCTTTCCACACACACTGAATCAGATAGGGTACATTTTACCATGAAATCAGCATAATCATGTATATCTTCCGACAGTTTCACATTCAACAATTTGTTGTTTTTCCTTAACACAAAAAGTTATATTCATTTATATGCGTCACACAAATAATATTCAATCAGGTATGTATTTTACTACTAAACTAAGAATAGCATCCACAATTGCTTTCAGGTTAATATAGTTCAAAAATTAACTCATGCAGGTATTTTAGCACTACTCTAAGAAAATAAATTGTATATGATTACAATCACAAACGGGAATATCTAATTCCCAACAACAATTTTCCCAAACCAACAAATTAAGCATAATGTATTATTACCATAATTCCTCTCCACTTTTTCTTTTCCCTTTTTTTTTTCTTTTTTTTTTCCTAACAGTGTGTCACTCGTGGTGATATGAGTTCACTGATATTGTAATTGACACAACTCATAACATTGTCGTTATGCCATTATCTTAATTCTACTGTATTCATTTGCAACATCACTTGATTTAATCTTTTAATCTCAGTATTTATGTCGCCATAAAAGTCTTCCTTTTCTGGTTCCACATTTCTTTCCTCATTTGTCACTTCCTGCGTTATCATCGTGTTGTTGGTTGCCTTATTCAGACACACCGTCACTAAGGCTTTCAAGCAAGCCACCACTAAAACAATTGCCAATATAACTACTAAACCAACAAACAAATATTGGAGTATCTTAGCTACCACCCCTCCAAATGTGTCTTCACCACTGTTTTGGCATCTGCATGTCGACAAGGGTAAGCTTCTACCCATTTTGTAAACATGTCTACAATCACTAAGACAAACTGAAATCCAGCGCACTTTTCCATTTGGATAAAATCCATCTGTAAATGTACAAACGGACCTGACGGTGCGGGATGAGCTCCTGGTGTAGTCTTTTCACCTTTGCCTGGATTATACGTCTGACACACCTGACATGTAGCACAACATTGCTCTGCCACAAGTGTAAACCCAGGTGCATACCATTGTTTTAACACTGATGCACACATTCCTCCTTTACCTGTATGACTCACTCCATGAGCCAGACGAGCAATCCATGGCAACAATTGGCGAGGGGCGACAACACGTCCATCGGGAGTAGTCCATAATTTAGATTATTTGTCAAATGTGCATCCAGTCTGTACCCACACCTCTTTTTCCCGGTCTTCCACCACTTCTTGCATAGCGCTGATGTCTTGCAGCGTCGGGGTATTTTCAGGAACCCTTACAGGTCCCTGTATGATCACCGGGTCTTGTTCCAAATGTGCCGCAAGCTTCGCTGCTTCATCCACCCTTGCATTTCCCTGTGAGACCTCATCTCTTCCTTGTGTATGGGCCTCACATTTTACCACTGCAATGGCCGATGGTAGAAGGATTGCTTCCAAGAGGCTAGCAATCAACCTCCCGTTTTTTATTTGGCTTCCCGAAGATGTCAAAAATCCTCTCCGTTTCCAGAGAGCACCATAATCATGAACGACCCCATGCGCATACCTGGAGTCTGTATAAATGGTTACTCTCTGGCTTTCCCCTAAATGACAGGCTCTAGTTAATGCATACAGTTCTGCCTGTTGAGCCGAGTAAGTGTTTGGTAATTTCCCACTCTCCCATGTCTCAGCATCTGTGCATACTGCATATCCCGTCAGTAGTGTACCGTCCAATGCTCTTGATGATGATCCGTCAACATACAGTACCAGATCTGCATCTGGGATGGGAATGTCCTTCAAGTCAATGTGAGGCACTAGTGCATGTGCCAATACCTCTGCACAATCATGGGGCTCACCATCTTCCTCTGTTGGCAACATAGATGCTGGGTTCAGCGTTGGGCAACGCTGAATGGTGAGGTTTGACGGTGCCAACAATCCTAGTTCATACGTTGTAGCCTTTGATGCTGAAAGGTGCTGTGTTCCTGCCTTCAGCAAAACCGTCGCCACGGCATGCTCAACAAGGAGAATTAAGGGGCACCCCAGGACTATTGTAGCTGTGGCTTCTACTGCATACGATGCTGCTGCCACTGCTCGCAAGCACTGTGGAAACCCTCGTGCTACTGGATCCAATCGAGTGCTGTGATACGCTATAGGGCGCAGTTTTCCCCCATGTTTTTGCGCCAACACCGATTGGGCAAATCCTCCTTTCTCATGTGAGTAGAGAAAGAAATTTTTTTCATAATCTGGCAGTCCTAAAGCAGGAGCTGATGCTAAGGTATCTTTCAATGTCGTAAAAGCTCGTTCAGCCTCCGGGGTCCATTTCAAAGGAATTGGACTGTTTGGTAAGCTGATGTCCAGCAGAGGGCGAGTCAGTGATGCATAATCAGCAATCCACTGATGGCAAAACCCTGTTGTCCCCAGGAAAGATTTCATCTGCTTGACAGTTGTAGGTTTTGGGAGTGCCCTGATCGCCTTTACACGTTCAGGGCAAAGTCGTCTCGTATCTCCTTTCAGAATATGTCCTAAATATTTCACCTCTTCCTTACAGAATTGCAACTTATCTCTCGAGGCCTTGTGGCCTTTGTCTGCTAATGCTGTCAGTAGCACAACAGTGTCCTGTTTACATGCTTCCTTTGAGAGCATATGAGAAGGTCGTCAACATATTGTACCATCACTGAGCCTCCAGGAAACTCAATGTCGCTGAGGTCTTCATGTAGAGCACGTGAAAACAAAGTTGGGCTCTCTGTGTACCCTTGTGGTAGAACAGTCCAAGTGAACTGTGAGCCTTCGTACGTGAACGCGAACAAATAACGCGAATCCTCATGAATGGGTACACTAAAGAACGCCGAACATAAGTCCACCACGGAGTAGAACTTTGTATTGCTTGGAATACTTGACAGTACAGTGATGGGATTAGGGACCACCGGATAGGCTGGGATGACACAATCATTAATTGCTCGAAGATCCTGTACAAATCTCCAGGTAGTCTTGCCTGGCTTCTTCACAGGTAAAATAGGAGTGTTGCACATGCTCACGGTGCGAACTATAACTCCCTGATCCGCCAATGATCGAATCACTGGTGCAATACCAGCTTTTGCCTCTGGTCTCAATGGATATTGGCGCTTTCTAGGCAGCGGCTTAGAATCATCTACTGTGATCCTTACCGGTGCCACACTCTTGATCCGTCCCACATCATTCGGATGCGTTGTCCACAAGCATGTTGGTATTTGATTGAGTGGGTCCGGATCCCCGTTGGTGTCGGCGCTGAGTAGGTATAGCCCAACATTTTTAGTGTTAATTGGTTCATCAATCATGATGAAGGTTGAAGAAAGCGCCTGCTCTACAAGCTGCCAGCAAAATCCGTCTCCATCTAAGTCATAAAGTGGGGCTTGTTGAATTTCTCCCATGTATCTCATGTTTTTGCAATCTTTCAGAGTTGCAATCATTGTTCCAACATCTTTTGCTTCATATCCTTGTGCCACCGCTAAGGTGACGTGTGGGGTTGTTGTTTCTGGTTGATTCCACAGGAGTTGTTGATCTGGCATCAAAGACACTGACATGCCAATTCCCTGTTCTCCTACCCACAGTGATGTTAAATGTACATCATACCTTGTGTCCAGGTATCTAGAAACCTTCTCTGCATAGGGCACCTCCTCTCCTGTAGGGTCATAACATGTCGTACAATGAAGATCAGTCTGCCATTTTAGAGAGTCCATCAAGTAGCTGTCTACCCACTCCTGTTCTTCGGGCATTGCAACCTTCAATGTCATAAAACTATCGTACAAAAGTTCTGCCATTTGTGTATCATTGATTTCCCATCGATGTGTTCTTTGTTCCATTGTGCTTTGTAGCATATCAATGACGAAGTCGTGGGAATGTTCTGGCATTTCTAGATACACTCCGTTTTTCTTACATATGACAGTACAGTTCAATTTGCACAATAAATCTCTTCCCATCAAATTTACTGGAACGCCAGATGCCACAAGAAAGGCATGTTGTGCAGTCAACGGGCCAAGTTGGACACGTACTTCCTTTGTGACGGGCGTATGTATGGGAACCCCTGATACTCCTACCACCGTCGTATAGTGTTTTGACAATGGTATCTTGGGAAAGTCTGCTCGTCGCAACGTGGAACGCGTGGCCCCCGTATCGACTAAGAAAAGAGCCTTGCGTCCGCCTACTGTCAAATTAACATTTGGTTCCTGTGCAGCCGACCTTGAAATTAAAGGAAGTGCTGCCACTTGTTCATTCTGGTCTAGTCAGAAGGGCGTTGCAGCCCATTTATTCTGCTGAGGTCCTCCCTTAATTGGGGCGTTCCTCAATGGGGCCCTATATGTTGGCTGAGGTGGTGGTAGTTGGTAGTATCCATGTCCTTGGTTTCCCTGTCGAAATTGTCTTCTGTTGAGGTATGGGCATGCCCTTTTCCAATGTCCCATCTTCCTACAATTGAAACACCAGTTTCTGTCGTTACCTGGTATGTCCACTTGTTGACTTGTCTTGCTGGGTTGCATGTCTGGGTCTCTGGGTTGCCATTTTGACCTCTGGTTTTCTCCTGACTCATAGTTGTTGTCTGTTGCATTGTTGCGTTGTTGCATAGAAAACCTATTGCGTTGGTTCGTAGTCATCAGGGCTTGTGTCTGTAGTTGCATCAATTTTTCGGCATTTATAGCACTGTTCCTGGCCTGAATTCGCTGATGATGCAAAGCATAATTCAATATTTCTTGCATCGGCTTGCCTTCCCAAGCAATACACTGTCTTTCCACTTCACTCTTCAATTTCGGCAACAGACCATTAATAAAAAGGGGTTTTAGGGCATTGTCGATTTGTGCCCGGTCTATTCCCGAATATAGTCCAAAAACATCTCGCAATCTGTCTAAATAATCACTAGCATCCTCTCCTGTTCTCTGTTTGCACGTAACCACTTTATTCCAATCAGTCACGGGCGGCAATTTTTGTATGGCCTCTATTAATTTATTTATCTGTGCCATTTTAGCCTCCGTGGGTATGTCTAATTGTCCATTTTCTGCATGTACCCAGTTTGCCTCACTCATTAATGTCTTCAAAGTGGTGGTATTAGGAATTACCCACTTTAAGAGTATTTCCATGTCTCTTACAGTCGGCAATTGCATCTCCACAATCAATCGTAGCTCTTCTGTGAATTGAAGTGGATCTGTTTTGATTGATGGCATACCGCTCTGTAATGCCTTCAATTGGTGTATTTGCCAAGGTCTATACATCAAATCTGGGCGTTCCTCATTTGCCCCTGGAAATTGCCGTTGCGGGAAATTCATAACGCCACATTGTTCAAAACCTCCCTGTGGGAGAGTCAAGTTTTGAATGTTCATTGGCAGATCATATTGATCGTTGGATAGATTGGCATTCATCACAGAACCCTTACTCCTTGTATGGTGGTATGGGAGGTATGTTGAAGTTGTTGCAGCTGGTTGTATTGCTTGCCCACTTTGAGTCGGTTCCTGTCCTCCAGTTGCACCCTCTGGGGTAGTTACCTCAACTGGGGCACTGCTTTCACCTGTCTTCTGTCGGCTAGAGCCAATCGTTTCACTCTGTACTGGCCCTTCGGCAGGTAGAGGTACAGGTACCTGTACTTCCTGTGGCTGATATACAATATTTCGCCGATAGGGTGGAGGAGTTTCCTCTTCTAGTTCATTTATCTCATATGACCTTGCGTCTGTGTACAATCTGGACTGGGATCGCTTTCCATTGCTAACTTCAAGAGGCATTTGAGTGGATACCTTTTCCAACCTATGTTGTATCTGCTTCATTTCTTTCTTCACACCCCCCATTTTCGTTTTGGTCTCCCTGTCTCTAGACTCGATGTCCCAGTAATAAAATGGTTTCCAATCCACCTCCAACTTCTGTCTGTCTCTTGCTTCTAATTCTTCTCTGAGTGTTTCCAATGTGTTCCTGTCAAACATGCCATCCTTGGGGAATTCCTTCTTTCTCCCTTTTGTCCATTCATGCCAAGATTCCAAATCTTTAAGTGAATGTGGACCATATTGCTGATACATGTGGTTGATGCAAGCACCTCTTTGGGACAAGTCCAGCTGACCTTGTTTACCCTTGCAGACTCCATTTCCCATTTTGCCTGTATGTGAATAACACTCAATATTCACTCAATGTACCAGGTAGATTACTACGATCTGCGCTTTGGAATGCACCTGTACACACCTGTACTATATGTCCTATAAATAAAATCTACTGGAGTTTGTTCCACCTTTTATCATAGTAGCGTTGGATGTGTTGTAGCTTGCTCCAGGTTCCTCTAAAGCTTCACTCGTACTTCCAGGAAGGATCTCTCCACCTGTTCACACGGTGATTTCCAGAGAATCTCTCTCACCTGTGGCTTTTGCACAATCCAATCTCACAGATCAGTATTTGCAGATGAGCCAAAGGGTCAGTATGAAATGGGTGAATCCTCAGGTGTCCGCTCTGTTGAAGGGGAAATCATACAATGGTAACCGCACATATATATCTATATATAACTCACCACCTTGCTCAATTTTCCAAGGTTGTCTTCACATTGATAATATCTCACAAAGATATCAAAGCTTCTTTCTTGAGACCGCATTTTCATCAATCAAACGATCAATATATTCAATTTAATTTATTCAATTCAATTTATCCAGTTAAATTTATTCAATTAAATTCAATCAATCAACAATTCAATCAATTATTCAATTTCAATTAATTCATCAATATTCATCAATAAATCAAATTAATCATTTTGGATGACTCCTTGCATAAGCCCTTTCCCCAATGATGTCAGGACAGGTCCATCCATTGACTGAGATCGAAGCTCATCGGTCGTCACCTCTGGTTCATACCTCATGTCAATTGATGAATCACCGTTCTGTCCTAGGGTCATATCTGACATATTTCCCCATTTTGCCTGGTCTCCACAAATTTTCTTTGCAACCACTAAAGGCAACTCATCCTTCATTCGTGAGACAGCCAAAATGGATGGCAGATATTAAAGTTCATTGGGAAAAATATCTCATCATTTTTCTTTTAATAGTACCCAAAATCTCTTGGCAATATAAATTTCGTAAAACTCCTGAAATAAGACTGTAAAATTCCTTCAATCATGCTAAATTTTGAAACTCCATCGCTTGTAATACCCAATTTATCCCATAGGGCTTGAAAGTTCTTTTCCAAGTTCGTGCAATCATTCTGCATTTGAACCCTATGATATCATTCATAATAATCATCATGATTTTATAGTCATGGTCCTATCATAATCATCTATTTAAAACGAACATTTCCTTTATCACCACAGCTATGTGGTATAATCAACAATAGAATAAAACTGTACATAGCAACAGGGTACCTCCTGACCACTTAGTATACCTATTGACAATAAGTCATAACAATATCGAATAATCATTAAACAATTAAAAGAAAAATCGCTTCTACTGCTCCAGCCGCAGCATTCATCATTTTGTCTGCTCATCCGCGTGACCAAAACGAAATAAAGGGAGCTCAACCATTACACAGCGCTTTTAATGGCGCATGCCATAGGAACTCAACGCAATTTCTACTCGGCCAGAAAAACGAGCAAATTTTGCAGGATGTTAACTGGAATTAGCCGTGAAAATATATACAAAATACACAAAAATATATACCCACAAAAATAAACGACAAAACCCAAACAAAACCAAGGTCGACCATATTACACAATTAAATTACTCATTAAATTACTCATTAAATTACTCATTAAATTACTCATTAAATTACTCATTAAATTACTCATTTCAGCATCGTATTGATTGCTGAACTGTTCATGGGCTTATACACACCTTAAAAGAGGTATGCTTTGTGGTGTTGCCCACCTACCACGTTTAATTAAATTACACCATTTCAGCATCGTATTGATTGCTGAAATGTTCATGGGTTTATACACACCTTAAAAGAGGTATGCTTTGTGGTGTTGCCCACCTACCACGTTGAATTAAATTACACCATTTCAGCATCGTATTGATTGCTGAAATGTTCATGGGTTTATACACACCTTAAAAGAGGTATGCTTTGTGGTGTTGCCCACCTACCACGTTGAATTAAATTACATCATTTCAATTTAAAAAAAACATCGCTTCTACTGCTCCAGCCGCAGCATTCATCACTTTGTCTGCTCATCCGCATGACCAAAACGAAATAAAGGGAGCTCAACCATTACACAGCGCTTTTAATGGCGCATGCCATAGGAACTCAACGCAATTTCGACTCGGCCAGAAAACGAGCAAATTTTGCAGGATGTTAACTGGAATTAGTCGTGAAAATATATCCAAAATACACAAAAATACACACCCACACAAATAAACAACATTTATTCCGTTCAACAGAACAAACATTTCCTATATCATGACATGCATGTCTTCAAAATTATATGACCAAGAGAAAAAGTAAAACTAATTAAAACTGCGGGCAGTGATGATCCGGGGACCATACCGCTCCATCCTGATTGGACGGGTGCGTGCTAGAGTCGTTAACAACGACAGTCCAGATCCGATTGTTCAAAATTTCAACTCAATCGATCGAAAAATGAACGCAGGGATGCATTTTAAAGGTGCAGTGGCACTAACTGAGTTGCCACGAATATGGCCACGAAATTGCCAATATGGCCATCACAAAATATTTTCCTTAATCAATTGGCTCATAGCATAACCAATCTGCAAGTATCTCATCCGAAGATGTATCTCTGAGGAATTTTAATTAAATAAGTCATTTATAAATCAACGAGTTAATTTATTAAATGATTAATCAATAAATCAAAATTTTCCTTGACAGCCACATCACTTGGTCAGTGTCATGTCCAAATATCAGCTTCCTTACTCAAAAGGTGCCTGAGTTAATGTAATGTAATTACTGTAATAAGATTACTGCAATTACTGTAATGATTACTGTAATTACTGTAATTACCGGAACTGTAATTACTGTAATTACCTCAGGTAATTACTGTAATGTAATTACTGTAATGTAATAAGAAATGTAATTAATTAAATAAGTACTTCATTAATCGCTAATAATTAAATAACTCGTGAATTCTTATCCGATTTACTTAACATTTGAGTGTCCCCAAAACGTTGGAGCAAAACGTTGCAACAACGAAAGTGAAACGTTGTAGCGACGTTGTGGAAACGTTTTACAACAACATTATTTCAATGTTGCAGGAAAGTAATGTGAAAAAAAACGTTGAAACAACGTTGTGGATACGTCAGCAAAACCCAACATTTGAATGTTCCCAAAACGTTGGAGCAAAACGTTGCAACAACGAAAGTGAAACGTTGTAGCGACGTTGTGGAAACGTTTTACAACAACATTATTTCAATGTTGCAAACTTTACTTTACAACTTTACAACAACTTTTGTTGAAACTTTACAAAGTTACAACTTTACAAAGTTACAAAGAAACGTTACCACAATTTTTACAATTCGAATGGGATTTATATATCTGTCAACTAATTCAATCAACAACTATTTTATTCAACATAGCCCAAAAGTCAACAACAATTTCAAAAATCCTTAATTTTCATCCGATTCACTTGACTTTTGAATGGGATTTATATATCAGTCAACTAATTCAACCCACAACTATTTTATTCAATATAGGCCAAAAGTCAACAACAATTTCAAAACATCCTTAATTTTCATCCGATTCACTTGACTTTTGAATGGGATTTATATATCAGTCAATTTAGTGCAATCAACAACTATTTTATTCAACATAGCCCAAAAGTCAACAACAATTTCAAAAATCCTTAATTTTCATCCGATTCACTTGACTTTTGAATGGGATTTATATATCAGTCAACTAATTCAACCCACAACTATTTTATTCAACATAGGCCAAAAGTCAACAACAATTTCAAAACATCCTTAATTTTCATCCGATTCACTTGACTTTTGAATGGGATTTATATATCAGTCAATTAGTTCAACCCGCAACTATTTTATTCAACATAGGCCAAAAGTCAACAACAATTTCAAAAATCCTTAATTTTCATCCAATTGACTTGACTTTTGAATGAGATTTATATATCAGTCAATTAGTGCAATCTACAACTTTTTATTCAACATAGCCCAAAGTCAACAACAATTTCAAAAAATCCTTAATTTTCATCCGATTCACTTGACTTTTGAATGGGATTTATATATCAGTCAACTAATTCAACCCACAACTATTTTATTCAACATAGCCCAAAAGTCAACAACAATTTCAAAAATCCTTAATTTTCATCCGATTCACTTGACTTTTGAATGGGATTTATATATCAGTCAACTAATTCAACCCACAACTATTTTATTCAACATAGGCCAAAAGTCAACAACAATTTCAAAACATCCTTAATTTTCATCCGATTCACTTGACTTTTGAATGGGATTTATATATCAGTCAATTAGTTCAACCCGCAACTATTTTATTCAACATAGGCCAAAAGTCAACAACAATTTCAAAAATCCTTAATTTTCATCCAATTGACTTGACTTTTGAATGAGATTTATATATCAGTCAATTAGTGCAATCTACAACTTTTTATTCAACATAGCCCAAAGTCAACAACAATTTCAAAAAATCCTTAATTTTCATCCGATTCACTTGACTTTTGAATGGGATTTATATATCAGTCAATTAGTGCAATCTACAACTTTTTATTCAACATAGCCCAAAGTCAACAACAATTTCAAAAAATCCTTAATTTTCATCCGATTCACTTGACTTTTGAATGGGATTTATATATCAGTCAATTAGTGCAATCTACAACTTTTTATTCAACATAGCCCAAAGTCAACAACAATTTCAAAAATCCTTAATTTTCATCCAATTCACTTGACTTTTGAATGGGATTTATATATCAGTCAATTAGTTCAACCCGCAACTATTTTATTCAACATAGGCCAAAAGTCAACAACAATTTCAAAAATCCTTAATTTTCATCCGATTCACTTGACTTTTGAATGGGATTTATATATCAGTCAATTAGTGCAATCTACAACTTTTTATTCAACATAGGCCAAAGTCAACAACAATTTCAAAAATCCTCAATTTTCATCCGTGTCACCCATGCTATCTGTCTGACAAATTTCGTCAAAAAAAACACAACAGCACTGGTTTTGCTTCCTGGAAGCTTCCTGCAAAACGCTTTGCTTCTCGCAAAACGTCCACCAATGGGAACTAGAGGGAGGGGAAGGAGCAGGAGCAAGAGACAGGTAGCCGGAATGAACATGAGGGACAATGAGGGACAGTGAGGGCGTGTCGGTATGCAATTTTCATCCAATCGCCATCTTTCACAATAATTCTGGACCGGCATGAGATGGCGTTGTCTGTCATTAATTTATATTGTAATCAAACGAGTTTTAGACATGGCGGGAAAACTGGAAAAAAATTATTTATTTATTTATTTAAAACGGGTGTACACGATTGTACACGTGTACGGACCTTACCGAAACTTACCGAACCGGCAAACAAATCGCCTCATGGTGCACTCATGGGCCGATTCGCCTCCAGAACAGAGTAAGGCTTTTAATACCCAGCGTATAATGTGCACATCCTCGCAAGCACACGATCCCACTTGCAGGCAAGTCTACAGACGCGCGTTTCTCAGTGACGCGTGTCAGACGAACTGGCGCATTTATTTACACAGCGCAAAAATACGTATTTACAGATCGCTAGAAAGACACGAATAATAACTAAATCGTTTGTCGATGTTCCATCCGTGACTGTTCGCTCATTCACTCTTCCTGATTTGCATTCAAGGACCTCTATCACTACACGGCGTAATAAATTCCGCATTTGTAATGAGATTTCAACAGGATTATGACTCAAAGGAAAAAGGAAAGAGCAGACATTTTGTAGGACTATCGTTACAAAATCGTTACATCATTACATTTATTTACAAGGTACCTCCAAATACATCTTAATCACACAGTCATTGGTTCTTTGATTAAATCATAGCACCGGGAGAGCCAGCTCCAAAAAATGGATCTTTATGATTCATTCAGCACCCAAGTAATTGGTTCTCTGTGTACTAATTAATTACACAGCACCCGGGCCCTGCTCATATGGATCCTTTGTGTCGCGAGCACAGCACCTGAGCAAAGGGTCCCATCTATATTTTCCTTTTCAGGGCTTCCGTGCACCGATGGTGCGTGGAGAAGCCCAAACACCAAATCCTCCATGTATATACAAAATAACTATTCCCAGGTTCGTAAATCATACTGGACAAAAACAAGACACACTCACCTTTAAAGATCTTGTATGTGTCCAATTGATCTCAGCGGTGCCTCCATATTGTTCGGGAATAGTTATTTTACTCAAGAGGATACAAAATAACTAAACAGGGCTTTTACAAAGCAACCCTTTATTAGCTAATAATTCACTTGTTTCAATGCAATAAAGAACTACAATACTATAACGAATTTAGTAATTCAAGTCGTTGGTTCTTCTTCGTTCACCGGTGCTCTCCTGTTTTCTGTTTCCCGTTGCGTGCTCGTTCGTTCCGTCGGGCAGGGGTTATCGTGGCAAGTGCTCCTGAGTCAAGGAGATGTTCACTCTTTTATGGGCACCGCAGTATTAATCCTTCCTCCGCTAATCGTAATCCGTTCTCCGCAAACGTTACTCGGTCGCCTCACTGGCACCAGCTCGCTCCCCTCCTGCTGCGAGTTCCATTTACCAAACAATAGGGGGGTGCTCCAGCCTGGGGCTGTGACCAGGTGGACAAGAGATTACCATGGTCGTGCACATTCCTGACTTTCATTTACGAAATCGTCTATCTGCTTCGTTACCAGTCCTAATCAATGAGTTACCATTCCCAATCAATGAGTTACATTTCCACACTTGTAAGAGGGCAATGTCAACTTTCTTCTGTAATAAAAAATCCCTTACTTGAACTTTACGGACAGAGCTACATCCTCCGTTAATATTCAGGCTACAAATGGAAAAACTCATTACAGCTACAAGGAGGAGTGACCACCACTCAATTTTTTGATAGCAGTTCATTCTAAGCTTTTTGCAACCACTTCTTTAAACGGTGACGTTGGGAGGAATTGAAATTAAAAACGTGGGGCCGTTTTACCATCAATCTAGCGGAATGTATAAAATCAGGTAGCTCCAGAAAAAAGGTTTCTATAACAACATTCCTTTTTCGGAATGTGTCCTTAAGAAACCTTTTTATCTCGGAGGGAGGGATTGGAGGGGTTTCTTCTTCCTTAAGGCTACCACATTCACTAACAGAGTCATCTATATCAGATGGCTCAGATGGTGTGTCACACTGGTTTTCATCATTTATCTCCTCACCGTCAACACATCCCTCCACGTTATCGGTTGGGGCATAGTCCATAGAGGGAGGGGACGGGGAGGGAGAGAAATGAGCCATCTTCAGGGGAGGGGGGGGAGGGGGAGAGGGGGGGGAGGGGGGGGGGGGGAGGGGGGGATGGGGGGAGGGGGGGGAAGGGGGGGGGTACTAATTTTTGCGGTTCAACCATATCAGTTTCTAGGTCAGTAGACAAGGGCGAGGATTCATCCACATATATGTCCTCCAATACCGAGAAACGATTTTCTGTGACGAGGGACAAATCTAGGGCAGAGAGGAGGGGCTGTCGGTTTTCAGTTGTAGGTTTTTTAAAGAGATGACCGTTTTCATCTGTTGTTTGCAGATGTCTTTTTCCTTTTGGGCTGACTAATTGAAACTCGTCCTGGTTAGTGGGAAGAGATTGCAAGGGTTTGGGGGGAGGGGGGGGGGGGGGAGGATGTGATCATCGGGAGTGGATTCCCATCGGCTACCACGGCGAGAGAGAGGTAGGATCAGTTATAGCAGGCAACAAGCTGTGATTGGACGATGTCGCCTGGGGGGTGAGGTCTATCGTTAACAGGAGATGGCTGCAATTAGATCCTTCAGTAGAGGGAGGGGCCCCTGTTTCAAGGGGAGGGGAAGGGGGTACGGCGGGGGGGTTTGGGTCGGTGGTAGGAGGGCTTGGATCGGTGGTAGACAGATTGGGATCAGTGGTGGTAAGGCTTGGGTCGATGGTGGGAAGGTTCGGGTCGGTGGTGGGAGGGCTTGGTTCGGCGGCGGGAAGGCTTGGTTCGGTGGTGGAAGGGATTGGATCGGTGGTGGGAAGGTGGGGGGGTTGCTTATTCCCGGTTCGGAGGGGAGGTTGTACTTGTGGAGAATTCTCTTTTCGGGGGCAGTCATGCTTAACATGCCCAAATTGTCCGCAGCCAAAACATGTTAGAACGTTGGTGGACACGTACACTGTATATTCGTTCTGTTGATGTTTTAATTTTATTATAAGGTTTAAATCCTTCTGGGAATTTTTTAAAATCACAAACACTAGCCGCCGGAATGAAACCACGTGCCTTAAATCGTTGTTTCGTGACCCGAAGGGAATCATGGAGATACGAGACACGATGGTACCGTATCGGGACAATTCTTTAATTAGTACATCGTCGGATGCAAATGGGGGGCAATTGGATATCACGACTTTTATCGCTGGGCTATCGAGTGGGGAAATCATAACAAATAAATCTGGATCGATTGTCAAACCCTGTTCGACAATTTGTGGGACACAATCCACGTCGGACAAAAAAATAACGATCCGCTTCTTCATCCGCGAAGCGGCAACAACCTTGTCGATCCCGACAACACGACCGGTTGCGAGGACAACGTCCTCGACACTCACCTCACGTTCCGGAGGTACACAAAAGAACCCGTGCTTACGGGTCAGGCTCTGAAAGGCCATAAATCGAGATAGTGCAGCTGCCATGCTGGAACAGCTGCACTTACAACCCCTCCCCAACTCGGGGAGGGTGAATATATAATATAATCTTCCCTACCCGAACTCCGGGAATGGGAAGTAATCAGACCTCTCCGATTTCCCTAACTTCGGAAAAGGGAGGCAACAAAACAAACTGAAAGAAAGTTAAATGAAAGGAAAAAAAGGAAATAGAGGTTTAAGATGAAGGAGCAAACACCGATCGGGCGACGCCCAAAAACGGCGAACCCTTACCAGCGATCACCCTGTGCTCTCCGGCTCTCTCTCCCGTCTCAACGTATATGGGAATCACCAGGAAGACTCCACGAACAGGCACAAGGACACGGAGGGGGGGAAACGGGGGGGGGGGGGAGCAACAACACAGAGCACTCACAGGCCTCCACAAGCAGATGCCATGACAGTACAACCAGCATACAAACGGCCAGCAGGTGGCGACAGAGAGGGAGAGAGGGAGAGAGAGAGAGAGAGAGAGAGAGAGAGAGAGAGAGAGAGAGTTCCTGTGGTTCGTTGAGAGAGAGAGACTGTTTCTTCCTTTTATTACAAGAGTACAAAAAATCAGTTATGTTCAGTCACAAAGAAACAAAACAATAAAATGGTCTCAAGGAAAGGTTATTTTCAAATCATCATCATCAAGTGTGCATATGACATCATTAAAAACCCACTTTTCTTTAAAACATGTTAAATTCTTGTTCATTTTAAAAAACCGGTACTCTAGCTTTAGTCTTGCATTTACAAGAGCCTTAAGGGTGAGCAGTACATCACATGACGAGTCAGAAGCGTTTCCCATTTTTTTCTTCCTGGATTTATAAATTGCAAACTTGGCCTGGCCAATTAAAAAATTCATTAAAACCACATTCCTAAGGGAAGACGGTCCTAAAACACCATAAATAAAAACATTGTGATTGAAGAGGGAACCAAGCTTCACAAAGCGTTCCTGAAGGAATGTAAAAAGAGGTTGCAATCGTTCACACTCCAGGTATATATGCGGTAGGGTTTCAATGGATGCACAGAAAGGGCATAGATTAGAGTTAGCAGTAGAAAACCGGTTCAGTAAAACATTATAAGGTAAAATCCAGTGTACAAGTTTCCATTGAATATCTCCAACATACTTTGGAGTAGGCAAGAGATAAAAACTTCGCCAATTGGGGCAATTGGGTGGTATTGGGGGTAAAACATCCCGCCATCGAAGCCTCGGGTGCTCAGAAAATGTTTTTGCGTATAAAATTTTAACGTACGCGTTGTACAGAGTTTTCTTTGGAAAGGCGGGAAGGGATAATGCAGTATCATCAGGGCTGTTCAGGCCAGGGGACAGATTAAGTGGCGGGCTGAAGACTAGGAGTTTGGGGAAGTCTCCCGCTGTTTCCTCGGGGGAAGGGCCAAGTTCCTCGCAGGTATTACGATACGTTGTGGATATCCCTTGAAGGAACCGAGAGATGATCCTGACAGATTTTATTCCGGTTTTTTGTGCCACAGCGGCAGCACTCAGCCGGCAGCTCCCAGACTCTGTCATGAGGTCTTTCACTCGCAGCAGCTTGGCATCAACAAAACGTTGAACGAGTCCCCTATTATTCAAGCTGTTTTCCAGGAAGGGGTTGTAGCATAGGGGCTCGCTCAACAACATTTCCATGTTGTATGTTGCCATTTCACGGGAAAAGGACAGGGCTTGCCAGGCGTTCATCACCCCTTGGTAAAAGGTGGGCAGCAAGGATGAATCGATTTGATGAGGGTTCATCAAGAAAAGTTCTCGGTCGTAACCCAGCTTGCATGTAAGCTGTAATATGCAGTTAGCCAGAGGCCTCCAGAGTAGGGCTTCATCTCCATATACAAGTTGGCGCACGATATGAAGCCGGAAGACCATAATCCGGCTGCGGATATCAATAAGACCTTGGCCACCTTCAGCGAGTGGCAAGTATACCACGGGGGGTTGGAGCCAGTGTTTCCCGCTCCAGAAAAAGTCGACAATGCTCTTTTGCAGTGTAATAAGAAGGCTCCCAGGCGGTTGTAGGCATATCATCTTATGCCATAGCATAGAGGCGACAAGATTGTTAATGACGAGAGTTCTTCCGCGGTACGAAAGTTGGAAAAGAAGTCCTTTCCAGCGGGCCAGTTTTGCCATTACCTTGTCTGGTAATCCCACCCAGTTCTGCTGCTCAAAGGTGTTGTCTCCGAGGAAAATACCGAGGTATTTAATGCCACTTTTCTGCCAGTTCACTCCTCCTGGTAGGACAATTGGCGGGCAATCTCCAGGTCCTATCCAAAGGGCTTCACTCTTCTTCCAGTTTACCTGGCCTGAACAAGCCTGACAATATGTTTTTAGTGCCTGAGCCACCGCAGTGATGTCAGTACTATTTTTTATATAAATACAGACATCATCTGCATAGGCAGAGACTTTTAGCGGTGTGGTAAGAATTGATCCAGTGAAGCCAGAAATGTGCGTACGTAATTGGAGCAGAAGAGGTTCGATGGCAAGAGAGTATAAAAGTCCAGATAGCGGGCAACCTTGCCGTACTCCCCGTTGTACAGCAATGGGGCTACACAATACTTGATTAATTTTAAGAACACTGGATATATTACAATACAAAAGTTTAACGTACGAGATAAAAATAGGTCCAAACCCAAAATTCTCTAAAACTCTAAAAAGGTACATGTGGTCAATACAGTCAAAGGCTTTTCCTTGGTCAATAAAAAACAGACCAACATTCATATTAAAATTGTTGCAAAACCGAATGGTATCACGGATAAGAAAGATATTATTAAAAATAGTACGTCCAGGAATACAAAAGGATTGATGTTCTCCTATTAGTACATTCATAAAAGGTTTCATTCGATTAGACAAGGCTTTGGCTAAAATTTTATAATCCGTACATAAAACAGAAATAGGACGCGAGTTCTCTATAAGTTGAGTGTCCGCTTTCTTAGGAATTAAGGTGGTGACTGCTCTCCGGCAACTCCACGGCAGTTGTCCATCCTCTAAACATTCATTCAATACCCGCAGTAGATGAGGTCCAATGGTGTCCCAAAAAAACTGGAAAAATTCACTTGTCAGCCCATCCAGTCCAGGGGCTTTATCAGGTTCCAAGGCCTTCAAGGCAGCGGTGAGCTCAGGTAACCTAAGAGGATCCTCCAACTGCTGCTTCTGATCCTCCGTCAATGTTGGAAGGTTAGAAACAAGTTCCGATATTGCATCCTGGTTAATGTCATGCCGCATAAACCGTTGTTTAAAATGTTTCCGGGCACATTCCCTGATTCTGCCATCTTCATAAAGGAGTTCCCCATCATGGAGCAAGCGTGTAATCATTGACGAAGAGGCCCCCCTTTTAAGGCTGAAGAAGAATTTGGTTGGAGCATCAAGGTCGTGTATGTACCTCATCTTCAGGCGCAATAAAGCATTTTGTGCTCGCCTTTCGGATATGGAATTCAGTAAGGCCGTTTTTCCATGGATTTGTTGCCTCATTCCCTGGTAGCTCACACTTGCGGTTCCCTGAAGCTGTTCCTGTAATTCCAGGATTTCATCTTCAAGTAAGGTTGTGGTTTTTCTTTCCTCTTGAACACCATACGCACGATATTGTTGGCAGAACAGTCTGATGTGCGTTTTGGCATTATCCCACCATTGTCTGAGGTTTGAGAAATTCCCTTGGGAGGCAACCAGAATATTCCAAATTTCCGGAAAAATGTCCTTAAAGGTACTATCATCAAGTAAGTTGTTATTAAATTTCCAAAAAGCACTCTTGTGTTTCGGGCAGGGGGCAGAAATTTTGAGAAATGTTGCGCTGTGGTCCGAGAATCCTGATGGGCAAATTTTGGATGACAGAACGAGGCGTTCAAGTGGAGGATTAATATAAAACTTGTCCAAGCGAGCAAGTACAATATTACCCTGAATGCATCGACACCATGTGTATTGCCTGATTGATGGGTGCTGTACCCGCCATATATCTGTCAAATTCATTTGTTTTAAAAATTTGGTGAGAGGGATTGTGGAGGCAGGATGGGGCTCTGCACTGTTCCTGTCGAGTTGGGGTTGGAGGGTGCAGTTAAAATCTCCACCAATACAAACATGATTGTCTTGGTTTTTTAGGGCGTTTTGACTGTCGAGGGACGTTAGGTGTGTCCCAAGGTCATTAAAAAAAACTCGCCGAGCTACAGGCGTACTTGGGGCATAGATATTAAAAATAGTATAGAATTTTCCATAGTAGTGGAATTCTAGGGATGCTAGGGATCCCTTGTGTATTTCGTCGAATTTAAGCGATGAAGGCGAAAAGGAGGGGCTAAGAATTATTGCGACACCGCCTTTGCGGGAGTCACCGTTACTAAAGAAGGACAGGCCGGGGAAGAGCCTACACCACTCTGCGACACAGCAGTCGTTGGCATGGGTCTCTTGTAAGAGGGCAATGTCAACTTTCTTCTGTAATAAAAAATCCCTTACTTGAACTTTACGGACAGAGCTACATCCTCCGTTAATATTCAGGCTACAAATGGAAAAACTCATTACAGCTATAAGGAGGAGTGACCACCACTCAATTTTTTGATAGCAGTTCATTCTTAGCTTTTTGCAACCACTTCTTTAAACGGTGACGTTGGGAGGAATTGAAATTAAAAACGTGGGGCCGTTTTACCATCAGTTTAGCGGAATGTATAAAATCAGGTAGCTCCGGAAAAAAGGTTTCTATTACAACATTCCTTTTTCGGAATGTGTCCTTAAGAAACCTTTTTATCTCGGAGGGAGGGATTGGAGGGATTTCTTCTTCCTTAAGGCTACCACATTCACTAACAGAGTCATCTATATCAGATGGCTCAGATGGTGTGTCACACTGGTTTTCATCATTTATCTCCTCACCGTCATCACATCCCTCCACGTTATCGGATGGGGCATAGTCCATAGAGGGGGGGGACGGGGAGGGAGAGAAATGAGCCATCTTCAGGGGAGGGGGGGGGGAGGGGGGGGTACTAATTTTTGTGGTTCAACCATATCAGTTTCTAGGTCAGTAGACAAGGGCGAGGATTCATCCACATCTATGTCCTCCAATACCGAGAAACGATTTTCTGTGACGAGGGACAAATCTAGGCCAGAGAGGAGGGGCTGTCGGTTTTCAGTTGTAGGTTTTTTAAAGAGGTGACCGTTTTCATCTGTTGTTTGCAGATGTCTTTTTCCTTTTGGGCAGACTAATTGAAACTCGTCCTGGTTAGTGGGAAGAGATTGCAAGGGTTTGGGTGGAGGGGGGGGGGAGGGAGGACGTGATCATCGGGAGGGGGATCCCATCGGCTACCACGGCGGGAGAGGTAGGATCAGTTATAGCAGGCAACAAGCTGTGATTGGACGATGTCGCCTGGGGGGTGAGATCTATAGTTAACAGGAGATGGCTGCAATTAGATCCTTCAGTAGAGGGAGGGGCCCCTGTTTCAAGGGGAGGGGAGGGGGGTACGGCGGGGGGGTTTGGATTGGTGGTAAGAGGGCTTGGGTCGGTGGTGGACAGATTGGGATCAGTGGTGGTAAGGCTTGGGTCGATGGTGGGAAGGTTCGGGTCGGTGGTGGGAGGGCTTGGTTCGGCGGCGGGAGGGCTTGGTTCGGTGGTGGGAAGGTTTGGTTCGGTGGTGGGAAGGCTTGGGTCAGTGGTGGGAGGGCTTGGGTCAGTGGTGGGAGGGTTTGGACCGGTGGTGGGAAGGTGGGGGGGTTGCTTATTCCCGGTTTGGAGGGGAGGTTGCACTTGTGGAGAATTCTCTTTTCGGGGGCAGTCATGCTTAACATGCCCAAATTGTCCGCAGCCAAAACATTTTAGAACGTTGGTGGACACGTACACTGTATATTCGTTCTGTTGATGTTTTAATTTTATTATAAGGTTTAAATCCTTCTGGGAATTTTTTAAAATCATAAACACTTGCCGCCGGAATGAAACCACGTGCCTTAAATCGTTGTTTCGTGACCCGAAGGGAATCATGGAGACACGAGACACGATGGTACCGTATCGGGACAACTCTTTAATTAGTACATCGTCGGATACAAATGGGGGGCAATTTGATATCACGACTTTTATCGCTGGGCTATCTCGTGGGGAAATCATTACAAATAAATCTGGATCGATTGTCAAACCCTGTTCGACAATTTGTGGGACACAATCCACGTCGGACAAAAAAATAACGATCCGCTTGTTCATCCGCGAAGCGGCAACAACCTTGTCGATCCCGACAACATGACCGGTTGCGAGGACAACGTCCTCGACACTAACCTCACGTTCTGGAGGTACACAAAAGAACCCGTGCTTACGGGTCAGGCTCTGAAAGGCCGTAAATCGAGATAGTGCAGCTGCCATGCTGGAACAGCTGCACTTACAACCCCTCCCCAACTCGGGGAGGGTGAATATATAATACAATCTTCCCTACCCGAACTCCGGGAATGGGAAGCAATCAGACCTCTCCGATTTCCCTAACTTCGGAAAAGGGAGGCAACAAAACAAACTGAAGGAAGGATAAACGAAAGGAAAAAAAGGAAATAGAGGTTTAAGATGAAGGAGCAAACACCGATCGGGCGACGCCCAAAAACGGCGAACCCTTACCAGCGATCACCCTGTGCTCTCCGGCTCTCTCTCCCGTCTCAACGTATATGGGAATCACCAGGAAGACTCCACGAACAGGTACAAGGACACAGAGGGGGGAAAACGGGGGGGGGGGGGGTGCAGGGGAATGGAGCAACAACACAGAGCACTCACAGGCCTCCACAAGCAGACGCCATGACAGTACAACCAGCATGCAAACGACCAGCAGGGGGCGCGAGAGAGAGAGAGAGAGAGAGAGAGAGAGAGACTTTGACTTTTAAGCTCTTTTTATTATAAAAGTATAAAACAAGAGTACCACCAAAAGCAATTCATCCAGGAAAATCAGTAAAATCATAGCAATCCCGGAAGGAAAAAAACAATCGGTGCACTGCAAACCAAGCGACAGAAAAGGTGCAAATACCAAAAAAAACACACGAGGAGAAAATGTAGGCATAATTTCTAAACTAGGCATAATTATATATGTACAAATTTACAATCGCATCTGCAACCCTGAGGAGAGATTTTAAAACACCCGCACTGTATTATACAGAAATTAACAATTTGTTTTCTTGGACCTCACAAATCCCTCCAACACACCAGGTCGCAACAAAATTTGCAAGGTCGTTTGCAGTTTGGATACAGCCAAATTCAAGCTTGAGCCTTGCTGACACCAACGTACTAAAAAACACCATAATACTGCATTCCTGCATGGGTCTGCCGCCCAGCTTCGCCTTCCGCGACAGGTATACGGCCAGTTTAGCAGTAGCGGTTAGGAACCCGAATACAATAGATGTGGTTCCCTTTTTGGGAGGAAAGCCAAAGATGTAAGCTTTCAAAGAAAAGGTAACCTGCAGTCTATGGGAAATAAAATTTAACCAATGAAACAAAGGAGAAAGTCTTTCACAATTAATGAAAGCATGAAACAAATCTTCCCTCACCGGACAAAAGGGGCAACAGCCAGAAATGGGGGAAAAAAAACGAATGACAGCATTGGAAGGAACAATCCAGTGGGCCAAACGCCACTGAAGGTCACCTGTTCTTTTAGAAATAAGTCCAGCATACATTGTATCCCATAAAGGCTCAGAGGGGGGACCGGGAGGCAAGAGTCCTTTCCACCGGGTAACCCCAGCTAGAGGTGGGTCCCCAAGAAGAAGTTTCACACAAGACCTATAAATACTCTTGCTGCTCATAGCATGGAAGGGGGGTGACCCTACGCTCATGGGGGGCAGCTCGTTTGGGGTAAAAGCGACACCTAATTTTGGGACTGTGGGCTCAACCTCTGCGTCCTGCGTCCAATGTAGGCCTAGCTGGTGGCCCCTTCGGATCACCGCTCTTAGTATGTTCCCGATTTGCCTCCTGGACCGAACACCTGTTAGGTCCGCCAGCTCGTTCGCAGGCTTCCATCCCTGTCCAGAGTCGTGTCGGAGATGACACACTTTCAGGATGTTGGCCACTATAAAATGCTGGCAGAAGTCGCGACTCCTCGGGATATCGGGGAAAAGTGGGTTGAAAAATAAAGGCTCGTGTGCATACATGTTAGTGCCATACGAGTCTGTTTGGCGACTTATCGAAACGCCCTGCCAGGCATTCAAGAGGCTCTGATAAAAGACTGGGAGCAGAGATGTATCGACGTGTTGAAGGTTGGTCAGGAAAAGTTCCTGTCCGTATCCGAGCCTCCCAGCTCGTTGAAGAATGGAGCAGGCTAAGGGCTTTCCTGGTAGGTGTTCTGCATAAAGCAAGCGTTGGATGGAGTGGAGCCGGAAGGCCAACAGGCGGCATTTCACATCGACTAGGCCATGACCACCCTCGGCCAAGGGACAACATATGGCGCTGGGTCGAAGCCAGTGGTAGCCTCCCCAAAAAAAATCCACCAGTTTCCTCTGGATAGCTTGGAGCAAAACCTCCGGTGGTTGCAGGCAGATGAACCGGTGCCACAAAAGGGTAGTGACGAGGTTGTTGACAACTAGCGCGCGACCCTTATAGGAAAGGTGGGGTAGAGCTCTTTTCCATCGGCTCAAACGCCCATCTACCTGGTCAATGATCCTGTCCCAATTGTTCTGGGCATACTGAGGAGGACCGAGGAAGACGCCCAAAT
Organism: Myxine glutinosa; assembly: GCF_964187855.1. Taxonomy (NCBI): domain Eukaryota; kingdom Metazoa; phylum Chordata; class Myxini; order Myxiniformes; family Myxinidae; genus Myxine; species Myxine glutinosa. The sequence continues at coordinate 174,822,861 of NC_136264.1, forward strand.
ACTTGATGCCATCGTTTGCCCACACTAGCTCTGCAGGAAGGGGAGGTGGTGGTAATAACGGTGGCATAGGTAAGTCATTTTTTGGAAAGGGGATCCACAGAGCCTTGCTTTTCCCCCAATTACACCTTAATGATGAGGCAAGGTTGAAGTCCGACAAACACTTTGCCATGGCGTCACTGTCGCATTTTCTTTTTATAATGACACAAAGGTCGTCGGCATAAGCTGACAGGGTCAAAGGTGGGTGTCCTGGAGAAAGGACAAGTCCAGGGATATCCTTTCTGAGGGCGATTAAGAGGGGCTCCAAGGCGAGGGCAAATAATAGACCTGAAAGTGGACAACCTTGCCTTACCCCTCTCTGAACCTTTATGGGTGGGCAAAATTCGTTGTTAACTTTGATCAAGCTGGAGATGTTTGCATATAACAAAGCTATGTAGGCTCTAAAATTAGTGCCAAGCCCGCAAGCTTGTAACACATGACACAAAAACTCATGATCAATGCTATCAAAGGCCTTTGCAAGGTCAAGAAACACCAATCCAAAATCCTCTTTGACACATTTACCAGTTAACAAATCTCTGACTAGGAATATGTTGTCATAGATGGATCTGCCAGGGATGCCGCAACTTTGATCAGGTGACACCAGGTCCCCAATAACTGTCTTCAACCGGTTCGCAAGGACCTTGGAAAACAGTTTGTAATCCGTGCACAACAAAGAGATCGGGCGCCAGTTTGACAGGTGTCGGAGATCGCCAGTCTTGGGTAGCAGGCAGAGTACTGCTCTTCTAAAACTGAGTGGTAATTCTCTGGATAAAAGAGATGCATCCAGAACATTGAGCAGCTCTGGGCCCAAAATGTCCCAGAATGCCGAAAGAAATTCGGCCGGTAGGCCATCGATGCCAGGGGCTTTTCCCGACTCCATCTCAGCGAGTGCACCGGTTAGCTCTGGAAGGGTAATTGGAGCATCCAGTTCCAGACGTTGGGCCTCAGCCACAGAAGGAAGATGAGAGGTCAAAACATTCATCATTTCGTGAGAAACTGTTTTGGCCTTGAAAAGTTCAGAAAAGAAATCGATTACATTTAATCTTATATCACTCGGATTTGTTAGGATGTTCCCCTCTGGGTCCAAAACCGAAGATATAAGTCGTGCTGGTTTCTCTACAGTTTCTCGGTGAAAAAGCCTTAGTTGGGGTATCTGAAACCTTTATATTTTGTATTCTTAGCCGAACTAGTGTACCCGCTGCTTTTTCATGGATCAAATCCCTTAATTGGGCCTTCTTCTCGAGTAGCAACCGATAGTTCACTGGGTTGCTCTCATTGGCCAACTTGCTCTCTAACCTTAAGATGTCTGCTTCCAAGCAAGCCATCGTGATATGTTTTACATTGGTACAGTGCGAATTAAATTGTTGACAAAATACTCGAATTTGGGCCTTTAGGTTATCCCACCAGAGACTAATTGAGGAGAAAGAAGATTTTTTAGTACTAATTTCAGCCCAGAAATCACGAAAGGAATCTGTAAATAAACTATCTTCTAAAAGTTTAACGTTAAACTTCCAGTAACTATTTCTGCATGTGGGTCGAGGAAAAGAAAGATCTAAGGTTACCATATGGTGGTCTGAAAACAATGACGGAAAACAACCTGACGAGGCCGCGACGTTCCTAAAGGGTACATTAATGTACCAGCGGTCGAGTCTTGCCGAAGACACCCGGCCATTGGCACATCGACACCAGGTAAACTGGACTATGTTGGGGTGATGCAATCGCCAAACATCCAGTAGACCGGCCATCTTAAAGAAACGGGATAGGTCCGCATGGGACTCGGGGTGGGGTTCTGCAGAGTTTCTATCCTTCGAAGGGTCAAAGGTGCAATTAAAGTCACCACCAATGCACACACATTGGTCGAGATCAACTGATTTCAGGTGGTTTACCATGGAGGTGAAGAAGGCCTTTCGGTCCCTGCTCTCGCTAGGTGCGTACACATTGAAAATGGTACAGCGGAAGTTTTGATGTGCAAGCTGAAGGGAAATAAGCCGGCCTTTTATGACTTCCTGAAAATGACAAGACTCAAAAGCTAGACCTGGCTTTAGAAAAAACCCAACCCCAGCAGATGAGGCTGACAGATTGCTAAAATAGCATTGCCCTTTGAAAGTTTGGCACCAGTCATGTTCCACGTTAGGTGTGATGTGGGTCTCTTGTAGTAAAAGAACATTTGCCTTTTTACGGTCAAACAAGTTTTTGACTTGGGCCTGACGGAGGTGACTTGCACCCCCACCATTCATGTTTAAGGTCGCAAAGGAAATGTTTTTCATTCCGTGGTAATAAAATCGCCCTGTGCTTGGGAACACTCTGCACCTGCTCGGGTAACAAACTTTCTTAACCTGTGGAATTGAGATTTCGTCAGGTCAAAATCCTCACGTGCTTTGATTATTGACTTTGCGGTGCACATGAATGCAGCCAAGTCAGGGAAATAGTCTTTAATGACAATGTTGCGGTGACGATACGTTTCGTTAAGGAAGGTAAGAATGAGTTGAGGGATACCTGCGAGTGACCTGTCATCGCTTGTGACAGCGCGGTTGCCTCAATGTCATCTTCAGACTCAGACACGTCAGATAACATGTCGTCAGGATCTGGGGTATTACCCGCTGCCCCCGCGGTCTTGTCTGGAGGCACCTTCACAAGTTTCCCGAGGTGTTCCCGAGAGCACTCGTTAACACTTTGGTGGATATTTGTATCTGGGGTCGGAGCTTGGGTTTGAGATCCCAGCAAACTCAGATTTGCTGGCCCCGTTTGTACAGTGGGAACGTTTATTGAATCTTTAGTCTGCTCGGTATTTAAAGGGGGGACAAGCGGAAAAACATTTCCCAGCTCGGAAATGGTAATACTTTCACTGGAGGTTTCGCACTCGGAAACTTCCAGGTGAGAGGTACAAATTTTATTTTTTGGCTCATTTACATAATGAGACTCACTGGTGTCATTGACAACGGTATTCATGTACTCAGTTAGTGAGGGAATGTCAGAGGGACACTCGGACACATGTGCACCGGAAATGCTGCCGCCCATGACCGCCTTCTTTGCAGCACCAGCGAAACTGCTTGGCGCTGGTGCTCTTCGCTTTTTAGCAAACACTATGGATTCTTCGTTCATGGGTTCGGGAAAGGGGGGGATGCTCGTTGTGTCAGTCACATCGGTGGGTGTCATCACATCGGAATCGAAAAGCACCGGTGTGACAGACGACTCAGTCGGGGTGTCAGAAGGTACGGTCGGGGTGTCAGAAGGTATGGTCGGGGTGTCAGAAGGTACGGTCGGGGTGTCGGAAGGTACGGTCGGGGTGTCAGAAGGTACGGTCGGGGTGTCAGAAGGTACGGTCTGGGTGTCAGAGGGTACGGTCGGGGGGTCAAAGAGTACGGTCGGGGTGTCAGAAAGTACGGTCGGGGTGTCAGAAGGTACGGTCGGGGTGTCAGAAGGTACGGTCGGGGTGTCAGAAGGTACGGTCGGGGCATCCAAAGGTGCGGTCGGGGTGACGGAAGGTACGGTAGGGGTGACAGGAGATACGGTCCGGGTGACGGAAGGTACGGTAGGGGTAACAGGAGATACGGTCCGGGTGTCAGCGAGCATGGTCGGGATGTCACAAGGCGCGGTGGAGGGATTGGCCTTTTTACAAGCCCTTTCGTTATGTCCCGGTTCACCACACTTCGGACAAGAGGCCCTAGGACAGAATCTTTTAACGTGTCCGAATTCTCCACAATTAAAGCAAGTTAAGGAGGCTGAGGAAGCATACATGTGGTATTCCCGATCATCCAACGATACTTTAAAGGATATATTTAAACCTGTATCGGCTCCGCGATCCGGGAGAATCATGTACACCTGCCTCCTAAAGCTCATTACGTGTTTAACACGATCGCTGCGACACCCGAGCGGAATCATTGAGATTCGGGAAACAATTTTACCGTAACGAGACAGAACAGATAGGAGTTTCTCGCCTGGCACAAACGGTGGAACGTTGGATATTGTTATCTTGGTAGCTGGTGTATCCATTGGGGATACCGTAATATAATGACCTCCTTTTATGGTTAGACCGGTACTAACGACGTCATGAACGAGTTGTTCTTCTGACACGAAGACAACAAATTTCTGGTTCATTCGTGACGCCGCACGAACATTACCGTCTCCTATGATGGATCCCACGGCAAGGATGATGTCCTCAGCCGGGGCTCCTTCAGGCGGAACACATGCGAATGCATGCTTACGCGTTAAATTTTCGAACGCCTCGTAACGAGGGCGTGTATTCGCCATACCAGCGAAATCCCCCCCCCCCCCCCTTGTCCGAACCGGACAAGAGGGTATCAAACCTAAATAACCTAACTAAAGTAAATAATAAACGTGCATTATAAGCACAAAAAAGGCTTACAAAACGTCGTCAAAGCCAATAGGCCGCACCCAAAATGGGCTCGCTCTCAATCCTCTCTCTCTCGAAGACAAGGGTGCAGAACGGATGAAAACACAATGCCGAAGCACACAGGATGGAAAAGGAGAGGGAGGGGGGGCAGGGGAGGGCAGGAGAGGGGGGAAAACTCACAACGGACTCACCAAAACACCGAGCAGTTGCTCACAGCCACCATGACGCTACAACCAACGCACCGACAGCCGATAGGTGGCGACAGAGAGGGAGAGAGAGAGAGAGAGACTGACTGTTTCTTCCTTTTATTACAAGAGTACAAAAAATCAGTTATGTTCAGTCACAAAGAAACAAAACACAATAAAATGGTCTCAAGGAAAGGTTATTTTCAAGTCATCATCATCAAGTGTGCATATGACATCATTAAAAACCCACTTTTCTTTAAAACATGTTAAATTCTTGTTCATTTTAAAAAACCGGTACTCTAGCTTTAGTCTTGCATTTACAAGAGCCTTAAGGGTGAGCAGTACATCACATGACGAGTCAGAAGCGTTTCCCATTTTTTTCTTCCTGGATTTATAAATTGCAAACTTGGCCTGGCCAATTAAAAAATTCATTAAAACCACATTCCTAAGGGAAGACGGTCCTAAAACACCATAAATAAAAACATTGTGATTGAAGAGGGAACCAAGCTTCACAAAGCGTTCCTGAAGGAATGTAAAAAGAGGTTGCAATCGTTCACACTCCAGGTATATATGCGGTAGGGTTTCAATGGATGCACAGAAAGGGCATAGATTAGAGTTAGCAGTAGAAAACCGGTTCAGTAAAACATTATAAGGTAAAATCCAGTGTACAAGTTTCCATTGAATATCTCCAACATACTTTGGAGTAGGCAAGAGATAAAAACTTCGCCAATTGGGGCAATTGGGTGGTATTGGGGGTAAAACATCCCGCCATCGAAGCCTCGGGTGCTCAGAAAATGTTTTTGCGTATAAAATTTTAACGTACGCGTTGTACAGAGTTTTCTTTGGAAAGGCGGGAAGGGATAATGCAGTATCATCAGGGCTGTTCAGGCCAGGGGACAGATTAAGTGGCGGGCTGAAGACTAGGAGTTTGGGGAAGTCACCGGCTGTTTCCTCGGGGGAAGGGCCAAGTTCCTCGCAGGTATTACGATACGTTGTGGATATCCCTTGAAGGAACCGAGAGATGATCCTGACAGATTTTATTCCGGTTTTTTGTGCCACAGCGGCAGCACTCAGCCGGCAGCTCCCAGACTCTGTCATGAGGTCTTTCACTCGCAGCAGCTTGGCATCAACAAAATGTTGAACGAGTCCCCTATTATTCAAGCTGTTTTCCAGGAAGGGGTTGTAGCATAGGGGCTCGTTCAACAACATTTCCATGTTGTATGTTGCCATTTCACGGGAAAAGGACAGGGCTTGCCAGGCGTTCATCACCCCTTGGTAAAAGGTGGGCAGCAAGGATGAATCGATTTGATGAGGGTTCATCAAGAAAAGTTCTCGGTCGTAACCCAGCTTGCATGTGAGCTGTAATATGCAGTTAGCCAGAGGCCTCCAGAGTAGGGCTTCATCTCCATATACAAGTTGGCGCACGATATGAAGCCGGAAGACCATAATCCGGCTGCGGATATCAATAAGACCTTGGCCACCTTCAGCGAGTGGCAAGTATGCCACGGGGGGTTGGAGCCAGTGTTTCCCGCTCCAGAAAAAGTCGACAATGCTCTTTTGCAGTGTAATAAGAAGGCTCCCAGGCGGTTGTAGGCATATCATCTTATGCCATAGCATAGAGGCGACAAAATTGTTAATGACGAGAGTTCTTCCACGGTACGAAAGTTGGAAAAGAAGTCCTTTCCAGCGGGCCAGTTTTGCCATTACCTTGTCTGGTAATCCCACCCAGTTCTGCTGCTCAAAGGTGTTGTCTCCGAGGAAAATACCGAGGTATTTAATGCCACTTTTCTGCCAGTTCACTCCTCCTGGTAGGACAATTGGCGGGCAATCTCCAGGTCCTATCCAAAGGGCTTCACTCTTCTTCCAGTTTACCTGGCCTGAACAAGCCTGACAATATGTTTTTAGTGCCTGAGCCACCGCAGTGACGTCAGTACTATTTTTTATATAAATACAGACATCATCTGCATAGGCAGAGACTTTTAGCGGTGTGGTAAGAATTGATCCAGTGAAGCCAGAAATGTGCGTACGTAATTGGAGCAGAAGAGGTTCGATGGCAAGAGAGTATAAAAGTCCAGATAGTGGGCAACCTTGCCGTACTCCCCGTTGTACAGCAATGGGGCTACACAATACTTGATTAATTTTAAGAACACTGGATATATTACAATACAAAAGTTTAACGTACGAGATAAAAATAGGTCCAAACCCAAAATTCTCTAAAACTCTAAAAAGGTACATGTGGTCAATACAGTCAAAGGCTTTTCCTTGGTCAATAAAAAACAGACCAACATTCATATTAAAATTGTTACAAAACCGAATGGTATCACGGATAAGAAAGATATTATTAAAAATAGTACGTCCAGGAATACAAAAGGATTGATGTTCTCCTATTAGTACATTCATAAAAGGTTTCATTCGATTAGACAAGGCTTTGGCTAAAATTTTATAATCCGTACATAAAACAGAAATAGGACGCCAGTTCTCTATAAGTTGAGTGTCCGCTTTCTTAGGAATTAAGGTGGTGACTGCTCTCCGGCATCTCCACGGCAGTTGTCCATCCTCTAAACATTCATTCAATACCCGCAGTAGGTGAGGTCCAATGGTGTCCCAAAAAAACTGGAAAAATTCACTTGTCAGCCCATCCAGTCCAGGGGCTTTATCAGGTTCCAAGGCCTTCAAGGCAGCGGTGAGCTCAGGTAACCTAAGAGGATCCTCCAACTGCTGCTTCTGATCCTCCGCCAATGTTGGAAGGTTAGAAACAAGTTCCGATATTGCATCCTGGTTAATGTCATGCCGCATAAACCGTTGTTTAAAATGTTTCCGGGCACATTCCCTGATTCTGCCATCTTCATAAAGGAGTTCCCCATCATGGAGCAAGCGTGTAATCATTGACGAAGAGGCCCCCCTTTTAAGGCTGAAGAAGAATTTGGTTGGAGCATCAAGGTCGTGTATGTACCTCATCTTCAGGCGCAATAAAGCATTTTGTGCTCGCCTTTCGGATATGGAATTCAGTAAGGCCGTTTTTCCATGGATTTGTTGCCTCATTCCCTGGTAGCTCACACTTGCGGTTCCCTGAAGCTGTTCCTGTAATTCCAGGATTTCATCTTCAAGTAAGGTTGTGGTTTTTCTTTCCTCTTGAACACCATACGCACGATATTGTTGGCAGAACAGTCTGATGTGCGTTTTGGCATTATCCCACCATTGTCTGAGGTTTGAGAAATTCCCTTGGGAGGCAACCAGAATATTCCAAATTTCCGGAAAAATGTCCTTAAAGGTACTATCATCAAGTAAGTTGTTATTAAATTTCCAAAAAGCACTCTTGTGTTTCGGGCAGGGGGCAGAAATTTTGAGAAATGTTGCGCTGTGGTCCGAGAATCCTGATGGGCAAATTTTGGATGACAGAACGAGGCGTTCAAGTGGAGGATTAATATAAAACTTGTCCAAGCGAGCAAGTACAATATTACCCTGAATACATCGACACCATGTGTATTGCCTGATTGATGGGTGCTGTACCCGCCATGTATCTGTCAAATTCATTTGTTTTAAAAATTTGGTGAGAGGGATTGTGGAGGCAGGATGGGGCTCTGCACTGTTCCTGTCGAGTTGGGGTTGGAGGGTGCAGTTAAAATCTCCACCAATACAAACATGATTGTCTTGGTTTTTTAGGGCGTTTTGACTGTCGAGGGACGTTAGGTGTGTCCCAAGGTCATTAAAAAAAACTCGCCGAGCTACAGGCGTACTTGGGGCATAGATATTAAAAATAGTATAGAATTTTCCATAGTAGTGGAATTCTAGGGATGCTAGGGATCCCTTGTGTATTTCGTCGAATTTAAGCGATGAAGGCGAAAAGGAGGGGCTAAGAATTATTGCGACACCGCCTTTGCGGGAGTCACCGTTACTAAAGAAGGACAGGCCGGGGAAGAGCCTACACCACTCTGCGACACAGCAGTCGTTGGCATGGGTCTCTTGTAAGAGGGCAATGTCAACTTTCTTCTGCAATAAAAAATCCCTTACTTGAACTTTACGGACAGAGCTACATCCTCCGTTAATATTCAGGCTACAAATGGAAAAACTCATTACAGCTATAAGGAGGAGTGACCACCACTCAATTTTTTGATAGCAGTTCATTCTTAGCTTTTTGCAACCACTTCTTTAAACGGTGACGTTGGGAGGAATTGAAATTAAAAACGTGGGGCCGTTTTACCATCAGTTTAGCGGAATGTATAAAATCAGGTAGCTCCGGAAAAAAGGTTTCTATTACAACATTCCTTTTTCGGAATGTGTCCTTAAGAAACCTTTTTATCTCGGAGGGAGGGATTGGAGGGATTTCTTCTTCCTTAAGGCTACCACATTCACTAACAGAGTCATCTATATCAGATGGCTCAGATGGTGTGTCACACTGGTTTTCATCATTTATCTCCTCACCGTCATCACATCCCTCCACGTTATCGGATGGGGCATAGTCCATAGAGGGGGGGGACGGGGAGGGAGAGAAATGAGCCATCTTCAGGGGAGGGGGGGGAGGGGGGGGGTACTAATTTTTGTGGTTCAACCATATCAATTTCTAGGTCAGTAGACAAGGGCGAGGATTCATCCACATCTATGTCCTCCAATACCGAGAAACGATTTTCTGTGACGAGGGACAAATCTAGGCCAGAGAGGAGGGCCTGTCAGTTTTCAGTTGTAGATTTTTTAAAGAGGTGACCGTTTTCATCTGTTGTTTGCAGATGTCTTTTTCCTTTTGGGCAGACTAATTGAAACTCGTCCTGGTTAGTGGGAAGAGATTGCAAGGGTTTGGGGGGAGGGGGGGGAGGGGGGGGGGAGGACGTGATCATCGGGAGGGGGATCCCATCGGCTACCACGGCGGGAGAGGTAGGATCAGTTATAGCAGGCAACAAGCTGTGATTGGACGATGTCGCCTGGGGGGTGAGATCTATAGTTAACAGGAGATGGCTGCAATTAGATCCTTCAGTAGAGGGAGGGGCCCCTGTTTCAAGGGGAGGGGAGGGGGGTACGGCGGGGGGGTTTGGATTGGTGGTAAGAGGGCTTGGGTCGGTGGTGGACAGATTGGGATCAGTGGTGGTAAGGCTTGGGTCGATGGTGGGAAGGTTCTGGTCGGTGGTGGGAGGGCTTGGTTCGGCGGCGGGAGGGCTTGGTTCGGTGGTGGGAAGGTTTGGTTCGGTGGTGGGAAGGCTTGGGTCAGTGGTGGGAGGGCTTGGGTCAGTGGTGGGAGGGTTTGGACCGGTGGTGGGAAGGTGGGGGGGTTGCTTATTCCCGGTTCGGAGGGGAGGTTGCACTTGTGGAGAATTCTCTTTTCGGGGGCAGTCATGCTTAACATGCCCAAATTGTCCGCAGCCAAAACATTTTAGAACGTTGGTGGACACGTACACTGTATATTCGTTCTGTTGATGTTTTAATTTTATTATAAGGTTTAAATCCTTCTGGGAATTTTTAAAAATCATAAACACTTGCCGCCGGAATGAAACCACGTGCCTTAAATCGTTGTTTCGTGACCCGAAGGGAATCATGGAGATACGAGACACGATGGTACCGTATCGGGACAACTCTTTAATTAGTACATCGTCGGATACAAATGGGGGGCAATTTGATATCACGACTTTTATCGCTGGGCTATCTAGTGGGGAAATCATTACAAATAAATCTGGATCGATTGTCAAACCCTGTTCGACAATTTGTGGGACACAATCCACGTCGGACAAAAAAATAACGATCCGCTTGTTCATCCGCGAAGCGGCAACAACCTTGTCGATCCCGACAACACGACCGGTTGCGAGGACAACGTCCTCGACACTAACCTCACGTTCCGGAGGTACACAAAAGAACCCGTGCTTACGGGTCAGGCTCTGAAAGGCCGTAAATCGAGATAGTGCAGCTGCCATGCTGGAACAGCTGCACTTACAACCCCTCCCCAACTCGGGGAGGGTGAATATATAATACAATCTTCCCTACCCGAACTCCGGGAATGGGAAGCAATCAGACCTCTCCGATTTCCCTAACTTCGGAAAAGGGAGGCAACAAAACAAACTGAAGGAAGGATAAACGAAAGGAAAAAAAGGAAATAGAGGTTTAAGATGAAGGAGCAAACACCGATCGGGCGACGCCCAAAAACGGCGAACCCTTACCAGCGATCACCCTGTGCTCTCCGGCTCTCTCTCCCGTCTCAACGTATATGGGAATCACCAGGAAGACTCCACGAACAGGTACAAGGACACAGAGGGGGGAAAACGGGGGGGGGGGGGAATGGAGCAACAACACAGAGCACTCACAGGCCTCCACAAGCAGACGCCATGACAGTACAACCAGCATGCAAACGACCAGCAGGGGGCGCGAGAGAGAGAGAGAGAGAGAGAGGGAGAGGGGAGGGAGAGAGAGACAGAGAGAGAGAGAGAGAGAGAGTTCCTGTGGTTCGTTGAGAGAGAGAGAGTCGCTGCGAGGAGATCAAGGCTGTGTGTGCACGAACTCTCCCTGCCCTGCGCCCTGCTGCCTGTGAATAACGATGTGCGAGGACGATCCCTCCCTGGGCCACCTACTCCAACGACCTTCCTAACTGGGCTCCCTGCACGTGCTGCGGACCTCTCAAGGGGACACGCCGACGAGCTGACCGGAACGAACGGCGCCAGGGATGCGTTTGGGGCGCGTACTTTTCCTTCCTTCTTTTCCCTGCGTGAGTGAGTGGGCCCTTGTCTGGGGAAGTTAAGTTAAGACTGATTAAGTAGCTGCTCTGTGTCTCTTTCCTTTGGCCGTGTAAATTGTATAATAAACCTGTGTTCTTCCTTCCATTTGGTCGTTCCCGTCATTTCCATCCATTGGCTTTGTATTGTACAGTCCCTGGTGTTGGGCTAGCGGCTAGGGTGCCAGCTTAGGATCCAAGGATCCTGGGTTCGAATCCCGGTCAATCGCTGAATTAACGCCAGGGGGGTTGACTCAGCCTGTCATCCTTCCGAGGTCGGCTAATTGAGTACCAGTACACTGGTAATTCCCTGTTTATCGTAAAAAGGCGACAAACAGGGTTGGCGGCAGGAAGGGCATCCGGCCGTAAAACATTGCTTCAAAAAGGGGACCAAAAAACAACAACAACCATGGTCCCCGAAAAGGCCAACCCCCGCTTTGCGGGGAAAATGGCCTCTAAACGGTGGTTTTTTTGCATTGTACGAATAAGACCGCTCAATCGGGTTCAATAAGAATTAACGGCACGATTCACTTGACATGCAAACCGCTCGGCGTATCCGACTAGCGTGGCTTGTGTGAGGTCCAGCACCCGTCTTTGTGGCAGCGTGTGTACCGAAGGTATGTGGGGATTCGACCCGATACCCTTCCGCCAAACTTTTCTGGGTCATTGCGGTTGGGTCATCGCGTGTGGTACCGAAGGGCCCCACGCAGGAATGGAGCCCGGCACCTGGGCCCATCAATCCCTCCCTCCGCGGATCGTCAATGTCAGACACCCCATACAGGCGACCAACCACCCCCATGGATCGCTCGGCCCTTCATGGCTGAGCCGTGACAAGGCACCTCCATGAGTGGGGGCTCATAGTTTAGAGGATTGGGGGGAGTAGTGTACCCCACGTGGGGGAATGGTTCTGACCATTCCTTACACGGGGGGGGGGGGGGGCATGAGCATTAGTTTATGGGGATGGCAGTGTTAGGCCCATGGAGGGGCCAGCAATGGTTGCCTCCGTGGGGCACCGAAGCTAGCCGAGGGAGGGCTAGGATAATGTTAGGGATTTAGAAGACAGTAGAGACTGAGATGTAAGTAGTGATACCTGAACTGTAGAGGGGACGTAGAGAGTTTAGGTGGTTGTTAAGAAAAAGGGATGTGCTTAGTGTAAAGGGACGATGGGGAAGCACGAGTTTTAGGGGAAATTAGGTAGGTAGATGATGCTGTGTGTGTGAGGATAACCGGAGTTGTGGTGTAGTGTGGATGGAATTATGTAATGGTGTGGAAGTAGTTGGTGTGGAAGTAAAAGGTGTGGAATGCATGGTGCGAAGGATCGAATGGGGGGAGTGGAACCCATTCCCGAAAGTCCGGGTGGGTAGTGTAAAGCCAGGTAGAGGGCATAGGTAAATTGCATGGATATTGACACCTGTGGTGTGGGTAGTAGCAAGTAGTGTTTTGTAGGGTGCATGAGACTGTGGAATGGCTGGGCGTGTGGCTTAATTAGTGTGTGTGTTTATTGAGGCACCCCGTCACTCGTAGCTTGTCGGCCAGGTATGCTCTGGGAGCCAGTTAGGTCCCGGCAGGTCCCGGCAGGTAGGTTAGGTCTGGCAGGTTAGTGAGTGGGGCCTCAGGATCCATAAGAAGGACCCGGGTTGCCCAATGCTGTGGGCATAGAGGGGGTAAGTGCCAGGGAGGGCCTTCCCCGGTTAGTGTAGTTGTGAGGAGCAGGCAAGCTCGGGAGGCGGCTTCAGTGGCGGAGGTGCGCAGGTAGGTAGACCTGCTGGTGGAGCCACATGACCCATCCCCGAAATTGTGCGAGGGCACAGTGAGAAAATTCGTGGGGTGAGACCCAAATTTGGAGGGCACCACAGTGTGGGCAATGGGCATTCAGGTTCTTAGAACCACATAGTTTAAAGAGGCCGATTGGCAGGGTACGACCCCGGGTAGTTTAGATGTGTAATGTCATTAGCATAGTTAGGATATGAGAAATCCCTTCGCACCATCCACAGCCAGTCACCGAGGAAGACGAGCTTCACACCGCAAGGCTCTGTAAGCCATTTGGAAAATGAGATGCATCATGTCATGAGTGAGACGTTGTTATGTTCCATCCCTTCCTTCCTGGGAGGGAGTTGGGGACGAATTTGGTACAGAGGGGGATATGGGAGACAAGACGTAGAGACGAATTGTAAATACAAGGGGGGGACTAGGGTAGTGTAGCCAACGGTGGGGGGTATGGACGGCTAGGGATGAGTTTGCTCTGCTCGCTCTACCGCGTCCCTCGCACTGCACCAGGCATGGTGGTGCCTGGTTACCTTGTTTTTTGCGTGCTACCGGGTGCCTTTCCCCTTGCTTGTTGCGCCTTGTCTTCTCTCCCCGCCCCAGGACCATTTTGGAGGCCGAACTGTGCAGCACCGTCATACCACCTTGCTGCCAAACCCACATTGCTGCAACCTTGCTACACCTGTGCAGCCGACCTTTGCAGCATATTGCTGCCACACCCATTTTTCTGCACCCTTGTCACACTTATGGACCACAAGCCTTGTGGCCTCGCACCTCTGCTGTGCCGCATCTTGCTGCAATTCATCTTGCACCTTCGGACCACTTGTAGAGTGGCACTGACACCACACAGTTGGACCACATGAGAGTGGCCATGCTGGCAAATAATAAAAAGCAATTGTGTGTTCTTGTGTGCCAGAAAGGAAGATGAAAGACTTACATGGCCCTGATGCTTCAACATGGCCTTTATGCCGGTCAGGGCCAGCTGGTTTTGTTAGCCGCACACTGAAGATGCAAGATGCAAGATGCAAGCAGCAAGTGCCACATTGAGTGTTGTTTTTCTCCCCTCAAATTCTCTTTTTCAAAGTGCAGGTCCTGGGTCGTAAAATTGTAAATAAAGTTAAGTTCTGTGATTTTAAATATAAGAATGTTGCCCACCGGCTATGTGTGTAGTTTACAAAATTCCGAAAATACCCAGATAGTTGTGGGTGTGAGTTTGTTATATAGCTGCTCAATGCATTAGGGGGGGATATATCTAGTGTTTAAAATGTCGCACAGATGGGTCAGAATAAATGTTAGGGGGATTACACCTATCTGCCACATTAAAAGTAAATGTAAAATTGCATGCCAGGCTCTACAGGTCGTTCCACTGTTGGGGTCGACTCGGGACAAGTCTGGTGAGAGAGAGGGGTAGTGTTGCGGTTGTGGGAATAAAGGTAACCTCCCCTCTTAGTTAGTTGCACTACAACATGTAGCCTAGCTTAGTTTAGTTATTTCCTATTAAATGTAAGCATAGTCCTTTCCTGTGTTAGTATGCGTTGAGCAGGCCAGTAAGTTTAGGTGTTATTTGAGCTGGAATACCATGTGCTCGGGCCTGGAACAAGTCTAGAAGGCCCAAGGGAGGAGCTGCAGGGGAGTGGCCGGTAAGCGGCAGGCAGCCAATGAACGATCAAGGGGAGTGGCTAACAACGGCAGCGAGGGGAGGGGCTTGGAACATTCGGGTGAGACTCTGGTGAGAGAGGAGGCAGTTGAGTCCAGAGAATGCATTGTGAGAGAGTGGTTCGTTGAGAGAGAGAGAGTTGCTGTGGTTCGTTGAGAGAGAGAGAGAGAGAGAGAGAGAGAGACTTTGACTTTTGACGTCCTTTTATTCCAAAAATTATAAAGTGCATGGATGTACAGTGTATAAAATCAACAAAGCCAAAAACAAGAGAAAACGATGAAGCGAGGAAACAATACAGATATATGCGTTGATCAGTTCAACTTTTACCGAAAACAAGTGCAATCTTCTGCAGCACTATTATGAATTGTAGAAATTATGAACAATCATGAGAAAAATAATACCAACTCGTTTTGGCGGACTTCACAGACACTTTTCAAACACCATTTTTCCACAAATCCATCAATTTCGCCCATGCTCTTGGAAAACTCAAACTCATGTTTTAGCCTTGCAGCACACAGTGCGTTGAAAAACGTCATGACCTTGCACTGATGAATGGGCTTACCATTCCGCTGCTCCTTTCTGGACAGGTAAGTGGCAAGCTTTGCTGTAGCTACAAAAAAGCACAACAGTTCATAGTCCTTGTTGTGTTGCCGTCTCTTTTTGAGCCCAAAAATAAAGGATCGAAAAGTAAATCTGAAATTCATTTTGAACGACACAAAGTCTAACCATTCAAATAAAGGAAAAAGTCTTTCACAGCCAATGAAAAAATGAAAAACATCCTCATTTACAGAACAAAAGGGGCAACATGCAGATATTGGGGCAAAATTCCATACATATGTATTACATGGGATGATCCCGTGGGCAAGGCGCCACTGAAGATCACCTGTTCTTTTGTTGATCAGCTTGCTATACATTGATTCCCATACAGGTTCATTGGGGGGCCCGGCAGGGAGTAGCCTCTTCCATCGTGCTACTCCATTTAGCGGAGGAATACCAAGAACTTGAGATAACCACCACCTATACAGGCTCTTGCTGCTCTCAGCATGCAATACACTTGTCCCTGTGCTTACAGGTGGAAGTTCGTTGGGAAAGCAGGCAAAAATCAGTTTCGGAAACGGGGACTCGTTGGGGTGTCCAAAAGTATTCCAAGTCCAAAGTTTCTGTAGCTGATGACGTTTTTGAACAACTTTCCTCAAAATCGTTCCAATTGTCCTCTTGGACCGAATCGCCGTCAAGGTTGAAATTTCCTCCACATTCCTCCACCCGACACCAGAGTTTGGCCGAAGGTGCCATACTTTGTTTATGCCTGCCTCAGTAAAGCGTTGGCACAAATGACGACTCTTGAGAACATCAGGGAAGAGAGGATTGAAGAACAGGGGTTCAACCTCGAACATCCCTGGGGAGTAGGTGTCTGCTTTACGGCTCACGGAAAGTCTTTCCCAGGCACTGAGAAGGCTCTGGTAAAATATGGGGAGCGTTGATGTATTCACGTACTTGAGGTGAGTCAGGAATACTTCGAGACCATAGCCGAGTCTACCCGCCTGCTGTAAAATATGGCAAGCCAAGGCATGGTTTGGCAGGTTTTCACCAAATAGGAGGCGTTGAATGGAGCACAGGCGAAAAGCCATGAGACGGGATCTCACGTGAACAAGGCTCTGACCACCTTCCGATGAAGTAAGGCATATTACACTTGGCCGCAGCCAATGATGGCCTCCCCAAAAAAAGTCCACAAGTTTGGCCTGTATCCTGTCCAGCAACACTTCTGGTGGTTGCAGGCAAATAAAGCGATGCCACAGCGTTGCAGCAACCAAGTTGTTTGCCACTAAGACTCGGCCCTTAAATGAGAGGTGCGGTAGGGCTCTTTTCCACAGGTTCAGCCTCCTGTCTATTTCTCCGGTCACACCTTCCCAATTCCTTTTCTCAAATTGTGTAGAGCCCAGGGACACACCAAGGTAATCAACACCATCTGTTTTCCACTCCAAGTTTTCTGGAAGAGCAGGCAGATGTGTTGAGACAGGTAGGCAGCTATTAAGGTATGGCATCCAAAGAGCTTTGCTTTTCGTCCAATTAACCTTCAGAGATGAAGCCATGAAAAAGGTTCTTAAGGACTTTACAAGAGCAACAATGTCTTGGTGGTTTTTTATAATGACGCAAACATCGTCTGCATAGGCCGATATAGTCATTGGTGGGCTTCCAGGAAAACAGGTCAGGCCAGAGATATTCTTTCTCAGTGTGCAAAGAAATGGCTCCATTGCTAGCGCAAAAAGCAAACCTGAGACTGGGCAACCCTGCCGTACCCCCCTCTGAACCTTTATGGGGGGAACCAGTTCATTGTTCACCTTAATTACACTGAAGATGTCAGTGTACAATAAAGTTATAAAGGCCCTGAAAATTACCCCAAACCCACATGCTTCAAGAACATGGCACAAGAAAACATGGTCAATGCTGTCAAAGGCTTTTTCAAAGTCTAGAAAACATATTCCAAAATCATTTTGGTCATGGCGAGCATACATTAAATCCCGCACGAAAAAAATGTTGTCGTAAATCGAACGACTGGGGATGCAGAATGTCTGATCAGGTAAAACCAGATCACCAATGACTTTTTTAAAGCGATTTGCCATTGCTTTCGAAAACAGTTTATAGTCGGTACACATTATTGAAACCGGTCTCCAATTCTCCATCCGCCGGAGGTCTCCTGACTTTGGGAGAAGACTCACCACTGCTCTCCTTAGGCTTAGTGGCATTACATCTTTTCGCAAGGATTATTGGATTACAATCAATAGTTCTGGGCCCAAGATGTCCCAAAATTCCATGTAAAGCTCAGCTGGCAGGCCATCAATTCCAGGAGCCTTTCCAGATTCCATTCCAACCAGGGCACGCTGTAATTCGTCAAGGCTTAAGGGCACATCCAGCTCCAGGCGTTGAGTCTCAGTTAGGGTTGGGAGATGGGAGGTAAAACATTTTATTTTATCCTCATTTATATCTTTTTTAGCAAATAGTTCAGAATAATACTTTCTAATAGTGATTTTTACCCCATCAGAACTTGTAATTTCATTCCCACTGGGGTCCTTAACTGATGAAATAAGCTGGGGAGGCTTCGTTTCAGCTTCTAAGTGAAAGAAGGCTTTGCTAGGACTATCCGATACTTTGATGCTTTTTACTCTCAGTCTAACTAGCAGTCCTGCAGCCTTCTCCTGTAATAGTTCCCGGAGTTGGGTCCTTTTTTCAAGGAGCAATTTATAATTTGCCTCATTTTCCTGCTCTGCCATTTTGTTTTGCAGTTTTAGAATTTCGGTTTCCAACCGTGCCAATGTGATTTGATTTTCATGGGTGATGTGGGAATTAAACTGTTGACAAAACAGTCGTATATGAGTTTTCATATTATCCCACCAAAGGTTAGTGGAAGCAAAGAGGGGCTTTTTTCCAACTATTGCTATCCATAGGATGCGAAAGGCTTCCTTAAACAGGGTATCATCCAAAAGGCTTGTATTGAATTTCCAATAGGCGCTCCTCCGTTTGAATTGTGGGAAAGATAGGCCCATCGTGACCATGTGGTGGTCAGAGAAGATGGAAGGGGTAATAGTTGAGGAGGTTGCAATATTCCTTAATCGTGGGGTGATGTACCAGCGGTCAAGCCTCGCTAAGGATACTTGGCTATTGGAGCATCGACACCATGTAAACTGCCGGTCATTTGGGTGCATCAATCGCCATACATCCAAAAAAACCCCACCTGAAAGGAACTGGGAGAGGTCACCGTGGGACTTGGGATGTGGTTCCGGTGAATTTCTGTCTATTTTGGGCTCTAGCGTACAATTGAAATCTCCCCCCATGCATATGCACTGATTTGGGTCAAACAAATTTAAATGGTTTATCACTTCAGTAAAGAAGGCTTTACGGTCAGTACTCTCGCTTGGTGCATATACATTAAAAATAATAAGCTTCAGGCTATTGATCACCAATTCTAGGGAGGCAAAACATCCCCGAATCACCTCATGAAAGAGGCAAGATTCAGGTACAAGTCCTGGTTTTAGCAAAAACCCCACTCCAGCAGATACAGATGACATATTACTGAAGAAACATTTTCCTTTGAACATGCTGCTCCAGTCATGTTCAACCTTCTCAGTAATATGAGTTTCTTGCAGTAATATTACATCGACTTGTTTCCTTTTGAATAAACTATTCACTTGGATCTGGCGGATGTGACTGGCCCCACCGCCATTTATATTGAGTGTTGCAAGATTAAGCGTCTTCATCACTCATTAGTAAATTTTGTCTGACACTGTGAGTACTCACTCTTTGCCTTTGTTATGATTTTCTTTAGTCGATGAAACTGCGATTTTGTTAGGTTTAATTCCTCAGATTTTTTTATGACTAGTTTTGCAGCCTGAATAAAGGGAGCCAAATCAGGGAAATGATCCCCAATGATGACATTTCGCTGTCTATATGTTTCATTGAGGAATGAGAGAACAATATGGGGAGGGGTTGGGGGTTGATCTGGCATTACTTGTGATAATGCTGTTACCTCCACCTCCTCTTCCGATTCTGATAAATCAGAAAGTGGTCCAATGGGGTCTGGGTCAATACCGTTTTCTTCTCCTGCTATGCAACCTAGCCTTCCCTTGTCTGGGGGGTCCACGCAGTGCTGTGTTTGGGAAACATCAGCACATTGATTACTGATTTCCTCAATTGGCATGAAATTATTATTCCCACATTCCTGTGGATTTATGTTTCCGCCCTTTTCTGCTATATTGGCAGATTTATTATGGATGTCAGCCTGTTCGGCGACATTCGCTTGGATCAATGATGCGCCATTCACGGTATCATGGCCTGAATTATTTACATCATTAACGTCGTCTGTGTGAGTAATGGAAGCGCGTTGTTTTAGCGGCTGAACCCTGATTCTCTTTTCTGGGTTTTCCTCTTTATTTATTTGGTCCGCGCTTTGCAGAGAGATTCCAGGTGCATCCTGAAGAGTTTTTTCACTAACAGCCTGAAAATCGAGCACGACCTTTTTACCTGCTCCAGATGAGTCACTATCATCCGGAGCCCTTCGTTTACTCGTCCCCACCTTGCTATCAGTGTCCATTTCAACATTTTGCTGAGGAAGAATAAATACGTTCACGCTTGGAACACTGGATTCACCCTCATTAGGAATTTTAGGCGGTGGCAATGCGATAGCCTCCCCCCCACTGGGAATCTCAATTAGTGGAGCAACGTTAACCTCCCTCCCACTGGGAGTATTCATTAGTGGAGCAGCGTTTACCTCCCTCCCCCTGGGCGTATTCATTAGCAGAGCAACCTCCTCCTTACAAACTATGGCAGTGTGACCCGTCTTGCCACACCTGACACACGAGGCTTTGGGACAAGAACGTTTTAAATGTCCATACGCTCCACACTGAAAGCATGTTAAGGTGGTGGACGATGCGTATAGCTGGAAATTTGCCTCTTCAAAATTAATTTTGAAAGTGATATTGAGGCCTGTGTCGTCCCCACGGTCTGGAAGGACCATATATACCTGTCTGCGGAAGCTCATTACGTGCTTAACACGTTCATTCCGACACCCAAGAGGGATTATTGAAATCCTCGATACCATTTTACCGTACCGTGATAGCACGGTCATTAACTTGTCATTTGGGATAAATGGAGGTACGTTGGAAATAACCACTCTCGTCGCGGGAGTTAATAGCGGCGATGCCATCATAAAGTGACCGCTTTCCGTGGTTATTCCCGCGCTTACCACGTCATGGACGAGTTCCTCGTCCGAAACGAACACCACCACTTTCTGGTTCATACGCGAAGCTGCACGTATATTTTCATCTCCAACAATGCTCCCCACAGCGAGGATGATGTCCTCGACAGGGACTCCATCCGGAGGCACGCACACAAACGCGTGCTTCCTGGTTAAGCCTTCAAAGTCATCGCGACGAGAGCGTGCATTCGCCATTCCGGCGAAAATACCCCCCCCCCTCTCCCCGCTTGTCCGAGCCGGACAAGAGGGTATCAAACCTAAAAAAACGAACTAAAGTAAAAAAATAAACGTGCATTATAAGCACAGAAATGGCTTACAACGCGCCGTCAACGCCAGTAGGCCGCGCCCAGAATGGGACCGCTCCCAATCCTCTCTCTCTCGAAGGAAAAGGTGTAGAACAGATGAGAACAAATGCCAAAGGACACAGGGTGGAAAAGGAGAGGGAGGGGGGGCAGGGGAGGGCAGGAGAGGGGGGAAAACTCACGACGAACTCACCAAAACACAGAGCAGTTGCTCACAGCCGCCATGACGCTACACCCAACGCACCGATGGCCGATAGGTGGCGACAAAGAGAGAGAGAGAGAGAGAGAGAGAGAGAGTTGCTGTGGTTCGTTGAGAGGGAGAGAGAGAGACTTTTTGTGTCCTTTTATTATAAAAGTATAAAACCAAAGTATTCCAACTCCACTTCACATACAAATCACAACCTCATTTCCAATGCATTTGCACAAAACACCCCCCATGCCCCATAACTCTTCAAACACAAGAAGGTTCCCCATGTTTACATGATAAGCATGTTCGAGCTATATACGTGCTGACACCATCCCGATGAAACAAAAAAGTGCATTTTCATTTTTTCCACTACCTAATCTGGCTTTTCTGGTTTTATAAATTGCAAGCTTAGCAATTCCAAGCAAAAAATTCAAAAGAAAAATCACAGAGTTTTTCCTAGTATTACATGCAAGTCCATAAACAAAGATTGTAACAGAAAAAACAATTTTGAATTTACAAAAGATTCGGCTCAGATACAGAAACAGAGATGACAATCTCTTGCACTCAATAAACGCATGATACAAATGTTCAACATTACCACAAAAAGGACATAAATTAGACACAGCAGGGTTAAACTTCTGAACTAACACCTGTGTGGCCAGGGCGTGATGGACCAGTCTCCAATTTAGGTCTCCTGTACGTCCAACAGTAGGACTCCTGTACATTTCATCCCAATTTGGAGTGAGAAATGCTCCTGCAGGTAAAGACTCTTTCCACTTGTTCCTTAAGGGTGCTGCACAGCCCGGTAAGCACACCTCCAGACAAATTCTATACATTGCCCTTTTTCCCATGATGTGGAACACACTGGATTCTTCGCTGTGAGAGGAAAACACACCATGTTGTTCCTGGGCAGTGACTGAGAGTTCAGGGAAGGTTAAACGAAAGTCTACTTCTTCATTTACCCCATTCCACCCAATGTTTAAATCTAAAAAAGTCTGGGATACAATCTTTATGACCCTGCTCACTATTCTAATTGAACGCAAGCCAATTTTTCCAGAAACAGTGCTGGCAGACAACCATCGCTTTAAGGATAGCTCCATAAGATATCGCACTTTATTAATCCCATTGTTCGTAAAATGTTCCATAAAAGCTCGGCTGGTAGATACTTCAGCGAATAGTGAGTTTTGGAACAATGGCTCATGCACAAACCTCCTGGGATCATAAGAGATCTCCAACCGCTGCACTCCTAGAGCTTGCCAGGCGTTCAGGAGAGACCGATGAAATGCAGGGAGCCGAGCTCTGTCGACCTGTTTCAAGTCCATAAGGAAAAGTTCCCGGTCATAGTCCATTCCACCTACTTGCCTGAGCAACGTATTCGTGAGAGGACGCCAGGGCACAACCTCGCTATACAGCAGACGTTTTATTGTCATTAGCCGAAAAGCCATTATTCGACTAGGGATGTGCACCAGGTTTTGACCACCTGAATTACGTGGTCTACACAGCACATCTGGCTTAAGCCAGTGGTGGCCTCCCCAGAAGAAGTCAACTAGACCCCTCTGAATGTTGGTGATCAGAGCTTGAGGAGGCTGGAGTGCTATGATCTTATGCCATACGATTGGAAGCACCAGGTTGTTTATTATCATTACCCGTGCCTTAAGTGACAAGATATGGAGCATCCCTTTCCACTTTGATAGTTTCTGCTTAATGTTATCTAAGAAACCATCCCAGTTTTTCTTCATATAGCTTGCAGTTCCCAAATGGATGCCTAAGTATTTAAACCCATCCGTTTTCCATAACATTCCTCCTGGAAGAGTTGGGGGAACCATATGTGAAGCCTGTGACCCCGATAGGGTATCTGGGTACAGAGAAAGAGCTACACTTTTGTTCCAATTTACTCTTGCTGATGAAGCAAGTTCAAATTTGGCAAAACACTGGGATAGCTCAAAAACATCTTCCTGGTTTTTAACCACAACACACAGGTCATCTGCATATGCTGATGTAACAATTTTGGAATTGTTTGACAAGGACAAACCAGATAAAGTGGTACGAAGGAGAGCCAGTAAGGGTTCGATGGACAGTGTGTACAACATGCCTGACAGTGGACAGCCCTGACGGATGCCACGCTGAAAGGGGAAAGGACGACACAGACTATTATTTACTTTTAGCAGGCATGATACATTGTTGTATAAAAGTTTTATGCAAGAAATGAATTTTTCTCCAAATCCTGCTTTCGTAAGAACTGCAAACAGAAAAGAGTGATCCACACTGTCAAAAGCTTTCTCCTGGTCAAGGAGTAATAACCCAAAAGCATGCGACGCAGTTTGACTGATAGTAATCAAGTCTCGAACCAAGAAAATACTGTCATACATGGATCGTTCAGGTATGCAACACGTTTGGTCATTCCCAACTAAGAACGAGATGACCTTTTTGAGACGCATTGCAAGCATTTTTGACACAATCTTGTAATCAGTATTTAACAATGACACAGGCCGCCAGTTTGTAATCTGCTGCAAATCCCCTTTCTTGGGAAGAAGACATAAGACAGCTCTTCTGCAGCTCAAGGGCAATTCCCCCTGATTTAGGCTCTCGTGAAAAATCTCAATTAAAGCAGGACCCAGAACATTCCAAAAAACGTTGTAAAATTCAGCAGGAAGTCCGTCAATTCCGGGGGCCTTGCCATCTTCGAGTTGTTTCACTGCTGTTGTGAGCTCCTCCAGAGAAATGTCACATTCCAGTTGGAGTTGCTGCTCTTCAGAAAGAGATGGGAGAAGTTCAATTATCTCATTTGCCATCGTTTTATCCACCGTTCTTGGAGTAAACAAGTTTGAGTAAAACTCTTGCAGTGAATGTTTAATGTCACTTTGGCGAGTCAGAACACCGTCGGGAGAGCGTAGACTCTGAATCTGCCGAGAAGTGTTGGCAGCCTTCTGCATTTTGAAGAAATCTTTGTTTGGAGTCTCGAGGTGTATTATGCTCATCCGCAGGTGAATCATTGCTCCCGCCGCACGCTCTTTGACCAGTTCGGCCAGCAGGGTCTTTTTTTCTATCAGCTGCTGATATTGGTCACTTCCCCAAGATGTTCCAGCTTCTTGTTCATATTTAAGTACATCTGCTTTTAGAGCACTTATCAACCCAGACGTATTACTAGTGGCATACGAGCAATATTGTTGGCAGAAAATCCGAATTTGTGACTTGGTACAGTCCCACCACTGTCGCATATTGACATAGGAACACTTTTTCTTTTCTAATCCTTCCCATACCAGTCTGAAGGCATTTTTAAAATGTTCATCTTGTAACAATTTCACATTGAAATTCCAGTGTGCACTCTTACAGCAATGACCAGGTAACATACAATCCATTGCAATCATATGGTGATCAGAAAAGCCAGATGGAGTTATACATGTTCTCTTAACCAGATTCACCATTCCTTGGTTCACGTACAATCTGTCCAGTCGACCCATGGTTAACTGGTTTTTTGCACAGCACACCCATGTATATTGACAGGTGTTTGGATTTTGTAATCGCCATACATCTCTAAGTTTGTATTTTTTCACAAGTTGTGCCAAGGACTTTGCACTGGGTGGATGTGGCTCAGGAGTGTTCCTGTCCAGTCGAGGGTTGAGTGTGCAATTATAGTCTCCCCCCATACAAATTAAACAAGTCAAATCAACAGTGCTTAAACAATCCGCTAATTTTGGAAGAAATAGAGCCCTTTCAGCACTGTCACTGGGGCAATACACATTAATAATGCTAACCTTTTGATTGCTGCTAATAAAATCCACCACCATCAAGAAACCCTTACAAATCTCTCTATAGTGACTCTCGGATGGTTGAAGGCGAGGATGCAAGATTATTGCCACCCCCGCTTTAGCTTCTTCAACCGCACTGGAGAAAACATGGCACCCTTTAAACATTCTGCGCCACTCGTCTTCACAAGATTCGTTAATGTGTGTCTCTTGTAACATGAAAATATCAATCTTTTCTTTCTCAAATAGTTGTAACACCTCCAGACGCCGCATACAGCTGCGGCCTCCGTTTATGTTGAGAGACGTTACCTTCATTTATTCTTTATTAATTTTCCTCCTCTTGGAGTTCTTTTCCTGCCTTAGTGGCACACTTTCTCAACCGCTGAAATTGAGGTTCTGATATCCCAACTTGCTGGGGTTCACGAATCATGTTTCTAGTAGTTTTTAGAAAAGCATGTAGGTTTGGGAAATAATCCTGAATTCTGACATTCCTTTTCCTGAAGGATTCATCGAGGAATTTTTTAACTTCATCTTCTGTAACTACAGTGTCCCCATCCCCATCCTCTTGGGCACAAAACCCACTACCTGACGAGGTAGAGTAGGGTTCATCAAAATCAAACGCATCATCTTTGTCATTCTCTTCCTGATGCAAACTTATTTCTGAGGCACAAATCTCCCCAGGATCAGAAACATGGATATCGTTTTCATTCATGTTTAGCTGCTCATCGTCATATGCAGCTTCCTTCTTATCATCCCTTTTATTTTGTTCAAAACGTGTAGGCTTACAGGTTTCCTCTGAGGGGCTGTCCAACTTATCTGTTTTATCATTACACCTGGCCATCCCTGCGCCCACCTCTGTGACCATTACATTAATGTCATGTAAGACATCAGGGTTATCAATATCCCCACTTGTGTCCTCCTGAGATGCGCGAGGATTCTCGATGTCTATATCACACTCAGAACCCTCAAACAGTTCGGCAAGTGGTGCAAACGAATTGCTTAGATTTAAACCCGGTGCCGGTTCAGTTTGCAATCCCACACAGGCATTCTCTACACAAGCTCCATCTTGCAAGCTCGGCGACACGTTTGACACAACAAGTACCTTACTTTGCACTGTGCTTGCATCCTTCACGACGGGACATGAACGTTTATGTCCTTTTTTACGAACCACTGTTGCGAACCCTTCCATATTGTCATCCGTACAGTCCTGTACAGTAGGAGAGGGATCAACCACGTTTGTCACACCAGCAGGTAGGGAGGAGTGGTCTACTGTTTCCTGTTCACCCATTGGTTGTGGGGAGGGGTCTACCATTCCACGTATCTCAGTAGGTGAGGGGGAGGAGTCAACTGTTTCCCGATCACCATTAGGTCGTGGGGAGGAGTCTACCATATCATCCGCCCCATTAGGTGGGGAGGGAGGAGAATCTGCAATCACCTGGTCTCGATTTTCTAATGGTCTCACCAAACCGGGACAGGAACTCTTTACGTGTCCGTAAGCTCCACACCCATAGCACGTCATGACGTCCGTGGAGGCATACATTCTATAAGTATGGCCATTAATCTTTGCATGCAAAACTACATTGAGCCTTTGCACATTTTCGGGCAATATCATGTAACCGACCCTTTTAAAAGTCATCACGTGTCGAAATTCACCCCTTGCCGAGTGTATCGGCACCATTGTCACTTTTGATACGATCGTACCGAACTTGCTCAATTGAGCACACAAGTCCTCACCTTTAACAAAGGGAGGGGCATTAGACACATTGACCCTCACCGCAGGTGTATCTAATGGGGAAACCACTAGAAACATGTCGGGTTCTATGAGAAGGCCTTGCTCCACAACGGAGTTCACCATGTGCACCTCCGATACAAACACAACAACTTTCTTGTAGACAGGTCCATGCCAGGCAGAAATGGCGCCGTTTTCCAGTCAAGGTTTTCTCAGTGGATTTATATACTTTTGATCATACTCTGTCGAATAAGCTTGTGGGCCACCCTGAAATTTGCCTCAAATCCAAGATGGCGGCCAAAAATCCAAAATGGCCACCAGAATAGCTAAAATAGTATTTCTGAGAGTTGCTTTTACCCATAGATGATTTTTTTTCAACTGATTGTGGCCTATTATGATAAAGAAAGATAACTCAGTCATAACTCAGCCATAAAAATTAACAATCGGTACTTTATTAACAAAATGGCCGCCGGGCAACTTCCGTATTACGGAAACTGCTATAACTTCAGTTCCGAGTGTGATATGATTATAATTTTGGTGTCCAGTCATATGTTTTTGGGGTCAAGGAATCCATATTTGTACTTTTTATTTCAGTGAAATCATTGGTTCATAAAGAAATCTAAGATGGCTGCCAATACTGGCCACCGATGTGGCAGATTCAGTCATGTCTTGTGCTCCATAATATATATTACAATACATTTTGATTCAATTTCTTGGTTTCCAAAGTCTGGTTATCCATTTAGTTGGTTTATCATGACACTAGCTCAATAGATCATCCCCTAAATCATGGATGAACAATAAATCCAAGATGGCTGCCGCTGAACGGCTCCTAGTCAGTTTTGCTTCGTCTACCAAACTACACAGGTTTATAAAATGTATCTGAATTCCCATTCAATATGATCCCCGGCTTTGGTTATGCTTTGGGAAAAATATGTTGTTCAAAAGGCACATAATCCTCAGTTACTAAGATCAAGATCAAGATCACTCTCTTCACTCTGAAAGTCTGAATAAAGTCCACAGGTATCCGAAGAAAGTTGTTCCATGGTGCTCTCCGAATTTTCCCCATCTCCTTGGTACTCTTCATCAACTTCAGATTCTTCTGCTCTTTCTTCTGCCCCACCGATACCTATAAAAAATGTGAATGGATATAGTCGGGATTCAAAACAGTAAATCATATAAAAATAACAAAATTACGATTGCATTTTGGACTTATCTACCTTGCTTTTCTCTTTCTCTACAGTGAACTTCACTGTCTTGTACATGTTTTCTGCTTGTATTCCTGTGTCTCTTCTTCCTTGAAGGCTGGCTTCTCTCTTCTACTGCATCTTCTAAATCTGCATCATACTCCGCGAGACCTGTAAGTGGAAGGTTACACATATTTAATCTGGATGAATGCACTGCCAGTGGGAATACATTGGAGGAACTTTATGACAGGAACGAAAAGCAATGATCAAAGTAATGATATATTTTTAGTATACTTACTTTGAATTTGTCTTTTCTTGCTCTTTTTCTTGGAGAGGCTTGGTGGGAGTTGCGGGCAGGTAAACCATATTGGCCTGATACCATCATCTGTATTTTCCCATCCTCTGTCAGTGATAGAAGGATACTCAATGTTTTGCTTGAGACACTGGTACCACACCCATGCCTGAAGGTCACTCCTCTTGAGGTGTTCATTGGTGCTACTCTCGTCTGGAAGGATGCTGGAACTAGATTTCACCTTTTGAGTGTTGTACGTTCGGATCCTTGTTTCAACAAAGCTTTCTTGTTCACTTCCAGAATACATGCAGGTTCTGAAGAAGCATTTAGCACTGGTAGCATCTTGAAAAGATTGATTTGATCTGCCCAGCTGAGAGAGTAGATGGGATTTCTCTTGTTTCAACATCTTCTTCAATGGCTTGATTTTGCCGATGCGAAATGGGAATGATGTCGTGTCACATCCAGTAATGCTATGATATGCTGGGAGAGTTTGACACACTTCATCTCCAAAATGAGTCGTTAGTTTCTTGACACTGACGTACCGATGGTCAATCTTCATGAACCAGTCTTGTGGTGGTTTGCAGACAGAATAGGCATAGCTCAAGAGGATCAGTACATCTGTATCTGAAGCCTTAATCACAACCGGACCTTCGCACTTGCTTGCATGAAGAACAAGCCTGGTGTCAGCCTCATGATGGTTGCAGGATTCAAGTTGTTCAAACTTAGTTTGCGTGATCAACCATGTATTCTGTTCCTCTGTCACGGTGAGTGGAATTCTGAGTTTCGATCTGACTGAATCACTTTTGAAGTAAGTGACCATAAATTTAATCAGCTCAGTCTTGTTTTCAGCATTATGCAGAAATGGTGGGGATGGAGGGGGTGCTCTTTTCTTAGGGATTTTGGATGCTCCATAGTCAGGCTCCTCTTGCTCAATGATATTGGACTGTTTAAGTTTTGAAGTGTTGCCAGCGGCGGTATCATCAGCATGTACAGCCTGGAATATTGTACCAGTTGTGTGATGAGTAGTTTGGGCTCCCGTCAGCGTCTGCTGTTTACCATCTGAGTTATCAAATGTTATATGTACACTTCGACCCTTGACGAAACCTGGAGGTAGCATCTTCTTGTGCTCCATGCTGATGGACTTTGCCCAATTATTGTTCAAGTCACGGACATCTGTGTATGGTATTCCAACGCCACATCGATTCAAGAGAGTAGTTGCCTCTTTGCTACCAGTGATTCTATGTATGGTCAAACTCAAAGCAGTTCCTAATGGTGATCGCTCACCTTTGACCATTTTTTCCCAGCTCTGAGTTATAGCTGAAATTTTCTCCGCTTCAGCGTTGCTTGTAGCCGTAGCATACCCAAATGCGTTTGTAGATCTCCTGGGATTGATTGACCAAGAAATGGCATTGAAGATACAGTGAAGAGGTCTGTGACTATCGAGTAGATCAAACAGCTCATCTGGTTCAAGGGGCCATTTGATATCATACCTCTGTGAAAGTTTACGACGAATCAGCTTTGAAAATGCTATTGTCAAATCAGATTCACGTAGACCATTTCCTTCAATTGTAGCCGCAGAATACGATATCGGATTGACCGCAGTGGAATGGACAACTAGCCGGTTCCCAAACAAGTGGAAGTCGATGGCGTCACCAAATTTCTCAGTCAGTCGTTTTTTCAACATGCAGGTTTTTGAAATCGGAGGGTCCTCAAGTTCATTGTCTTCACTGATCTCCTTTATGTCCTCAATCAATTCTCTCAGGAAATACGCCTTTTGATCCTTGACTACCATGCGGTGAAACAGTTTGAAAAAGCTGTCCATAACCTCGGTAGCTAATCTATCCTTCTCTGCTGCATCCGCTGACAGCAACTTTCTATCATATGCATAGGTAAAATTGTCATAACAACTTTTATGATAGTACACATCAACTGCAAACATGTCATATGATGCTCCACTCAGAATAACATCGAGTCGCTTCGCTGCATCATGGAACTTATCTCCTTCATCTTTGATTTTCATGTCCTTTGAACGTTCTACTTTACTGACAGCATTCTTCTCGGAGCATCTACCAAGACCACCACTATTGTACGGTTTACTGTCATCTTTCGTATCCACGTTGCACACGAAACAGATTTGCTTTTTCTCAAGTGACCCCCTGCGTATCCTATACGCGGGAGCAGCAACTGGTTCATTCGACTCATGAATATTCTCTGAACTGGAAACGGGAAGTTTGCGAGACTGGGCTTCCTTTCGGGCAATTCTGTTCCGAAATGTGATTCTACAGTTCTCATGAATCTTGACATCATGGCCTGCACTAGATAGTCTCACAGCGGATGATTGAAATTCAGCATATGGTGCCTGAGTACACAGACTCTTGTCAACTTTAACCCATCTTCCCGCTAATTCTTGAATAGACTGCAATCCCTCTTCAGTCATATTATAAGCTGACTCAACGTCCTTAATAGTTTCATTACAGAGGCAGCACAACGGTTTGTCGCCCCTTGCTAAACTCAAAATCGGCGTGGATGCCATTGTGCAACCCTTTTCTCCTGTGCCAAAAAAGTTTTGTCTTTATGTAGTAATTTTATGAGGATTCACTGTATCTGCTAAGCCAGGATTCATGGAATCATTTCTTTGCGTCCGCATTCATGGAATCATTTCTTTGCATCCGGATTCAAGGAATCTGAAATGGAAACCAAGAAATTGAATCAAAATGTATTGTAATATATATTTCACTGAAATAAAAAGTACAAATATGGATTCCTTGACCCCAAAAACATATGACTGGACACCAAAATTATAATCATATCACACTCGGAACTGAAGTTATAGCAGTTTCCGTAATACGGAAGTTGCCCGGCGGCCATTTTGTTAATAAAGTACCGATTGTTAATTTTTATGGCTGAGTTATGACTGAGTTATCTTTCTTTATCATAATAGGCCACAATCAGTTGAAATAAAATCATCTATGGGTAAAAGCAACTCTCAGAAATACTATTTTAGCTATTCTGGTGGCCATTTTGGATTTTTGGCCGCCATCTTGGATTTGAGGCAAATTTCAGGGTGGCCCACAAGCTTATTCGACAGAGTATGATCAAAAGTATATAAATCCACTGAGAAAACCTTGACTGGAAAACGGCGCCATTTCTGCCTGGCATGGACCTGTCTATTGTTCATTCGAGAGGCTGCACGGATATTATGTGAGCCGACGCTTTTTCCAATTGCTAGAAGCACTTGCTCCATCTTTACCTCACTCGGAGGGTCGCACACCAGCCCATGCTTGCGAGTGAGCGACTCGTACATGCTATTCCTCAAACAATCGTTTGCCATAGCGAACGTAAATTAAATAAATAAAGGGTGAGAAATCAAAAAAAAAGATACCAACCACAAGCAACACCGGCAAGTGGAGGTAAAACCAAAAACTAATGGACTAGGTCCAAGAACCGTTTAGAGCAGCGAAACACCGCTGCCTGGACTAGGAAAAACACGGCAAAATGGAGGCCAGGCCTCAAACACGGCAAAATGGAGGCCAGGCCTCAAACCCGGAGGTTCGAAAAGAGGCAACCGAACACCACCTACCGTGTGCGCTCTCTCCCTCTCTCTTGTCTCAACAATGAAAGGACACACAGGGGAAACTTTACAAGTATAAACAAGGACACAAGGGTGCGAAATGGGGGATAGGAAAACCAACCAACACGACAGAGAACTCACAGCTCAACACATGCACAGCCACCATGCTGCCACACCCACGCATGACTCACCAACGACCAGCAGGAGCGCACGAGAGAGAGAGAGAGAGAGAGAGAGAGAGAGAGAGAAAGAGAGAGAGAGAGAGAGAGAGAGAGAGAGAGTCGCTGCGAGGAGATCAAGGCTGTGTGTGCACGAGCTCTCCCTGCCCTGCGCCCTGCTGCCTGTGAATAACGCTGTGCGAGGACGATCCCTCCCAGGGCCACCTACTCCAAAGACCTTCCTACCTGGGCTCCCTGCACATGCTGCGGACCTCTCAAGGGGACACGCCGGCGAGCTGACCGGAGCAAATGGCGCCACGGACAGGTTTGGAGCACGTACTTTTCCTTCCTTCTTTTCCCTGCGTGAGTGAGTGGGCCCTTGTCTGGGGAAGTTAAGTTAAGACTGATTAAGTAGCTGCTCTGTGTCTCTTTCCTTTGGCCGTGTAAATTGTATAATAAACCTGTGTTCTTCCTTCCATTTGGTCGTTCCCGTCATTTC
Source organism: Myxine glutinosa (assembly GCF_964187855.1). Lineage (NCBI taxonomy): Eukaryota > Metazoa > Chordata > Myxini > Myxiniformes > Myxinidae > Myxine > Myxine glutinosa. Next base: position 174,854,962 of record NC_136264.1, read on the forward strand.
CATCCATTGGCTTTGCATTGTACGAATAAGACCGCTCAATCGGGTTCAATAAGAATTAACGGCACGAGTCACCTGACACGCAAACCGCTCAGCGTATCCGACTAGCGTGGCTTATGTGAGGTCCAGCACCCATCTTTGTGGCAGCGTGTGTACCGAAGGTACATGGGGATTCGACCCGATACCCTTCCGCATGCTCGCGACGGGGGTGGCGGCTGGAATTGCTCTGCAATCCACCCCCACGAGTATAATGTGGGTCGCGGCCTCGTGGACTCGAAGGCCCAAGGGGGAAAAGGGTTTAACTCTCCTCTGTACGTCGACGGGCTCGAGATCCGCAACAATATATACTTGTACCAAGTTTGGTCAAATCCCATTACTGGTTCGCAAGTTAGCTTGGTAACTATTTTAACCAAACAAGATCTCTGACATTTGACCTCCTGACCCCTATAATCTAATCAGTTCATCATTGCATCATTATACCTACCTGTACCAAGTTTGACTTGGATTCCTTCAACCATTGTTAAATTATTGCAGCAACGAAAATGGACAGCCAGACGGACAACCTGAAAACATAATGTCTCCGGCGACTTCATCGGCGGAGGCATAAAAAACGAATAACTATTTAGTTTATCAATAACTATTTACAATTTACTGTCCTATTCATCTGTCAACGTTTGGGTAGGATTCATCAAAAAACAAAGACCTATCAACAACCTGCTGCAATATTTTGTTAACCTCGCCAAAGGAGAGCGTATTGCATTTGGGTCCGTTTGTTTGCCTGCCTGTCTGTCTGTTTGTTTGTTTGTTTGTCCAAACAGAATGTGCTGACGTAGGCCACAAACACCAGGTAGTTTTAGCCAGTAGTACACGTTCTCTTTTTTCAACCGAATAGCTTTCTAAAGTAGTATGTACAATTAGAGCGTGAGCACGTCTATAAAGTATGTCAAGTACAATGTGAGTACATCTATAAAGTATGTAAATTATATAATGTGAGTACGTCTATTACATATGTACAATTAGAATGTGAGTACGATGATGATGACCACTCCATTTTGCACCGTGACGATGCATGGTGCTGCCGAAGTAGTTTCCTTGGCTATTGGGAACAATCCTGGATGGGTCACCACTCTGACGCAGGATACACGGAAGGCTCATTCATCCCAGCAAGTTGGTACTTCATTTGCCGACCTCTGAAGGATGAGAGGCTGAGTCAAACCCCTGGCGTTAATTCAACGATCGACCGGGATTTGATCTCAGGATCCTAGGATCCCAAGCCAGCACGCTAACCGTTAAGCCAAAAGAAGGCTGAGTACATCTATAAGGTACGCACAATTATAATGTGAATACGTCTATAAATTACACACAATTAGAATATGAGTATGTCTATAAGGTATGCACAATTAGAATGTGAGTATGTCTATAAAGTATGCACAATTAGAATGTGAGTATGTCTATAATGTATGCACAATTAGAATGTGAGTATGTCTATAAAGTATGCACAATTAGAATGTGAGTATGTCTATAAAGTACGAACAATTAGAATGTGAGTATGTCTATAAAGTATGCACAATTAGAATGTGAGTATGTCGATAATGTTTGCACAATTAGAATGTGAGTATGTCTATAAAGTATGCACAATTAGAATGTGAGTATGTCTATAAAGTATGCACAATTAGAATGTGAGTATGTCTATAAAGTATGCACAATTAGAATGTGAGTATGTCTATAAAGTATGCACAATTAGAATGTGAGTATGTCTATAAAGTTCGCACAATTAGAATGTGAGTATGTCTATTGAGTTTGCACAATTAGAATGTGAGTATGTCTATAAAGTATGCACAATTAGAATGTGAGTATGTCTATAAAGTATGCACAATTAGAATGTGAGTATGTCTATAAAGTATGCACAATTAGAATGTGAGTATGTCTATAAAGTATGCACAATTAGAATGTGAGTATGTCTATAAAGTACGAACAATTAGAATGTGAGTATGTCTATAAAGTATGCACAATTAGAATGTGAGTATGTCTATAATGTATGCACAATTAGAATGTGAGTCTGTCTATAAAGTATGCACAATTAGAATGTGAGTATGTCTATAAAGTATGCACAATTAGAATGTGAGTATGTCTATAAAGTATGCACAATTAGAATGTGAGTATGTCTATAAAGTACGAACAATTAGAATGTGAGTATGTCTATAAAGTATGCACAATTAGAATGTGAGTATGTCTATAATGTATGCACAATTAGAATGTGAGTATGTCTATAAAGTATGCACAATTAGAATGTGAGTATGTCTATAAAGTATGCACAATTAGAATGTGAGTATGTCTATAAAGTATGCACAATTAGAATGTGAGTATGTCTATAAAGTATGCACAATTAGAATGTGAGTATGTCTATAAAGTATGCACAATTAGAATGTGAGTATGTCTATAAAGTATGCACAATTAGAATGTGAGTATGTCTATAAAGTATGCACAATTAGAATGTGAGTATGTCTATAAAGTATGCACAATTAGAATGTGAGTATGTCTATAAAGTACGAACAATTAGAATGTGAGTATGTCTATAAAGTATGCACAATTAGAATGTGAGTATGTCTATAATGTATGCACAATTAGAATGTGAGTATGTCTATAAAGTATGCACAATTAGAATGTGAGTATGTCTATAAAGTATGCACAATTAGAATGTGAGTATGTCTATAAACTATGCACAATTCGAATGTGAGTATGTCTATAAAGTATGCACAATTAGAATGTGAGTATGTCTATAAAGTATGCACAATTAGAATGTGAGTATGTCGATAAAGTATGCACAATTAGAATGTGAGTATGTCTATAAAGTATGCACAATTAGAATGTGAGTATGTCTATAAAGTACGAACAATTAGGATGTGAGTATGTCTATAAAGTATGCACAATTAGAATGTGAGTATGTCTATAATGTATGCACAATTAGAATGTGAGTATGTCTATAAAGTATGCACAATTAGAATGTGAGTATGTCTATAAAGTATGCACAATTAGAATGTGAGTATGTCTATAAAGTATGCACAATTAGAATATGAGTATGTCTATAAAGTACGAACAATTAGAATGTGAGTATGTCTATAAAGTATGCACAATTAGAATGTGAGTATGTCTATAATGTATGCACAATTAGAATGTGAGTATGTCTATAAAGTATGCACAATTAGAATGTGAGTATGTCTATAAAGTATGCACAATTAGAATGCGAGTATGTCTATAAAGTATGCACAATTAGAATGTGAGTATGTCTATAAAGTATGCACAATTAGAATGTGAGTATGTCTATAAAGTATGCACAATTAGAATGTGAGTATGTCTATAAAGTATGCACAATTAGAATGTGAGTATGTCTATAAAGTATGCACAATTAGAATGTGAGTATGTCTATAAAGTATGCACAATTAGAATGTGAGTATGTCTATAAAGTACGAACAATTAGAATGTGAGTATGTCTATAAAGTATGCACAATTAGAATGTGAGTATGTCTATAATGTATGCACAATTAGAATGTGAGTATGTCTATAAAGTATGCACAATTAGAATGTGAGTATGTCTATAAAGTATGCACAATTAGAATGTGAGTATGTCTATAAAGTATGCACAATTAGAATGTGAGTATGTCTATAAAGTATGCACAATTAGAATGTGAGTATGTCTATAAAGTATGCACAATTAGAATGTGAGTATGTCTATAAAGTATGCACAATTAGAATGTGAGTATGTCTATAAAGTACGAGCAATTAGAATGTGAGTATGTCTATAAAGTATGCACAATTAGAATGTGAGTATGTCTATAATGTATGCACAATTAGAATGTGAGTATGTCTATAAAGTATGCACAATTAGAATGTGAGTATGTCTATAAAGTATGCACAATTAGAATGTGAGTATGTCTATAAAATATGCACAATTAGAATGTGAGTATGTCTATAAAGTACGAACAATTAGAATGTGAGTATGTCTATAAAGTATGCACAATTAGAATGTGAGTATGTCTATAATGTATGCACAATTAGAATGTGAGTATGTCTATAAAGTATGCACAATTAGAATGTGAGTATGTCTATAAAGTATGCACAATTAGAATGTGAGTATGTCTATAAAGTATGCACAATTAGAATGTGAGTATGTCTATAAAGTATGCACAATTAGAATGTGAGTATGTCTATAAAGTATGCACAATTAGAATGTGAGTATGTCTATAAAGTATGCACAATTAGAATGTGAGTATGTCTATAAAGTATGCACAATTAGAATGTGAGTATGTCTATAAAGTATGCACAATTAGAATGTGAGTATGTCTATAAAGTATGCACAATTAGAATGTGAGTATGTCTATAAAGTATGCACAATTAGAATGTGAGTATGTCTATAAAGTACGAACAATTAGAATGTGAGTATGTCTATAAAGTATGCACAATTAGAATGTGAGTATGTCTATAATGTCTGCACAATTAGAATGTGAGTATGTCTATAAAGTATGCACAATTAGAATGTGAGTATGTCTATAAAGTATGCACAATTACAATGTGAGTATGTCTATAAAGTATGCACAATTAGAATGTGAGTATGTCTATAAAGTACGAACAATTAGAATGTGAGTATGTCTATAAAGTATGCACAATTAGAATGTGAGTATGTCTATAATGTATGCACAATTAGAATGTGAGTATGTCTATAAAGTATGCACAATTAGAATGTGAGTATGTCTATAAAGTATGCACAATTAGAATGTGAGTATGTCTATAATGTATGCACAATTAGAATGTGAGTATGTCTATAAAGTATGCACAATTAGAATGTGAGTATGTCTATAAAGTATGCACAATTAGAATGTGAGTATGTCTATAAAGTATGCACAATTAGAATGTGAGTATGTCTATAAAGTATGCACAATTAGAATGTGAGTATGTCTATAAAGTATGCACAATTAGAATGTGAGTATGTCTATAAAGTATGCACAATTAGAATGTGAGTATGTCTATAAAGTATGCACAATTAGAATGTGAGTATGTCTATAAAGTATGCACAATTAGAATGTGAGTATGTCTATAAAGTATGCACAATTAGAATGTGAGTATGTCTATAAAGTACGCACAATTAGAATGTGAGTATGTCTATAAAGTATGCACAATTAGAATGTGAGTATGTCTATAAAGTACGCACAATTAGAATGTGAGTATGTCTATTAAATTTGCACAATTAGAATGTGAGCATGTCTATAAAGTACGCACAATTAGAATGTGAGTATGTCTATAAAGTATGCACAATTAGAATGTGAGTATGTCTATAAAGTATGCACAATTAGAATGTGAATATGTCTTTAAAGTTTGCACAATTCGAATGTAAGCATGTCTATGAAGTACGCACAATTAGAATGTGAGTATGTCCATAAAGTTTGCACAATTAGAATGTGAGCATGTCTATAAAGTACGCACAATTAGAATGTGAGTACATCTATAAAGTATTGTAGTGTCAAGCGGTCGATTATCACCGACCACTGAATGAATTGACTGAACTGGCTTTTTACTCCCAATGACTGCGTTCAATTAATGGGGAGTTCACGAGCACGGGAACTGCGAGAAGCACATAGGATCCTTAGCTTCTGATTTAACAAGGTTTATTCTCCTCCAACAAATAACTTGTGAAGAATAGAACACGACAGTGGGGCAACGACGGCAGGATGGTCGGGGGGGATGAGAAGGTAATGGGATGGAGTAAACATTATTTTACGATAAATAATTATTGACAAGGGGAAGAGAGAAACAAAGGCACCACACTCCAGACTCAAACTCGGACAGGGAAGGGAATGAGAATCGGATGAAGCCTTATCTCTTGGGGGGCGTCGAGAAAGCAGGCGATGAAGCAGCAACAAACCAAGCGATGAAGCAGGCCACGGACAGATAACGAAGCAGTTGAGGAACAGATGACCAACCAGTTGATGAACCAGGTGACAAAAAACTGCCACTCTCGAGGCGACCAAGCTGCGACTCTCTCAGGAGAGCAAAAAAAAACCCCAAGAGCACTCGTAACTCCTCCCTTTCTCTCTCTCTCTGGATGATGCTGCTCTCCTAACGCCTCCCTCTCTCTCTGAATAATGCCGTTCTCCTAACTCCTCCCTCTCTCTCTCTCTCTGAATGACACTGCTCTCATAACTCCTCCCTCTCTCTCTCTGGATGACGCTGCTTTCCTAATGCCTCCCTCTCTCTCTGAATAATGCCGTTCGCCTAACTCCTCCCTCCCTCTCTCTCTCTCTCTGAATGACGCTGCTCTCATAACTCCTCCCTCTCTCTCTGGATGATTCTGCTCTCCTAACTCCTCCCTCTCTCTCTCTGAATGACGCTGCTCTCATAACTCCTCCCTCTCTCTCCCTGGATAATGCTGCTCTCGTAACTCCTCCATCTCTCTCTCTGGATGATGCTGCTCTCGTAACTCCTCCTTCCCTTTTCCAAGACCACACCGGTGTCACACCCGGAGATTGCAGATCTTCCAAGTCCTTCACCTATTTATTGGACAATGCATCACCCTAAACACTACCCCCCCCCCCCCCCCCTTACAAACATAACATTATGTCCAATTAGAATGTGAGTGCATCGACAAAGTAATTTCTATAAAACCACACAAAACAAGTCTGTGCGAGGATATGCAATCTTTGATTGCTCATTCTAGTTTCACACTGTTTAATGTCTAGTCGCTAGAGTAAGGTGCGTTAACCTAATATGATGATAAATGCTCTATAGTGACAAACCCTTTACGAAAGCTTGGAAATCAGAATAAAAAGAGGTTTCAACTCATTAAGGAAGTGACCTGCTTTGTTTTTCTTCTTAAAGGAATATTGAACCATCCTATTTTGCACATTGGTAATACATATTGCAATGCAAGTTCCTTCCTTGCAGCTTTTTGGCATTGATTTTCAGTAATTTGTCCTGAACTGGCCACATTTATAAAAATTGGTTTAAAAAGCTAGAAATCTTTGGAGTATAATTCTTTGTAATGCCAAGTCCTTTTCATTCCATAGCTCCTCCTGGTATTTCAGCTCTTTGCTCACAGTTCCATGGTGCATGTTTTACTTAATATTGGCAAAGGCCCTTGCATCTCATTTGGCTGCCGCTTAGTACTTAGGAATCCAAGGCACTAAGTACTATCCACATTCCATGCCAGGTGGTAAAAATGTTTGGCCTTTTTCAAAGTAATGACAAGCTATTTCACAACTTTGTATTACACTACTTCTTTTTTGGATTGACTTCAACTTGAAGTTATTGAAATGAATTTGCTGAGCATTCATGCCATGGAACAGCTTCAGCTTTGGATGCCTTTCTAGTTTTGAATGCAGTCATAACACTTTATGATTTGGGAACCTCTTGACACTTGCTTTTAGGAAAGCAAGCTTTTAATATGAGAGATATATACACCTGTCGAGTAAATTATCCTACATGCTCGCTCACAACAGTGACTTCCTAAGTTGAGGAGGATATGATCATATGACTAATATATAAATTCTCCTGTTTTCCCCAGCATGGTCACGATTTTGTGTCCATGTTCACATTCTCCTTTCATAGATGTTTAATCTTCCATTTTTCAATCTCACCCATGTAAAACATATATAAATATATTAACCTATATAAATCTGTCTGCAAGTCATTTGATGCCCATAAATCTGTCTGCAAGACAATTGATGCCCATAAATCTGTCTGCGAGATATTTGATGGGGTCCTGATGTTATGATGAATCTGCTATTGTTGGTGATACTATGCAGAGGCCTTTGGTGTCAATAGACCACATTATATGGATCGAATTGGATTGCGTTACTCACAACAATTAGCAAAACACAATCCTATCAGTGTCGTTTGCTCATTTGATGAACATGTTTAGCAGGAATTAGTAATTACCAAACAAACCTGAAGTGAACCGATGATTGTTTACCGATTTAAAGTTTGCCTGGCGAGTCCAATTAAGATTTGCTCAGTATAAGGGTTTATCAATTAACTCTCCAAGTCACACTGACGGAGGGTTAAGGGCATTGTATGACAGAATTCAGTCATAAGTAAGTAACATCTCCAGGATTTCATTTCTAAAAAGTTAGTCTCATTATTGTCATACAGAGATTACAGACATACACAGAAATTAGGAGAAAAATCCATAAAATGTCATTGTCATTGGTTTTAGTAATTTTGCTGCATGGAGTTAAAGGCCGCCAGTTGGCCATCTTTGGTCAGATTACAAAACAAAATTTTCTGCATATGTAGGCCATAGTTCCTTATCTGTGTGCCAAGTTTGAACAAGATCAGTAAATGCATGTCCAATAAATAGTTGAGGATGTGTTCAACATTGGGTTTTTTACAACTAAAATGGCTGCCAGTCGGCCATCTTTGATCGCATCGCGAAACCAAATGATGTGCATATGTATTCCATCATGAATTGTCTTTTTGCCAAGTATGAACAAAATCGGCCCATACATCGCCAATATATGGTGATGGACACACACACGGACGGATGGACAAGCGGACGGACGAATGAGACCCAATCCATAAGCCTCCGTTTTAGACTAAGTTCTGCGGAGGCTAATAATACATACATACACAAGGAACTTTGCCAACGGGGGAGGGCATTCAACGACAACCAAGGACACACACATACATACATAAACACACACACACACACACACACACACACACACGAAGGGGGATACATCGAGATCTAGGAGGGCTCTGTTTCACCTTCTGAAACCCACATTTGGAGATAACAACCAATGACACACACACACACACACATACATAAACACACACACACACAAACACACACACACCGATTTCAATGTGAACGGATTAGGCCAAGTAAAATAAATTATTAGTTTCTCGTCCCCAAATCTTTTTTTTTAACTACGTTATTTTTGTCGCCGGAGTCTGGAACCCAGATCAATAATTATTTTAAAAGGAAAGAAGGTTTGTGTATGGGTACATAGGCACACATGGCGAAACTGCAAACGACAACCTGCGACACAGGCTATCCACATACGGATGGGATGGCAGGATCTCCCAGAAATCCTTTTTTGTTCTTGCCCGGCTATAGATTAGCCACCGCAGCAGATTGCTATTCTCATCAGTGAGCGAAGCGAGCACTTACATGCTGGTTCTATACAAAAAAGCTCCTCACAAAGCCTTACATGAAACAAAAATTACAACCAACTCTGAGCTTTTTGTATCCCACAACGTGCTTATAGTCTCTCATGATTTGGAACATGCTTTGTGTACAGCAAAAGTCTTTGACTTCTAATTGTTTACAACAAACAATATTGTCCACAAAAAGTCTTTTTATCTGATTACAGTGTTAAAAAAACATGTCTATAGATTACCTTGGTAGAGGCCATACTGTGAAAGGAAAGCAATGGCAGCTCTTCTTCAGATGCCATGGTTGACAAACCATGGTACTATTGCCACTACCTTTGACAATGAAACAAAATAACTCGTTGAAAGCAGTGGGCCAGATTCAAGGCTGATTCAAACAGCTCCATTTTGCTCACCGAACGTCACATCAGCACTCTCCTTGAGGACCCGATGGGTGACCAATGGATGACATTTGCTTTTCAATCCAGCATCGGGCAAATGTCACAGCTTTGGGATGTCAGACACACACACTTTACGTCTTTGTAGCATTCTCATAGTTGTTATCACTCAGGAAATCTCTAAAAGGAAAGACACAGGAAAAAGGTAATACCTTATCACCAAGGATGAAATGCCAATTAATACCCAGCCTTCTGACCTTTTTGCCTAGATCTTTTTATCAATACCTTGATAAAACCGAGGGTACGACAAGTATGTACCGAGGGTACGACAAGTATGTACCGAGGGTACGAGCCCCAATTTGAATTGCCGAGCTACCGGAAACCCCAAATTCCAGTCCCATAACAATTTTTTAAATCACATTCCATTGTCATCAGGACCAGAAATTTGACGAGCCTTGCTTTTATCGAGGTTCCTCCACTCACCCTTCTCATAATACGTATGATAAGTGCTTCTTGTATTGTACACCGCTCCTTTCCTATTCCACCTCCAGGCGCTCGCTGCATGAGGTCATCGCAGGGCACCGAAGGGGAGCCAGGGATGACACGCGTTGAAAGGTAGTACTCAGTTTTCACTCCGTTTGTTTTCTTTCTTGTTACTTGCAAAAATTTAAGATTTTTCAAGTATATTGGTTGGTCTTGTGCGTTATTCTGTCTGTTTGCCTGTATCTGTCTGAATGTCAGTCGCCTACAGGTCACAATTTTCAACCGATTTTCACGAAACTTCACCAAATAGTAGAGTTGGTCATAAGCAAAAAGCCTATTGCTTTTGGGGTCAAAAGGTCAACATAGGCCAAAGGTAACCAACTTTGTCAAATTTCTAAAATATCCTCAATTTTCATCCGATTGACTTGAAATTTGAAGAGGATTTGCATATCTGGTCAATAAATTCAACCACCAAGTATTTTTGAGGTCAACATAGGCCAAAAGGTCAGCATAGGCCAACTTTTCTAAAATCCTCAATTTTCATCCAATTAACTTGTAATCTGAAGAAGATTTCCATATCTGGTCACTGAATTCAACCACCCATTATTTTTTTTAAGTCACCATAGGCCAACAACTTATTTTAGGGATTTTGCAAGTATCGTGCTATGCACGACATATTTATTGTTTGTTTGTCCATCCGGGCAATATTTCAGCCATCCTTTGAGCTAGGAAGCTGAAATTTGGCCACAATAGTGCGCATGTGCCTTGGCAAAAAAAGTATTATTTTTCGATTAATCAATTAATTGATTGATTACTTCAGTATTATCGATTTATTAAGCAATTATTTATTTTCTTTCTCATCTGTGCAATATCTCAGACACCTTTTGAGTTAGGAAGCTGATATTTGGACACGACAATGACCAAATGATTTGTCTACAAGGATATTTTTTATTTATTGATTAATCAATTAATCAATTAATTAATTATTTATGAATCGATTTTTTTTTTCAATTGATTAACTATTCAATTAATTTTCAAAAAGTTACAGCTTTGGATGAAACACTGGTGGTTTAGGTATGCCATTAGCCAATTGATTGAGAAATTAATTATTATTTTAAGATTATTATTTATAGATTTTAATTACGTTATTGTACACCTCTCCCTCTCAATACCGTATATACAGTCATGTGAAAAAGTAAGTACACCCCATGTAAAGTTTTGACTTTTTCAACATATTTCAACATACAGCTATTTGATCTTCATTTCAACAATATTGATAGATAAAGGTGATATAATATAACAAATATCATGAAACATTTACATTTTGTAGTCCATTGTATAATTTAAATAAACATAAATGCAAATTTTGCATGTGGAAAAAGTAAGTATACCCCTACATTTATCACTACTTCAAATACCTAAAATTAGAATCAGGTGCACCAGCTCTGGTGCAAATGATTAGAACATCATTAGAGAGGATCTTGGAGGAACCTGTCTTATTTAAACCTCAGACATTGAGTTTGGTTTTCTCTTTGTTGTTGAAGTGTGTGGTGTCACCAAGCCTAGATCAAAAGAGCTCTCTGAGGCCTTCAGAAAGAAGGTTATGGATGCCGACGAGTCTGGGAAGGGATTTAAAAAGATCTCCAAACAATTTGAAATCAATCATTCGACTGTCCGGAAGATCATCTACAAGTGGAGAAGATTCCAAACAACTGCCAACTTGTTCAGGCCAGGCCGCCCCAGCAAGTTCAGCCCGAGAGCAGACCGCAAGATGCTGAAAGAAGTCCCTAAGAACTCCAGAATGTCATCACGGGACCTACAGATAGCTCTTGCCACTGTTGATGTCAAAGTGCACGAGTCTACCATTAGAAAGAGGCTGCACAAATTTGATCTCCATGGGAGGTGTGCCAGGAGGAAACCTTTGCTGTCCAGAAAGAACATCAGGGCAAGACTAAAGTTTGCCAATGAACACCTAGGCAAAGACCAGCACTTCTGGAACAATGTGCTCTGGACAAATGAGTCAAATGTCGAGCTATTTGGCCACAGTACCAGAAGACATGTTTGGTGAAAACCAAAGACAGCATTTGACCACAAGAACCTGACACCAACTGGAAAGCATGGTGGTGGAAATATTATGGTTTGGTGCAGCTTTGCTGCATCAGCGTCGGGGCAGCTTTGCTTCATCAGCATCTGGGCAGCTCACCATCATAGAATCCACGATGAATTCTTCATTGTACCAGAGGGTGCTTGATGATAATGTGAGGCCATCTGTCGGAAAGTTGAAGCTCAACTGAAGGTGAACCTTGCAACATGACAATGACCCTAAACATACCAGTAAATCCACCAAGGAATGGCTGAAAAGAAAGAAATGGAGGGTTCTGGAATGGCCAAGTCAAAGCCCGGATCTAAATCCCATAGAGATGTTGTGTGGGGATTTGAAACGTGCTGTGCATGCAAGAAACCCCTCAAACATCGCACAACTGAAAGAATTCTGCATGGAGGAGTGGGCAAAAATTTCTCCCAGTCGATGTCAGAGACTGGTAGACAGTTATAAGAAACGCCTACTTGAGGTTGTTTCTGCCAAAGGGGGCAATACCACCTATTGGAGCCAAGGGTGTACTTACTTTTTCCACATGCGAAATTTGCATTTATGTTTATTTAAATTATACAATGGACTACAAAATGTAAATGTTTCATGATATTTGTTATATTATATCACCTTTATCTATCAATATTGTTGAAATGAAGATCAAATAGCTGTATGTTGAAATATGTTGAAAAAGTCCAAACTTTACAAGGGGTGTACTTACTTTTTCACGTGACTGTATGTGCTGCATGGCAGCAATGCCATGCAACAACAACACAACATGCATTTTAAGGCCATTTTCCCTGCTAGAGCGGGGGTTAGCCTTGCAGTCCCCATGACAATCTTCTCCATCTTGCCCTATTTTCTGAATCTCTCCTTGTTAACCCCCTTGCCCGCATTTCTTCTTCCACCATCTTTAGCCAAGTCTTTCTCGGTCTTCCCCGTCCTCTACTTCCTTCTACATTCATTTCCATCACTCTTCTCAACCAGTCACTTTCATCCTTCCTCAACACAGGACCAAACCATCTCAACCTGTTCCTCTTCACAGCATCAATCACAGGCTCTATTCCCATCATTTGTCGCAATTCATCATTTGTCTTCCTCTCTCTCAACGATACTCCACACATCCATCGAACCATTCGCATTTCCACCCTTTCCAACCTTCGTTTTTGCTCTACGTTCATTACCCATGTCTCGCTCCCATAAATCATAACACTTCTCACACATGCAACATACACCTTTCCCTTCAGCTTCAACGACACTCCCTCCCTCATCAGCACGCCACTCAGTTCCCGAAACTTCTTCCATGCACATCTCACTTTAGCAACCGTTGCCGAGTCTGATCCACCTTCTCCATTCAGCATGTCTCCGAGGTAGCAAAATGTTTTCACACCTTCCAGCTTCACGCCGTCTCCAAGATCCAACTCAACATTTCCTCCATCTGCAGCTCCCTCTGTGCACACCTTACATTTGAATGTAGCTGCCACACTGGTTACTGACCCTCTCAGACCACATTTTTGATGAACCCACTCAGCGCACATTGTGCATTGAAAGGAGTTCACTCCGACACCCTTCCTGCACACAGCACAGGGCCACTTCCCAGTTCTTTCCACCTCACCACATGCTTTACCACTTGCCATCACCTTCGTCTTTCCGATATTCACTTTCAGACCTTTTGTCTCCATACATTCCTTCCACTTGTTCATATTTTCCTTCAGTCCATCCATACTTTCCACAATCAACACCAGATCATCTGCATACAACAACTCCCACGGAAAACCCTCCTTTACGTTCTGAGCCAGCACCCCCATCACAGCTACAAATAGTAGTCGACTTTGTACCGACCCTTGATGCACTCCCACCTTCACCTCAAACTCACCACTGTTCGCGTCCTTCGTCCTTACAGCTGTGCGCGCTCTTTTGCACATTGCCATCACTACTCTGATCAACCATTCCTCCACTCCTAACTTCCTCATTGCCCATGTCAATACTTTGCGTGGAACCCTATCGAATGCTTTCTCCAGATCAACAAACCCAAGAAACAACTTCTTCCCCTTCTCCATGTACTTCTCCTGCAACTGCCTCACAATAAAAAGCGCGTCTGTGGTTCCTCTTCCTGGCATAAATCCAAACTGCATTTCGTCGATCTTCACTTTCTTCCTTATCCTCCTCTCCAACACCCTTTCCAATACCTTCATTCCAGGCTCCAATACCTTTATCGCTTGGTACGAGCCACACTCTAGAGGGTCACCTTTCCCCTTGTATAGAGGGACGAGGGTACTCGTTTCCCAATCCACTGGAATGCGACATTCTTTTACCACCAGATTACAGATCTCTGCCATTCTCTTCACACCCCAACTTCCTGCTGCCTTCAACATATCTCCCACAACTCCCGTCGGCCCTCCCGCTTTTCTACTCTTCATTGCTTTTATCGCTTCCTCAACTTCCTTCTCAGTTATCTTCTCTGCCAGTCCTAAAACTGGGTTACTCTCTATGTTGCCATCCCATTCATTCTCTGTATTCAACACCATTTCCATATGTCTTTTCCATCTTCCTTTAATTCCATCTGGGTCCACAACGATTTGTCCCACTTCATCCTTCAAGCAATTCACCCCCATCACATCACACCACTCTTTCGCTATCTGCTTTGCAATCCTGAATACTGCTCTCTGACCCTCTTCCGAATCCAAGCGTTCTCCGAACATTTTCCTGCATGCCTCCTGCGACTTTGCTGCCTCTTTCTTTGCAGCCTTCTTGGCTGCCTTATAACTTTCATGCTCTGCTGTTTCTGCTCCCGTACAATTCGCCTTCTACCACTCCTTGAACTTCTTCCTCTTCTCGTCAATCCTCTTTCCAACTTCATCATCCCACCACCATGTTTCCGAGTGCCTCTATGGTCCTTTTGTCCATCCATATACCTCACCAACGGCTCCCAACAGACTAGCTTTCATTGACATCCAACCACTTTCAAGCTCAATCACATCAGCCTCTACCCTACTCGGCCTCTCTTTTAATGCCTCCCTTACTGTCACCTCTTTCAACCTCCACACCTTCATTCTCGGTTGGCACTTCACCCGCCGAGCTCTCCTCGCACCTTTCACCCTTATGTCGCAGACAACCAAGTGGTGCTGTGAAACAGCCTCCTCCCCCGGGAGCACCTTTGTGTCCCGGAGGTGCCCCCTATCTCGCCTACGCACCATCAGGTAGTCAACGGTTGTCGTCGACCCACCTGACGTGTATGTAACAAGCTTATTATCCTCTTTCTGGAGCTGAGTATTACAAATCAACAAATCAGCTCCATCAGCAAACTCCAAAATCCTTTCACCTTCTCCATTTCTCACACCATATCCGTAACCCCAATGAACTCCCTCATAACCATCCATACTCCTTCCCACATGTCCATTCAGGTCTCCTCCTACCACAACAACTTCCTCATCTTTCACGTTTTCCATCAGCTTCTCTATCGCACACCAGAACTTGTCCTTCTCTTCATCGCTCCGACCAGCCTGCGGAGCATATCCCAAGATGACGTTCACCAAGAGCTTTCCAATCATCATTTTCACCATCATCAACCTATCACTCACTCTAGTCACACTCACCACACTGTCTACAAACTCCTCAGAAAACAGGACACCAACACCATTCACGCCCTTCAGGCACCCTTGCCACACAAACTTGTATTTCTGTCCCTGCCTACCCTTCACCATTCTCACACCACTTCCCTTCCATCTCGTCTCTTGCACACAACATATGTCCACTCTTCTTCTGACCAATACTTCCACCACTTCTCCTGATCTCCCTGTCATTGTCCCTACATTCCATGTCCCAAACCTCAGAAACCGATCTCCACTTCCGGCTGTACCCTGCCCATTTGTAGTTGTAATTGTCACTAGCCGAAACCCGTGGAACATCCACGGAAGGAAGGATGTGGTGTATGGATAGAGTGTACCATTATGGATGGCATAGGGGATTTGCTTGTCCGAGTAAGGGTTAGGAAGAAAGATGAGAATGAAGAGTGCATATATGAAAAACGTATTTATTGCAATCTACTTAAATGACAACGCTACGATATACTTTTGAAAATATCACGTACCGTCTCGAAGTCAATGCCATCCTTTTATCTCTTCGTATACAACTCACTGATTTCTACCTTATCGTGAACAGGGTAAAGCCTACTTTGATGTCATGAACGGTGGCAGATGCAGGAGTTGGTGAAACGAAAGGGGGGGGGGGGGGGCTGATCATGACCTACCCGACGCCACATGGCCTACGCCATTTGTTGAGATCATGGCCACAACGGAAACACAACAACTGGATAGGTAGGGCCTAGGCCTACGCCTACGTTTCGTCACTCGGCGAAGTACACTTTGTTTTAAGCTTTCAGAAGCTGAAGCCTTGTTATTTATTGCTTTATATGATACTGATGGGCTGCTGATCGGTTTCACTTCGTCGTAATCACAGTATATGGAATAAATTATGGTAAACCCACCTGATGAGGTTAGCGTACACCGCGATCGATGACACCGGCACAAATGGCAGAATGCATGCTCTGGATTGTCCACTCAGTGGACGGCTTGCTGTCGCCTTCGACTGTCCAATCAGCGGACGGCTTGCTGCGCCTTCACCCAGCATACGCCAATACGATGGTGTCGTAAGATGGCGTCGTATCGGCCGTTAATCGGATGCTTTTGGGCCCCAACGTCGGCTAATTCAGATTTTTCGAGTATGGCTGTACGTGATAAACAAAGAGCGCGGTTCGTAGATGGTAAATCCATTAGTGCCGTGGGCATCGGGTCACTGGGTGCGGCGTAAAAGGCATAACAAAGTCGAGTCCTTACGCTATTATTATATAGATGGTTCTCTTTTTGAGACAATGTTTTTATGGCCGGATGCCCTTCCTGACGCCAACCCTCTTAGTCGTCTCTTACGACACGCAGGGATACGGTGTACCTATTCTAATCCAGGGTACACACTGGGAAACGTTTAAAACATGGAAATTCGGGGGGGGGCTAGGGGGTGGGGGGGGGCATCATGGCTGAGGGGGCCCCGTCAGCACCACGCCACGGCGGCCTGGTCAGCACCACACCAATGCCATGCGCTGGAGGATATTAATTTATTTGGCAGGGGCAGTGTACTTTGAATGTATCTGTACTTGTTTTGTGCTTGATTGATTCAAGAATGGAAAAGAAAAAAACTGACCTGAAAGTGAACATATCATCCTGTCAGGAAAGTTGTAGTATATCGAAAGAAAAAATATTTAGTGCTCTCTGATGTACAAAAAGTGCAAGTTGACAGATCTTTCAGGTACAAATGTTTATATTGACAAGTTTTAAACATCATCGTCATAATTATAATCACAAACGTTGCAAACTTTCACTGAAGGTACCCTGTAATTTAGTTATTGTTTTTTTTTTTTGTTCTTCAAGCTCAATAACAAGCTTCAGCCTGGTAAATATAATTTATAACATGTTTGACTAGCGTATTTTTCCTTCTGTAATATTGAGGTCTAAGGCCATAATCCACTTCAATTTTCTTTCTATATATACAGCTCCTGGGAAATGTCTGTCACACAACTTGTAAACTAGCAAGCCTGGGATATTGCTTCGGCAACTCCTTGAGGAGTTAGAGCGCTCTATCAATCCCAACTTCCTTGGTTTGCGACAATTCTAGGAAAACCTGTGGCTCTTGTGGGATCGTTGCATTTCTCCACCCTGATTCATCTGGCACTCCAGGGAACGGTGACTAGCCAACTCACACATAATAGCGAATGCGTTTATACATTCATAAATTGAAGCCGCCAGCTCAATTGTAACTAGGCAAATGGCAGTGAAGCTCATTTTAGCGTAAAGCTGTGCTCTACAAACTGTGCGTAATGTGATGCTGCAGGTCTCAGAGCAATACTTCAGCCAGAAATATTTATGCTTATACTTTATTAACATACCTTTCCCTATGGCGCTTTGCATGTTTGAAACTGGCATTTGCTGTTTTATTTCTGTTTCCTCAGCAAAACCAGATCCTTTTTGGTAATCTCAGGTTTTCAATTGAAAGCACAACTGTATTTTTTTTTCACCTCCAACCGTGAGACGCTAACCTTGCTTTGAGGGAACTGGCATGTGTGGCAAATGTAAATCCACCTGTCAAACAAGAGAGCTAATTTGATTCCTCTTAGAAACTATCTCTAATTATTCTCACAGAAGTTTTGAAACTTATTTTAGCCTACTTTGTGTGACATAACCTTCACAATTGATTGATTGGCTACACATATTTAAAAGGTTAACCGTGCACCCACACACAGGTCACAATTTACAAATATGGCCTTTTTGGGGCTGCCACGATTAATGGTTTCAACTCTCTATTATTTTGGCAGGTAGTAATTTCTCCAAACTGTTTCTTTGATATTTACCTACGCCACTAAAGGTGGATGGAGGTTATGTTTTCACCCCTGTCTGTCTGTTTGCCCGTTTGTGAACATAATATCTCAAAAAGTTGTGGATGGATTCGGACGAAATTTGGCAGAGATGTAACGTATGTGACAAGGACGAAATGATTAGATTTTGGTGAAGATCCGGATTCGGATCCGGCTACTAGAATTTTAAAAGTGATTCTTCACCATTGGGAAATAGAGAAAAATACGATACATAGGAGGACATCTCAAAAAGTTATGGATGGATTTGGGTGAAACTTGTTGGTCAGGTTGTGTGTGTGACAAGGAAGAATCGATTCAATTTTGAAGATCCGATTCCGGATCCAGCTAATATAATTTTTAAGTGATTCTTCACCATTGAACCTACCCTTTAGCCTGGTGTTGGCTTAGCGGTTAGGGTGCCGGCTTGGGATCCTAGGATCCTGGGTTCGAATCCCGGTCGATCGCTGAATGAATGCCAGGGGGGTTGATTCAGCCTGTCATCCTTCCGAGGTCGGCAAATTGAGTACCAGCTTGCTGGGATGAATGCTCCCGGTGTGTACCCCGGTTTAGAATAGGTACACTGTATCCCTGCGCATCGTAAGAGGCGACCAAGGGTTGGCGTCAGGAAGGGCATCCGGCCATAAAAAAAAAACATTGCCTCAAACAGGGAACCATGATCGTCATGGGGCCCGCAAGGCTAACCCCAGCTCCAGCGGGGAAAAATGGCCTTAAAACGATCATTCATTCTTCACCATTGAGTGATATGGCCAACCAGGTGGAGATACAGTCACGTGAAAAAGTAAGTACACCCCATGGAAAGTTTTGACTTTTTCAACATATTTCAACATACAGCTATTTGATCTTCATTTCAACATTATTGATAGATAAAGGTGATATAATATAACAAATATCATGAAACATTTACATTTTGTAGTCCATTGTATAATTTAAATAAACATAAATGCAAATTTCGCATGTGGAAAAAGTAAGTACACCCTTGGCTCTAATAGGTGGTATTGCCCCCTTTGGCAGAAACAACCTCAAGTAGGCGTTTCTTATAACTGTCTACCAGTCTCTGACATCGACTGGGAGAAATTTTTGCCCACTCCTCCATGCAGAATTCTTTCAACTGTGCGATGTTTGAGGGGTTTCTTGCATGCACAGCTCGTTTCAAATCCCCCCACAACATCTCGATGGGATTTAGATCCGGGCTGTGACTTGGCCAATAGAGAACCCTCCATTTCTTTCTTTTCAGCCATCCTTGGTGGATTTACTGGTATGTTTAGGGTCATTGACATGTTGCAAGGTTCACCTTCGGTTGAGCTTCAACTCTCCGTCAGATGGCCTCACATTATCCTCCAGCACCCTCTGGTACAATGAAGAATTCATAGAGGATTATACGATGGTGAGCTGCCCAAGCCCTGATGCAGAAAAGCTGCCGCAAACCATAATATTTCCACCACCATGCTTTACAGTTGGTATCAGGTTCTTGTGGTCAAATGCTGTCTTTGGTTTTCGCCAAACATGTCTTCCGGTACTGTGGCCAAATAGCTCTACATTTGACTCATCTGTCCAGAGCACATTGTTCCAGAAGTGCTGGTCCTTGCATAGGTGTTCATTGGCAAACTTTTAGTCTTGCCCTGATGTTCTTTCTGGACAGCAAAGGTTTCCTCCTGGCACACCTGCCATGTAGATCAAATTTGTGCAGCCTCTTTCTAATGGTAGACTCGTGCACTTTGACATCAACAGTGGCAAGAACTACCTGTAGGTCCCGTGATGACATTCTGGGATTCTTAGAGACTTTTTTCAGCATCTTGCGGTCTGCTCTCGGGCTGAACTTGCTGGGGCGGCTTGGCCTGAACAAGTTGGCAGTTGTTTGGAATCTTCTCCACTTGTAGATGATCTTCCGGACAGTCGAATGATTGATTTCAAATTGTTTGGAGATCTTTTAAAATCCCTTTCCAGACTCGTAGGCATCTATAACCTTCTTTCTGAAGGCCTCAGAGAGCTCTTTTGATCTTGGGATGGTGACGCCCACACTTCAACAACAAAGAGCAAACCAAACTAAATGTCTGAGGTTTAAATAAGACAGGTTCCTCCAAGATCCTCTCTAACGATGTTCTAATCTTTTGCACCTGTGCTGGTGCACCTGATTCTAATTTTAGGTATTTGAAGTAGTGATAAATGTAGGGGTGTACTTACTTTTTCCACATGCGAAATTTGCATTTATTATTATTTAAATTATACAATGGACTACAAAATGTAAATGTTTCATGATATTTGTTATATTATATCACCTTTATCTATCAATATTGTTGAAATGAAGATCAAATAGCTGTATGTTGAATTATGTTGAAAAAGTCCAAACTTTACATGGGGTGTACTGACTTTTTCACGTGACTTTATGCTCTCTACTGAGTGCCGTTCTAGTTACCCTGCGCTCGCGAGGCGAAAAGCAGGGTTAAGCATTCAATTACGTACGTGTGCCATGTGCCGTACGTGTGTGTGCCGTATGTGTCTGCATTTTAAAAATTAATTTGCTCGGCAAACGTTGGTCCGATTGACATAAAATTTTCACCATATGAGCGCCTCTTCCTGGAACATTTTAATGATTATTATGACGTCATAGGTCATGTGGTACATGCGCCATCTTGAAAAAACGAAAAATTTTACACCTCTATATCTCCAAAACCGCTGCATGGAAAAAATTTAAACGTGGCTCATTGTAAAGAACTCCATATGGGGAATAGGTGATGTTAACGATGACGTCATTGGTGCCATAATTATGAAGTCATAATTCGACAGGGACAACGCTTAGTCTGATCAGTTTGAAATGTATTGAGCGTGATATATGCAACAATTATATTGGAGAATATAAATTTATGATGTCATCGCTCACGTGGTCTGGCAGCCATATTGGATCAAAGAAAAAGAATGTTCAAAAACAGAAGGGTTGGCTCGCAACAAATTGACTGCGCAGGGTAAGTATTCTATGAATACCATATAGTTTTACTATGTCTTTCCGGGAGGCACTAATTATGTGATATAGCAAGGGTTTGTGGCTATCTCTGCTGTATTTTTACTCTCATCGTATATTGCTGGGTTAAACCAACCTAGCATCATATATCGGACTGTTTTCTATCAATTGATTTGATCCTAGTTACAGGGGTATTAGGATAAGCCTCAAGGTATGTCCACTCACTTATAAGCTGCCTACCCTGGTATAAAATCTTGGCCCAGCTATAAACTGGGTCATGTAAACATCACCAATCAGGGCGATGCATCGTGTCTGCATCGCACGACGTGTGACACACAAATGTAACGTCGTCCCCGGATGGACATATTAAACTGGGCGTCACATCTGCCATAATTTGTTGGTGGACGTTCAATATTCCACAGTGTCTTTCGTGAGGAGGAGTCGAGGTATCGCGGGCACCCTGAACAAAGGCCAAATTCCAGGCCGAATATACAGGGGCACTGTGTTAGCGGTCCAGCCGCCACTCAGTAGTGATGCAATCCACGGGCTTCATATCTCAAAACTTGAATCACAGTCCAATGTGCCTTCATTAACAACAACCATAAATACAGCAGCCGTGCTATTTTATTTAAATTTATTTCTTGCAAATAACTATCCAGTACAGCTTGGTCACAACTGCACAATAAATTACATCCATGCAGCTCAGTAAAGCTAAGACATTAGTAGTGACCACCTATATTAATTGTGGTTACACAAGTGATATAGTTGTGAAAAAAGTGAAACTATAGTGATAGAGACCACAAGATAGGATGCACAACTCTATTGTTAAGATGTGAATTTCGGTATAGTGGTGCAAGGCTATTGGGGAAAAATTGAGGATATGAGAAGTGATTTGGGACTTTTAGATTGGGTAAAGTTAATGAGTAGGCGTTCTCTACTGGACAAATGGAAAACCTTTAAGGAACAAATGTGTAGGGTACAGAGGAGGTATCCTACGAGTTTCCTTCTGTACCAGCTTGTCCTCTCCTACCCCAATTATTCCCCACACACATAGTTTGTCCACGTCTCCCTCTATCATGGACAAGCATGCAGCCAAGCATGGACAATCTCAAGGCTTCAAGTCCATCTCCAGAAACCTTGATGGTCCTATGTCCTCCGTATGCAATGTTATCAGGAAGGTTAAGGCCCATGACACTGTAGCCAACCTCCCTGGACGTGGCTGCAAGACAAAACTTTTTCGAAGATTGCAGCTAAGTTTGAATGGTGGAGAAAGCACCTTGATCAATTGCCAAACAGATTCAAGCTGACCTTCAGACAAAAGCAGTTTCAACTCACACCATCCGTCACCAACTCAATGAACGGGGGTTTTATGGTAGGAGACACAGGAGGACACCACTGCTGAGAAAGCCAGACAGGAGTTTACCAAAACACACCTGAACAGGCTAAAATCCTTCTGGGAGAATGTCCTGTGGACAGATGAGACCAAACTAAAGCTTTTGGGTAAAGCACATCATCTCTATGTTTACAGAAAACAAAATGAAGCCTTCAAAGAAAAGAACACCTTCCCTACAGTCAAATATGGAGGAGGATCAGTGATGTTTTGGGGTTACTGTGCTACTTCTGGCACTGAATGCCTTGAATGTGTGCATGGCATCATGAAATCAGGAGATTACCAAGGAATTTTGGATCACAATGTTCAACCCAGTGTCAGAAAGCTGAGTCTCCGTCGAAGGTCATGGGTCTTGCAGCAGGACAATGACCCCAAACACACTTCAAAAAGCACCCAGGAATGGTTCAAGACAAAACGCTGGACTGTTCTGAAATGACCAGCAATGAGTCCAGATCTAAATCCCATTGAACACCTGTGGGGAGATCTGAAAACAGCAGTTGGGAGAAGACACCCTTCAAATCTGAGAGAACTGGAGCAGTTTGCACAAGAAGAGTGGGCCAAACCGCCAGTAGAGAGGTGTAGGAAGCTCATTCATGGCTATATGAAGCTCTTGACTGCAGTTATTTTGTCCAAAGGCTGTGTGTGCTACCAAATATTAAGTCTTGGGTGTCAATAATTTTGTCATTGCCATTTATTTTTATTTTCTGATTTAAAAGGATATATTAGGTTCTGATTCAAAAACAAAGGTTATGTAATATTAACAGTGAAATAATGAATTGTGGAGACCAAATACTTTCGACAATTTCAACTTCTTTTTGGAGAAAATTGTTAGTTATTTGGAAAAAGTGCCAGGGTGCCAATATTTTTGGCCACGACTGTATATATATATATATATATATATATATATATATATATATATATATATATATATATATATATGTATGTATGTATGTATGTATGTATGTATATATATATATATATATATAATCACTCTTTGGCAATTCGCGACTAACGTTGAAAGGGTGATCATCACGCAATTAGCGATTCTCCACGCGTCTAACTCTTAAACACATTTCGTAATTCGGCTCATGGTGTTACCACCGCATAGGAATTTAGTGGGGCCTCATCTAGAATATCGAGAGAGGGTACAGCACAGAGCTACTGGATTGATTTCAGGGCTAGCTCGACTCAACTACGAGGATATGTTTGATGAAGACAAGACTTTATACATTGGAAAGGAGGGGATCCGATGGAGATATTAAAAAGAATGAATGGCGTGGACAAGATCAGTGGAGCTTTTTCTTTTTTTTTTTAGCAGAGTGGACATTGTTAGGACCAGGGGCCATAGCTTGAGGGTATAAAGGATGAGAGTTAGGTCAGTTTTAAGGCAGGGGTCTTTCATTTGGAGAGTGGTTAATAAAAGGAGTGACCTCCCAAGAAAGGCAGTGGCAGCAGAGCGGGTGTATAAGTTTAAATGAAAATTGGATAGGTACCTGGATGCATTGGAGATAGAAAGGTATCGGGATATTGGCTTGTGTATGGGTGGGTGACTGGACTGAGGTTGTTGCAGCACAGGCATGATGGGCCAAATGGCCTCCTCTTGCAGCAAAGTTCTGTGTGTGTGTGTGTGTGTGTGTGTGTGTGTGTGTGTGTGTGTGTGTGTGTGTGTGTGTGTGTGTGTGTGTGTGTGTGTGTGTGTGTGTCCTTGTGCGTAAATTTACTTTAATGTGGATGAGACAAAACCAATTATGGATTTCATTTTTGTTATTTTTCCTTTGTAATCTTCTGCTGTTTTCTGAAAAGGCCGATTATTTAAAAAACGAGGAATTTGTATCCATTAATCTCTATCCAAAAAGCATGTATCCATGTCTTTAAATTATTATCATTATTCACAAAGATTGATTTATGTCTCAACCACATGGGTGCATCTTTCCTGCATTGTTTCATATGCTGGAGTGTGATATTCGCAAGCAGTTTCTTGTGTCCTCGTTGATTTGACATTTGCCTGACAGCAGCTGCTGGCACATTAGCTTCCAGACAACCAGAGGGCTATCCCCATGGATTTGATATGCAATAAGATTTTCATGCTTGGGATGGCAAGCCTTTCCGGGGTTTGGATGAGTGAACATTTATACAATCCGACATTCCGAAGAGTCTCTGTCGGCCATTCGCGGAAATAATCCTTTTTACTGCCGTGGTGTCGCCTCCTTCTCTTTTACCTTGCGGTAATTGAAAAATATGTCTTCCTAAGTTTGGAAGATTTTGCCAGGGTTGTTCATTCCAATAACTTCAAATAAATAAAAGCTGCACATGCCATGCATGATTTTGTAGGTAGAATTTGGAAGCTATCCATGCACTTTTCCTTAGGGACACAGAGGCATTTATTATGCCACCACAGCCAAAGGCCAGAGGCATTATGTTTTGAGTTGTCTGTCAGGACATTCTTCCATCCATGTGTGCATATGTATGTGTGTATCTGTCCGCCTATCCATCTGTTATTGGTTTTTGTTGACACAACAACTTGTGAACCACTGAAGCGCTTTCAACCAACCTTGGCAAAAGTATGGACTGCAATAGAAAGATGAACTGATTTGATTTGGGGTTTAATAGGCCAACTCAAAAAAAAAAAAAAAAAAAAAAAAATTCCCTTCTCTGTTCTCATTCGTTTATTCATTCTTATTCGTTCGTTCGTTCTTCGACCACGTGTTTCTCCCCCATTTCCCCAGATAGTTTTCACTCATTAACCTTCAATGTTTACACTTTCCCCTCAAGTTATGTATTCCGTCATATTTTATAACACCTTTTTCTTCTTCTTCTTTAAAAGGCTGCTTTCAACTTGCTCACCAAATCAATTCATCCCCAAAAAAATATCCATCTCCTATAGTGCCTTTTTTCTACATTCCCTAAACTCTCCTGCACTCCATCCTCCATCCAGCGTCCTTAAACGTATTTTTAACTCGAAGGTCACAAGAAACTCATTTTGCAATAAATGTTCGTTTCCCATAAATCGTACACTTTCAAAAATCCAATCTCACCCCTCCCCTCCAAATCTTCCCCATAACCCCTCCCCTCCAAATCTTCCCCATCACCCCTCCCCTCCAAATCTTCCCCATCACCCATCCCTTTCAAATCTCCCCCCTTGCCCCCTCCCTCCTAAACTACCCCCTCACCCCTCCCCGCCAAGACGCCCCCTCGCCCCTCCCCTCCTAGACTCCTGCCTCACCCCTCCCCTCCAAATCTCCCCCATATCCCATCCCTTTCAAATCCCTCCCCTTGTCCCTTCCCTCCCAAACTCCCCCCTCACCCCTCCCCTTCAAATCTCCCCACCCTCATTGCTTCTCAATTTCCCCCCTCTCACTCCCCCTCCTCAAAGCGTCCTCCCCGCTTCTTCCCCCTTCAAACTCTCACCTCCATCTCCCCCAACCTTCTGCCTCGCTCTTCCCCCTCCTCAAATAACACCTCATTGTGGCTCACCCAATCACCATCAAACCTTTTGTCCGCCCCATTCCTTCCCTTTCTCCGAGCTATTCTGAAATCTCTGACACACCTTCAACAGCTCTCCCTACCTCTTCCACCTCTTCCACATCTTACCCTACCCCTCCTCCCCCCTGTTCTGTATCTGATGCTCCCCCTTCCTCTTCATTAACGGTATGGACCTCAAACATCCGGGGCCTTCGTTCAAACTTAACTGATCTCTCCATACAGGTTGCTTCTGTCAAACCAGACGTGATCTGCTTAACAGAAACTTTCCTCCTTTATGATGTCTCTGATTCCATAGTATCTCTCCCGGGCTACTCCCTCCTCCGGTATGATAGACCTGAGCCTCGTCCTGGAGGCGGGGTTGCTATCTTTATCAAAAACTCTCTTCCTCACTCGCCCTGCACTGCACTCTCTCCACCTCACCCCCAGGAATACCTCTGGCTACGGCTTCCCCTTCGCTCCCACCTCTTGTTCATATGTGTGTTGTACCGTCCACCAAACAGTGATGACTCCATCTACATCTCGCTGTCTGATGATATGGACCAACTTCTATCTACTCATCCCAACTCTCTCTTCCTCATATGTGGTGATTTCAACTGTCATCATGCCAGTTGGCTGGGTGTGGGTACCTCTCTCACCAGCCATGGCTCCTCAGCAAAGGACTTCTGCGACTCACTGGGACTGACACAATCTGTCAATTTCCCGACCCGGATCTCAGTCAACGGAACATCTTCTCTTCTGGACTTGGTTATGACTAACTTCCCTGAAAATGTCTGCTGCTCTTCTTCTGCTCCGATCGGATCATCTGATCATGTCCTTGTTAAAGTGGACATCTCTCTGACCATCCTCAGGGAGCCTGCTCAGCGTCGACGAGTCTGGCATTTCACTCAGGCCAACTGGCACGGTCTTCAAGCAGCCATCAATCATCTGGACTGGTCTCCCATCTCTACCACCTCTGACATCAACTCATCCTGGGAATTCTTCCAAAGTAAATTGCTCTCTCTCATGCACAGATTTATGCCATCTCGTCTTCAGTTGTCATACCCTTCCTCCCGTCCATGGTACACGGAATCTTGTGGTGAGGCTGTTGCCCAGAAACAACTTGCCTTCGTATCCTGGAAAGCAAATCCAACGGAAGGAAATCTCATTTCCTTTCACAAAGCCCGAAACAAGTGTGTGTCCACCCTCAGGAGAGCCACGAAACAATATCTCTCCATTCTCAAGACCGAACTCTCTTATCTGTCTCCCTCTTCCAAATCCTGGTGGCGTCTGGTCAAATCCGTTTCTGGTGTTTGTTCCCCCTCCATCCCCTCCCTTACCTCAAACGGCTACACAGCTGACTCCGCACGTGAAAAAGCTGAATGCCTCAACTCTGTGTTTGCCTCTAAATCTTGTGTCCCAAACCCATCCCTCTCTGTACCCACCATACCCAGTCGTACCCTGCTGCTCCTGGACTCCGTGTCCTTTCCTCCTGACAAGGTGGAAAAGTTTCTGTCAACCCTCGACTCTGATTCTGCAACTGGACCCGACGGCATCAGCCCACGGGTCCTAAAATCCTGCTCTGCTGCTCTATCTCACCCTCTCTCTGTTCTCTTCACCCTCTCTTTTGCTCAAGGTCAACTGCCATCTGCTTGGGAATCAGCCAACATCACCGCTTTGCACAAAAAAGGTGCAAAAACAGATCCTAGCAACTACAGACCAATCAGCCTTCTCCCAATTATCAGCAAAGTCATGGAATCCATCATTGCTTCGGATATGAAATCTTTCCTCTTCTCCAATGGCTTGATCTCTGATCATCAATTTGGTTTCAGACCAGGTCACTCAACTCTGGACATGCTGCTTCTGCTGTCTCAACAATGGATGGAGGTCCTCAATGCCAAACAGGAAATTAGAGCTGTCTCCCTCGACATATCACGTGCCTTCGACACGGTCTGGCACCCCGCTCTGCTCACCAAACTCTCCTCCTTTGGTATCCATGGAAATCTCCACGCATGGCTGGCGGACTTCCTCTCTAGTCGTCGTCAACGTGTGGCCCTGAATGGGTTTCTCTCATCTCCTCTTCCTGTTCAGGCTGGAGTTCCCCAAGGCAGTGTGCTGGGCCCCGTGCTTTTTCTGGTCTTCATCAATGATCTCTCTGACTCTCTCGAAAATCCTCTCTATCTCTTTGCTGATGACTCCACTCTCTGCCGCTCCATTCCTCTTCCCTCAGATCGGCAGTCTGCTGCCTCCTCACTCTCTGAAGACCTGGACAAAATCACAGACTGGTCAAACAAGTGGAACATGTCTTTCAATCCTGACAAATCTCACACTCTTACTATGTCTCTCCGAAAAGATCGACTGGACAACCCTCCCATCTACTTTCTCAACAATCCTCTCCAAGAAGTTCTGTCGCTCAAGATTTTGGGTCTCACTATCTGCCATGATATTTCTTGGGAAAACCACATTTCCAAGCTGGCCTCCAAAGCCAGTCGCCGACTGGGCATCCTCCGTCGTGCGAAGTCCTTCCTCGGCACACCTGAGCTCCTCACCACATACAAGGCTTTCATCCGCAGCTCAATGGAATACTGTTCTCCCCTATGGGCCGGTGCTCCTGCCTCACACCTAGCTCGGCTTCACGTTGTTGAAACCAAAGCTTTCAGAATTATTGGAATCTCCCGCGATGAAGCTATCTCTGAGGGCCTTTCACTCACTCACCGCAGGCAGGTAGGTGGTCTTTCTGTCTTCTACCGACTCCTCTCCGGCCTTGCACCCCCAGCTCTCTCTGTGCTCTGTCCCCCAAATATTCCTACAGGTCGCACAAGATCTGCCAGCAACCCTCTGATGGTTAAACTGCCGAAATCTCGGCTCTCTGCTCACCTTCACTCTTTCATTCCTCTTTTCTCCCGCCTCTGGAACAAACTCCCTCACTCCCTTCAATCCCACTCCTCCCTCCAGGTCTTTAAAACAGCTGTTCACCACCATCTCTTATCTTCCCCCATCCAAAACCTTGATCTTTTCTACCCCCGCTAATTCACCCCAGATCCACCTTGTTTGAAATTCCAACTTCTTTCCTGGAAGTCCTGGCAGTGTCCATATGTTTTATACCTCTCCCACCGCCCCCTTCCCATGCCCCCCCCCCCCCAAAGCCCTCGCCCTCTCTCAGATCTCTCGATGTCTCCATGTCTCTCGGTCCCTGCTCTCAAATGTTGTGTTTGTGTCCTTTCCCCTCTCTCCCCATCTTGTCTACCGCTCCCGATGTTATATGTTTTATGTGTCGGTTTGTCTTTCTGTGTGATTAATGTTCGCTCTTTCACGAGCCTCGATCTTGTATACAAAAAAAAAAAAAAAAAAAAGGTCTAGGGTCATGTAACCTTTGAAAATATTTGTTACTGCGATAACTTGAGAACCGCTGCAGGGATTTCAGCCATGATTAGCACAATACTAAAATCCAATACAAATATGAACAAGGTAAATTAGCTTGCTTCCAATAATTATAACCATGATCATGGAATCTATCATTGCATTTGAAATCAAATTATTCCTTTGCACCAAGTGCTTTAATATCAGATCATCAGTTCAGTTTCAGACGCAGTTATTCAGCCCTGGACATGCTACTTGCACTCTCGGAACAATTAATGGAAGCCCTCAATATCAGGCATGAGATCAATGCTGTCTCTCTCGACATATCTCCCTCCCTCCCATCCGCAATGGTCTGCAATGTATGTTTCACCGATTGTTAAAAGGACTGGTGATATTGCTTGGAGACTCGCCCATATGGTGTTGCCCTCCAATGTTTTATTACATCGTTTTAATGAGGATAATTCAGTGGAATGCCCCTTTTGTATGATTTCTGAAGACCTTTTCCATGCTTACGTAGATTGTGCAAGACTCTTTCCCTTCTTTGGTTTTTTATCAACTTTTTTTAATCGTATGAACTTTTCTTTTTCTACACGTGTTTTTATCTTTGGAACACCACTTAGTTATAAAAAACGCTCTGAGACTGCTCTTGCTAATTTCTTAATTTCTATTGGAAAATTAGCAATCTACAAAACAAGAAAAGCAAAGCTCCTGGCAAATGCTGATATTTTATGTGATGTGGTAATTGTGTTTAAGGCTCTAGTCATGGCAAGGTTACGCTTGGAATTCTCTTTTTTCCAAATGAAAGATGATTTACAAACCTTTGTGGAAAAATGGTGTGCAAAGGGTGGGTTTTGTAAACTTGATCATGGTTTGTTAAGTTTTTTATTTTAGTGTTTGGTGTTTTTATTGTTGTTGTTTGGCTGCACATGTTTTGAATTGTGGTGACTTTATTATTTGCATGACTTGTATGGGTTTCTTACCTTTATAATAAAAGAGCTTCAAAAGTCTCGACATATCTCAAGCATTTCATTCCACCTGGCACCCTGCCTTGATCTCTCTGATCAAGGCAAGGTGCCAGGTGGAACTCATGGCATCCAAGGCCACCTCCTCTCATGGCTCACTGACTTCTCCCAATCGCCTTGTCAGCATGTAGCTCTTAATTGATCCTCTCTGTATACTACCACCCCCTTTTGGGTCTTTGACCCTCTGCCCTCTATTGGCTCTGTCCCTCCCAAGTTTCTGGAGGGTGCACACATTCTTCCAGTAACATCTTGTTAAAACCTCTAAATTCATGCTCATTGCTCGCCTCCACTCATTTTGTCCTCTTTTGTCTTGCCTCTGGAACCAACTTCCTCAGTCTGTTCAGTCTAATTATGCTCTCAAGGGCTTCAAAACACGTGGTCACCACTACCTCAGGTCACCCCCCCCCCCCTAACCACTAGTTATACTCATATTTTTACCCCAAATGACCCCATTCCCAAGAACTCCCATTTTCCAGGTTATTGTGATTTTTCACTCTCCCTGATCTTTTTTCATTCCTTAGTTGTTAGTTTGTTTGTTGTACACTGCTCCTTTCCTATGCAATCTCTCGGCACTGCATTATGTCATTTGGGGCCCGGAAATGACGCGCGCTGAAAGGGAGTACTCAGTTTTCACTCTAGTTATCTTGCCAAAACGAAGTTTTTGCAAGATGTATTAGTCAGCTTGTATGTTTGTTTTTTTGTTTGTGGTTAATCATTTTTTTTTCACGTTTAGATCACTCTGTAGACCACAGTTATTATTGGAAACTCCTGTAACTTCGCATATCAGAGTCCTATAGAGATACCCTTCAGCACACAAAATTTTGAAGGTCAAGGTCAAAGGTCAAGGTCACTTTGCGGTCAATCATGGAGGTCAACGAAACCCTTATTTTTTGAGTAACTTTGATCGGATCGTCTCCAAACTTCATGGGAATCTAGTATATGGTCCGGCGCTCAGCTGATTAGTTTTTGGTGGCGATCGGCCTTGACCTTCATGGTTAGCGCTGGAGGTCGAAAATTATTGACCCCAAGGTCAAATTTTGAAATCGTAGGTACCATATCGAGTAATACCTCATATGAATGCCCTTGATGAGTGCTTCCCAGATCTGTAAACAGTTTGACGCTATGACGTCATTTGATGACGTCATGACGAAAAAACGGAATTTTCACATTTTGGCAAGATACGGTTCACCCTGTGGGTGACATATGTTTTATTTCTTGTTTGTTTGTTTGTCCAGGCGATATCTCAGCCATCCTTTCAGATAGGAAGTTGAAATTTCGGCACAATAGTGAGCAAGTACTTTGAAAAAACTCTATTTTTTGTTTTTTTATTAATCAATTAGTTACTTGATTATTATCAATTAATTAAGTACTTATTTATTTTCTTTCGCTTCTGGGTATTATCTCAGGCACCTTTTGAGTTGGGATATTTTGACTCGACAATGACCAAGTGATTTGGCTGTAAAGGCTATTTTTGATTTATTGATTAATCAATGAATCGATTAATTATTTAATTAATGACTTCTTTAAATAATTTTCTCGTGCAATGACTTATTTTATTAATTTTCAAAAAGTTACAGCTTCGGATGAAGCACACTGGTGGTTTAGGTATGCTATATTAGCCAATTGATTCAAAAAATATTTTATGATCATTATTTATTGATTTTAATTATGCAATTAATCAATCAATTATTGTACAACTCTCCCTCCCAATACATTCTCTATGCGCTGTATGGCAGTTATGCCGGGCACCGAGGCAATGCCGTGCTAGACGATGTTATTTATGTATTTGGCATGGGGGTGGTGTACTTTGAATGTATCTGTACTTGTTCCTTTTCTGTTTCATCCCCATTTTCCCCTTCCTCTTCTTGCTGTGTTTCATTCAGCTCACGAGCAGCATGTTCAATCCCATGTGACCCCCCCGCCCCCCACCCCCTCCCATTGATCTCACTCTTACTCTCACCTCTTCTCTGGGGTTGGTGTTTCCCCCTTTCCATTTTGATCCATTCCATTGTGCTCCAGCTCTTCCATGAGCCTCGACCATGTAGACAAAACGTAATTGCATTTTGACTTCAAAAGATCAAAGGTGAAGGGGGTGTGAATTTTAATTGAAAATAATTTTGTTACCGAAATAACTTGTGAACCCCTGAAGGGACATCAACCAAACATGGCACACACATCTTACTATAATTCACCAAATGTCCGTCAGTCTGTCTGTCCGTCTGTCCGTTCGAAGGTACCGCAAAAACTGCTGAACCGATCGCAACGTTATTTTGGGTGGGTAATCCTGGGATCTCCAGGAGTAAAATAGGCTATTTAGTTTTTCCAATTTCAGCTTAGGACTCCAGCATTCTCAGGTTTGGACTCCCGCATAACATTCGCATTCACATAACGTTCATTGTGACGATGTTTTCATTGTGACGATGTTGTTTTTCCGGGTGCTGCACAAACGGCTGCACCGATTGCTGCACAGCTGCATGGGTTGAATCCGTTAAATTGATCCGTTGATATTAAACATCCGTTAAATATCACACGCAAATCATCAAAATCTAAACAATATTGATAGAATCTCAATAAAAAAAAACACATCACTGTTCATATCGGTAAATATTATTCCATCGTGTTTCAAATCGCACAGTTGATATCACGATTTGAAACACGATGGAATAATATTTACCGATATGAACAGTGATGTGGCCTTTATTGAAATTCTAAAGATACTGTTTAGATTTTGATGATTTGCGTGTGATATGATTTAACAGATGCTTATATGAATCGTATAAAATAAAATAAGCCTTCAATTTCTGATATTTTACCTTTTCATTTGGGCCTCCCAATTGAAGCCCCGCCCTTAGGGCGGGTACCGTTGCTAGTGGACTTTAATAAAGAGTTGAAGTGATGAAATTTTGGGTTCAACAACTCAAAGGTCAAAGGTCATGTGCCATCTTAAAATAATTTTGCAGACCATAGCTCGAGTTAGAAGCTTGTCTCGGATGTTGTCTCTTTCTACTTGTTAGTCTTTTCTCTCTTGCACTTTAATTTTTCACATGTCTTTTATTTGAGATAAAACAACTAATGCGGGCAGAGGCATATCCACAACTCATTCACATTGACTTCTATTTTCTAGTCATTCTTCATATTTAGTCTCGCCTCACAGGGAATGGAAAACTATTGGGGTGTGTGTGTGTGTGTGTGTGTGTGTGTGTGTGTGTGTGTGTGTGTGTGTGTGTGTGTGTGTGCATCTATATTTTTTCGCTTTTAAAATGTTCTTCTCTGCAACCGCCTTTCTGATTGATGCGAAACCTTAAACATAGGAGGTACTTTAAATATGGGAGACCTGTTTACCAGCACTGGTTCATGGTGGACTTTAAAGAATCCATGGTGTCTGTCATGAAAAGTAGGTGAGTAAATGCCGGCAAAATTAAACTAAAAATCCCTGCCACTTTCATTGGAATGTCAGACATGGCCATTTCTTTCATGTTTGTGTCAGACTTTTGCCAAAAATAATCTCCAGTGAGTCAGTGACTCGTTGCATCGTTACTGAAGCACAGCTGCGGCACTGATGCAGAGTCCCTGCAGATTCTGGCAGCAATTTTGAAAATGGAATGTCCCAGCAACTGTATTACACAATGTTAATGATTAGTATGATTACACTCACCAGAGGAGAGGATGTTGCATTTTGGGTCCGTTTATTTGTTTGTCTGCACAGGATGTGCTAACGTAGCCCAGAAACGCAACCTAGTGGTAGCCAGTAGTACACGTCCTCTTTTTTTCAACTGAGTACCTCTATTAGGTGTGTGCAATTAGAATGTGTGTATGTCTATAAAGTATGTATGGTACAATTAGAATGTGAGTACGTCTATAAAGTATGCATGGTACAATTGGAATGTGAGTACATCTCTAAAGAATGCACAAATAGAAAATGAGTATGTCTATAAAGTATTGTCTTGTCGACCCTGTCGTGAATACCTCAGGGCGACAGATGACCAAAACGAGCTTTAACTCCGAGGCGTATACCAAAAAATAAGGCGGCATTATCTCTGGCGCTCACGGGGGAAGGATACCGAGGTCCTTACCTGCATGGATGGATGCGACAGGGGTTTAACCAAACCCACAAACAAATAAACACACAGGAAAATAAATTGAAAGTAAACAAGGAATGATTTACTGAAAATAATGCAAGCAAAAGGAATGTGCGGTAAACTAAAATTCCTAAATGAGAATCCTCCTTTCAGACTCAAAAACACAAACAAGGGAAAAAATGAAAGTAAAAATAAATGTCAGATGTCGTGCAGCCACTTAGCTCTGATTAGCTCCGAGGCTCCACTTAGCTCAACGATGGTTTCGTGGCGTCACAGGTCCTGTGCCACTGCGCTGGAAAACACACGTTGGCGCGAAGTCACGTTCACCACCAGCCGCAGACACGAAGCGAACAGGCAAGAGCTCCTCCCTTGGTCCTTCTTGTCCGGCTGCACAGAGCTCCGACCGTCCCGAACCGCTCTTGGTGTCATTTCCCACAAGCGCACCAGAGAGAGCCAACAATGCTGTGACCGTCGACGACACAGCCAGTACCAGAGAAAGCCAACAATGCTGTGACCGTCCGCCACACAGCCAGTACCAGAGAGAGCCAACAATGCTGTGACCGTCCGCCACACAGCCAGTACCAGAGAGCCAACAATGCTGCGATCATCCGCCATGCAGCCAGTACCAGAGAGAGAGAATAAATGTGCGTCCGCTCGTTATGAATGCCGGAACAGAGAGAGAAAATGGCGGGACACGTCCCGTTTTGCTCCAGCACTCGAATGTTCCACGATGACGTCACTCTGTAACCAATCGTGCAGCACTGTCGCATCGCCCCCTCATTCTTCAACCAATCCTCATTTGGGGCGTGACCTCACGGCCATTCTTGTCCCTCATCGAGAATGTTCGGCTGGGCGGGTTTGTAATGTCTGGGTACTGTCGGCGATTATTGTGACTGGGGCAATGTGCCGAATGCATCGCTGGCCGAGTGAATTTTATAAGAACAAAGGGAAAAATCACAGGGCAATTACACACTGGAGATTATTCTTAAGCCCTACCTAATTAACACTACTTCGTCCCTTGTACGAAGACACACAAATACGATTTTACACTGACATTCGACCTAACGGGTTCCCTACTTGGTTACATGAAGTTTCTTCTTCTTATTCGCGACATTTGGGGCGCGCTAATCATGGAATGTGAGTACATCTCTGAAGAATGCACAGATAGAATATGAGTATGTCCATAAAGTATGTACAAATATAATGTGAATACATCTATAAAGTATGTACAAATATAATGTGAGTACATCTATAAAGTATGTTCAAATATAATGTGAGTACGTCTATAAAGTATGTACAAATAGAATGTGAGTACCTCCATAAATTATGAACAATTAGAATGTGAGTTCGTCAATAAAGTATGTACAATTAGAATGTGAGTACATCTATAAAGTTTGTACAAATATAATGTGAGTACATCTATAAAGTATGTACAATTAGAATGTGAGTACATCTATAAAAGTATGTACAAATAGAATGAGAATACATCTATAAAGTATGTATGGTACAATTATAATGGAAGTACATCCATAAAACACATACTATAAACCACAGAAGTCAAGCCCTGTTGAGGGTCAGCAATCGTTGGTTGCTCATTATAG
Organism: Myxine glutinosa; assembly: GCF_964187855.1. Taxonomy (NCBI): domain Eukaryota; kingdom Metazoa; phylum Chordata; class Myxini; order Myxiniformes; family Myxinidae; genus Myxine; species Myxine glutinosa. The sequence continues at coordinate 174,891,364 of NC_136264.1, forward strand.
CTTAATAATAAGCTAATTAACTCATTAATAATATACAAATAATAATCTATGATGAATAATAATGTATCTTAATCTATAATGATCTATAATCTATAATATTGTTGCGGTTTTGAGAGTGTACATATAACATCATTAAAGGTTAAAAGGTTGCCCCCATAGTTAGTCCACAAGCAACACGTAGGGCCCTTAGAACATTAGTTATGTCATAGTATGTGTGAGGATAAGGCCATTTCCCTAGTAACATCTGCGTTGTGTAAAATAAATAAGTTTAGGTCCTTTTTCATTTTGCCTCCACCCTCCAAATCTACCTCGTTGGGCGGAATCCATCCCACGCCCCATTTTGGCTATTTCACCTCACATTAGGATGCTCCCTAGTCAAATGACACGAGGTAGGCCTGAGAGAGGGAGGAGCGCGGCATCGAGGGTGAAGCGGTGGAGACAGCAACGGTAAGAGCCATAAGCAATCAGGGCTCGGGTGACATGGCGTGACAGGGCGTGCCTATAAACGCCAACCCACAAAGCCCTTGAGGAGGACTGATACAAGAGGACTGATGCAAGAGGACTGATGCAGGAGGACTGAAGCGGAGGACTGATGCAAGAGGACTGGTCAAAGCGGAGGGCTGTGAGGACTTGGGGGAGTGCGTTGTACAAAGGACTGCGAGGCTTGAACAGGACTTCTGCGGGAGAGCAGTGTGTAAAGGTCTGGAAGGGAATGCGCCTTGCCTATGAACTTGTATTGGGAGCGCCTATGAACTTGTATTGGAGCGCCTATGAACTTGTATTGGGAGCGCATACGAATTCGTATTGGGAGCGCATATAGTGCCGGTGCAGTTATTACGTACGCGACCGTGGCCGCAAGTAACCGCCCAGCCAGCCTTAACGTTTGCCTCGCATATAATTCCCGTGCGCCAACGACACATGGAGAGCTTCCTGCCATCTGTTCCATCTTCTTCGCGGCGTGCGTTGGGGACCGGAGAACGAGCTGTTCGGACGCAATCATCCCTGGACCATCAACCTGACCATCTGCAATCCCCGTGTGAGTGTCTGAGTGTGAGCGGGCCCGTTTGTCCAGGGGATAAGTTAAGACTGTAATTAAGCTGCACTGTGTGATCTTCTTCTTCTCATTGTACATAGTGTAATAAACCAACTGTTATTCCTTGTTTCTTCCTGATTCGACTGTATCAGTGATTTCCACCATTGGGTAAGCGTGGCACGATTAGGAACCGCTCGGATCGGGTTTAGCCATTGATAACGGCTTGGGTCACGGTTCGCTACCACTCGGCATTTCCACCTATAACCGTGATTCGGGCGGGGCTTATTTCCTTGCTTCCTAGGCGGCGTTGGTACTTAGGTAATAGGAATTCGGCCTACAACCCTATTTAACGCCGTCCGTAAGGAACGTCATAGCCCCGGATCCCGTCGGCTAGTAAAAGACAAGGGGACTAATCCCCCCTTGGTAAGGGGAAAGGCCGACGCAGAGATCCGCAACAATATAATTAAAAATAATAACCTCATAATAAGCTCATTCATTAAAAGTTAATAATATTATTATTAACATCAATATACAAAGGACATCTTTTCTTGCCTTTTTCACTGAATGTTCTTATCTTGTAAAGTACAAGAGAGAAAAAGAAACAAAATAACAGCATATTTAATGGTTCACACGGCATGGAAATACTTAAAATAAAAATTCGTTATGAAGTTAATTCTTCAGTTTTCTTCCTCCTCATTTTCAATGGCCACACTAATTCCCACGTTCTTGTGGGTTTGGTCAGGATAGGTTTTTGACCAAAGTCCTTCATAAACCTACTGGCCAGGCCTGATGCTAGACTCAGTAGTTACGACCGGAATTTGGAGTTTGACCAGGGTGCCGGCGAAAGTTTGTGGGATCTTTAATGTCCACCAACTAATGCCGGCAGATGGGACGCCCAGTTTAATATACATCCGAGGGACAACACACGCATTCATGAATCACCCTGCCTGGTAAACACTGGGACGACAGTTTTTACAGGGTGTCCCCACTTAACGTTGTCCCTGTTAACATTGTTTCGTTATAACATCTATAATAATTAGATACCAAGGCTTCACAGAATGTCGTGATTATTTACCTATAACTCCCTATTACATCATCGGTTATAAAAAAAAACGTCTTGGAAAGTCTGCAGTGCTACGATGAAATATATTGTTGCGAATATGGAATTTGGCCTCCATATCCGCTTGTAAATATTCCCCTATTTTCTCCAATACTCCCCAACCTTCCCCAATCCCCCATTCCCTAGTCCCATTGCATGTAAATAACAATCAGTAGAGCCGACCTTCCCCTTATTCCCCCATTAAATGTCGTGCCCAGGTCCACCGCACCACACGTAGACAACTTTCGGACATCTTCCTAGTTATTCTTAATCTATGTCAGTTAAGGCCTCGTTTCCATTAATTATGACTCTTCGTTGCACCAGAATGTGATTATATGGCATCAGTAGTGAGTTTAGGACCTTTCCCATACCTCCTCCCATCTTCTTCCCCAAACAACAACAATAACAACAACTACAACAACAATTACAACTACGACTACAACAACAGAGGGGCGGGGAGTGTGCGTCCTCACACCGGCTCGGTTACCCGCCATGACCATGCGCTCCACGGCGTTACCCCGAAGGGGCTGGCTGTCAGCTCCTCGTCAGGGGCGGAGCCAGTAACCCCCCCCACGCACCCAATGAGAAGCAACGTGCCGATTCCATCTGGGGCGGAGCTAACGAGCCGAGGGCGTGTCACTCCCCGCCGGATATACGCGGCCCCGCGCCGGATGTGACGTCAGATGCGCCTCAGCCTGGAGAGAGAAGTCGCCACCCCTCGAGCGCTGCAATACCTCCACCGCATCTCTTAAACTGGACCGTACGTGATCCTGCCCTGAGCCCAGGTGCACCTGGAGCGATCGCTACCCGCTTTCCTTGCCATCAAACCCCGTGTGAGTGAGCCTTGTCCCGTTTATCTGTCGTCTGTTGGGGTTAATATAAGTGTGTTTAAGTGCCCACCTTCCTATGTTTCCCTCTTGTCCCTGTAATCTAACCTCCCGCCTTAATATAACCTCCTCCGGAGGTCTTGAGAACTGAACCCCTGGTGTCGTATTGTGTTATTGTGATCCAGCCGGGTGTCTTCTTTTTCCTTCATTGGTCTAGCATAGCGCGATTAGTCAACGTTCGGGCACAATCGGGTAACTTGTGCAGACGTGGTCATACCATAAAACCGCTCGGTAAATAACATCCAAGCCACGTCTGTAACAATTGGTTGTCAGGAGTTGGATTCGAACCTGGGACTAAATTTATTTAGCCCAAATTTTGGAACACCAATTGTACTATTAGGGTAACAATTGGTGTCGAGGAGTGGAATTCGAACCCGGGACTAAATTAGTTAGGCCCAAATTTTGGGAGGGAAAATCGGTTCGGAGCGCGTACTGCGCTCGACAAAATCGAGCCGGAGCGCGTACGGCGCTCGACCGAATCGATTCGGAGCGCGTTTCCCGCGCGAAATTATAACGGCGAAATTTGAATTTGTTTTACGAAAATAAAATAAAAAACCGAATTTTGAAAGTCGCGCTATGGCGGATCAAGACGGCTGGGGTCCGGTAGGGGAGAGTGAAGCAGGGTCGGTCCAGGACCAAATTGAGGGACATGAGGGACATGAGGAGAGCGAAACAGCGAGGGTAGCAGGCACGCAAAATGGCGCCTCGCAAGAGCGCGCGGTAGCCGAGCCCGCTGTATCACCGGGCTTTAACATGCAGCTGATTGACATACAGGCCCTCATTGCGCAGCTACAGGCAGCTGTACAGATGAGTATGGGGAGCCAGATTGAGCGATTGGGTGAGCGGTTGGGGAACCGGATGGATGCTCAGGGTGAGCGATTGGGAAACCAAATTGAAGAAATAACGAACCGAATGAGGGCTCGGAGTGAGCGATTGGAGGGCCAACTGGGGGTAATGAGGGACGAAGCGAGGGGTACCGGAGAGGGGTTAGACAACGGGATAAAGGAGGTGAAAAATGGGTTAATGGGGGTAGAAAATAGAATGGCTGCCCAGGAGAATCAGATAGAGGGAGTGAAAAATGGGGTAGAGGGAGAGGAGATTAGAAGAGGTGTGAGTGAGGAGGTCGGAGGAGTGCGCGAGGAGGTGAGGCACTGTAAGGAGCACATGGAGAAGGAGGTGAGAAAGGGGACTGTAAAGTTACAAGGGGGCATAGAGGACCTGACGCAGGAGGTGGAGCAGCTGACGGTGGGACAGACGGAGTTAGTGGAGCAGGTTCAAAGGAACACTGCGGTATTAGGAGGGTTGAAAGCGACACGGAAAGAAGTGGAAGAGGGGGTGAGCGAAATTAAGAAGCGACGGAGAGGGGATAACAAAGAGATAAAAGAGGAGATAAAAGAATTGGTCCAAAGTCTGTGTTTGGATCGTGATGATGTGCTCATTAACCGGATGAGGGATTCGCAGGTGATGGAGGAGAAGCGAAGAGGAAGAGGACCCGGTGTAAGTGGTGACCAATATGGTCGTGCGTATGATGCGCCAGGGGATTTAAGGAGCTTGGGGGTCGAGATGGACCCGGGTGTTCGTGAGAGGCCGTTGGTGAAGTGTGCGACAGGTCTGGTGTGCGAAAAAGGAGGTGAGCGAGAAAGTCCGACTCTGGGGTGTGTGAGGAAAAAGTGCGTGCCAAGGAGTGAGTGTGCTGGCGAGAGTGAGTCGGTCGTAGCGCGTGTGCGAGGGAGCACGTGGAAGCGCGGGGTGGTGAGTGTTACAGAGGGTGTGACGGGAGAGTGTGCGCAAGAGTGTGCGCGAGAAAGGTGTGTGACGGACAGGTGCATGAGGAAAGAGTGCGCTGTCAGAAGTAAGGAAGAGTGTCCACCTGTGGTGAGTGTTACAGAGGGTGTAACGGGAGAGTGTGCGCGAGAAAGGTGTGTGACGGACAGGTGCATGAGGAAAGAGTGCGCTGTCAGAAGTAAGGAAGAGTGTCCACCTGTGGTGAGTGTTACAGAGGGTGTAACGGGAGAGTGTGCGCGAGAAAGGTGTGTGACGGACAGGTGCATGGGGAAAGAGTGTGCTGTCAAGAGTAAGGGTGAGTGCGTTGTCACGAGTGGAGGTGAGAGTAGTGAGAGTGACAAGGAGAGTGAGCTGATTGTGACAGGTGAGCGAGGATGTACACCTGGGATGGAAGGATGTACACCTGGAATGGTAGAGCGTGAGTGGGAATGCACGCTGGAGTTGGTGGTAAGGCACGTGGTTGGGTGTGCGAATGAGAGCACACCTGTGATTGTCACAGAGGAGGTGACCGAGGAGGGGGCGCGAAGAGGTGTATTGGTGAGGTGTGCGAGCGACGAATGTGTGCCAAAGTGTTCGGTGGTCAGGTGTGTGACCAAGGCGGTGAGTGGAATGGGTGTACCTGGGTGTGTAAGGAACGGTACGAGGGGCATGGAAACGGCTGGATGTGTGAGCAAGGAACGGGCTGCGGGATGTAAGCATGCAGGTGAAGCATCGACGTTAGACGGGGTAGAGTTTAGAACGACTTATAGCCGAGTCGGGCCCTCGGTGCGTGCTGGGCCTCGCTTTGAACGGCCGCGTCCGTGCTCCACTAGGCGGAGCGGGCGGCCCGATAGAAAGGGTCGTCATGGCGACCACTTTTTGTTGAGGCATTCCGGCAGGTCGAGATCGGGACATTGGATGGCTCCACGCCGAGGTGATGCGTGGGATCTCGGCCCGGGTAAGCCCCCGTCCCTGCACCGAGTGCCGGACGCATCCAGCCGCTGGCACAAAACAACCAGCATCCATTGCTTGGCTTTACGAAGCCGGGCTTTGGACAGGGATTGGCGCACCGAGAGGTATTAGTGAGTCGACTGGGTGATGAGGTTAGTGTTTTGGACCCAAAATTAGAGAAAAACAAAATTTGATGATTGGCAAGGGATTGGCAGTAGTGATTGGCAGATGATGGGCAGTGATTGGCAAATTTTTAATTTGTTGAAATTTGATGTGCAAAATTGGTAGTGAGAGACCCCCGATGTGGTGGGATGGCAAATCCACCATCCCTCACAGGAGGGGGCAAAGGAGCAATAGCTTATGGGGTGTATGGCAGTGAAAACTAGCCCGGGTGGGTTAGGTTATATTGATAGGGATCTAGCGAAGATGACATTAGGTGACGATAAGGTTAGGTAGTGACTGATACCTGTAGTGGGGACGCAGGTAGATTAGTGTGGATGATAATGACGAGGGAGCGCAATAGTTTAAAGGGACGACTGGGAAGCGCAAGTTTCAGAAGGGAGTAGTTAGCTGAGATGATGCCGTGTGTGTGAGAATTGAACAGGTGTGATTGCACAGGTGTGCAACTGGACAGGTGTGTGGAGCCGTGTATGAGTAGTGAGTGTTGTGGATCAGCGCGAATGCGCTTGGGGAGAGAAGGGTGCAGGTGGCACCAGGTGTGAGAGCACAGGTGTGCAGGTACAGGTGTGTGGAGAGAGTTGGAGTGAGTGGTACGGAGTGGTGTGCATGGTGCGAAGGTGTGGATGGGGGAAGAGTGGACCCCTTTCACGAGTACCCGGGGCGGGTAGTGTAAGTGTTAGGTAGAGGGTGCAGGTAAATTGTGGTTGGATATTGGCATTTGTGGTGCGGTTGCAGAATGGTGTTGTGGATGGGTGCATTAGTGTTGTGGAAATGGCTGGGCGTGTAGCCTGTTAGTGTGTGTAGTTGGTTGGGCACTCCACCACTGTGAGGATGTCGGCCAGGTGAGGCCGCAGGTGGGCTCTGGGAGCCGGTAGTTGTGAGTGGGTGCCTGAGGATCCCGGGTGTGGATCGGGTAGCCCAGTGCCAGAGAGGGCACCGAGTGGGGAGAGCGCCAGAGGGCCTGCCCCAGTTAGTTAGGTTAGGGTGAGGAGCTAGGTAAGCTCGGGTGGCAACTGCAGTGGTGGAGGTGTGCAGGTGGGTAGACCCGCTGGGAGAGGTACACGCCACAGCCCGGAAATTGTGCGAGGGCACCGGGAGATGAATCGGGGGAGTGAGACCCCAAATTGAAAAGCACCACAGTTTGGCCAATGGGAATTGGTTTTTAGAACCCATAGTGTAAGAGGGCCAATGGTTTGGCCGGAGAGAGACCCCGGGTAGTGTAAAGTTGTTAAAGTCATTTAGGAAATAGTTAGGATTGATGAACCTGTCGCACCATACGCAGCCACTTACCTGTGGTGATGATGATGACTCCACACCTGTGTTTTCTTTGTTCTGTGTGCAGAAATGAGAATTGCTGTGTGGATTGGTGAGACGCATCACGACGTGGATGAGACATTGGGGTGATTCCATCTCTCCCTCCCTAGGAGGGACTGATGATGAATTGGTGATAGCAAATTTTGATGTTGAGTTGAAAATGGCAAATTTTGATGAGAGTTGAAAATGGCAAATTTGATTGGTTAGGAGGGAGAGAAGACGAATTTGGTTTATGGGAGGAACGGGGAAGACAGTAGGGATGTTTGTTGATTTGTAAAGTAGATGTTTATGGGTAGTGTTGTGTTTTGTGGATACAGTAAGGGGTAAGGGAGGGGCCATGTAGGTTACCTGGTGGGGGGGGGCGTACGATAGGAACGTACCTGTCTCACCTGGTTCCCATGTGCCCCCAGTGTGCATCATCTTACATTGCGTGCACTTTTGCGCCCTTACCACCTTACTCACTTGTTTCTTCTTTTGTCTCCCACCTCCGAGGATCTGGCTTTGGGGTAGAGAGAGAGGAGAGAGAGGTGCTGGCTGCGCAGTTGTGGGCCTGCACTTTCGCTGTTTGCTGCCGGGATCGATACACCATATGGACCGCAATGTTTGTGGCCACCCACAATGGACCGCAGTTCGTTTGCGGCCAAGCACCACCCGGGGATGGACCTATGGGTCAACGTGGCACCTATGCCATACAGGTGAACCACTTTTAGTTGACACCAAGTGCACCACAAGAAGAGCAAGAGACACCTGCAGGGTTAGGGGTTGTCGCATTTATTTTTATACCAATGAACAATGGTGACTGCACCGGATGGTGCTGACTGTGTGGTGGGGTGGTGCTTTTGATGCTGGGAAAGGGTGCTCTGCACGTTATTAAAGGCCGTCGGCCACAGAGCACTCGTGGGTTGGTGTATCGATGTTGGCAAGCGCTCTCTCTCTCTATGCATAACATCTGCATGTGTCCCTCCAAAAACAGGTCCTGGATCGTAGTGTAAATAGCAGCGTAGTCTTGTAAATAATGCTCCCTACCGGCTGTATGTTTAGTTTGCGAATTCTTTCCGGATTCGGTTATCCTGTGGGTGTGTTTCTGAGAGGAGAAGGGTGCAACGTCGCAGGGGGACATATTTACTCATTTGTGAATATCTGTAAAACTGTCGCACTCAGGGTAGAGTTAATAGTAGAGGGAACTACATTGCGTGCCACACTAAAGTAGGTAAAAATTTATCGGGTCGGGACGCCCCGAGGGTAGAGAAGGGTGCAATGTTGCGAATATGGAATTTGGCCTCCATATCCGCTTGTAAATATTCCCCTATTTTCTCCAATACTCCCCAACCTTCCCCAATCCCCCATTCCCTAGAACCATTGCATGTAAATAACAATCAGTAGAGCCGACCTTCCCCTTATTCCCCCATTAAATGTCGTGCCCAGGTCCACCGCACCACACGTAGACAACTTTCGGACATCTTCCTAGTTATTCTTAATCTATGTCAGTTAAGGCCTCGTTTCCATTAATTATGACTCTTCGTTGCACCAGAATGTGATTATATGGCATCAGTAGTGAGTTTAGGACCTTTCCCATACCTCCTCCCATCTTCTTCCCCAAACAACAACAATAACAACAACTACAACAACAATTACAACTACGACTACAACAACAGAGGGGCGGGGAGTGTGCGTCCTCACACCGGCTCGGTTACCCGCCATGACCATGCGCTCCACGGCGTTACCCCGAAGGGGCTGGCTGTCAGCTCCTCGTCAGGGGCGGAGCCAGTAACCCCCCCCACGCACCCAATGAGAAGCAACGTGCCGATTCCATCTGGGGCGGAGCTAACGAGCCGAGGGCGTGTCACTCCCCGCCGGATATACGCGGCCCCGCGCCGGATGTGACGTCAGATGCGCCTCAGCCTGGAGAGAGAAGTCGCCACCCCTCGAGCGCTGCAATACCTCCACCGCATCTCTTAAACTGGACCGTACGTGATCCTGCCCTGAGCCCAGGTGCACCTGGAGCGATCGCTACCCGCTTTCCTTGCCATCAAACCCCGTGTGAATGAGCCTTGTCCCGTTTATCTGTCGTCTGTTGGGGTTAATATAAGTGTGTTTAAGTGCCCACCTTCCTATGTTTCCCTCTTGTCCCTGTAATCTAACCTTCCGCCTTAATATAACCTCCTCCGGAGGTCTTGAGAACTGAACCCCTGGTGTCGTATTGTGTTATTGTGATCCAGCCGGGTGTCTTCTTTTTCCTTCATTGGTCTAGCATAGCGCGATTAGTCAACGTTCGGGCACAATCGGGTAACTTGTGCAGACGTGGTCATACCATAAAACCGCTCGGTAAATAACATCCAAGCCACGTCTGTAACAATATGTTATAAAAGGAGCCGTGTCTCTGTCTGTTTGCTTGTTTGTCGTGCTTTAACTTGAGAATGAATTAACGGATTTCAATGAAACCAGCGACGGTGGATTCAGGGAATACTCGGGAAGGCTTGTCACAAAAAAAAAAAAGGAAGGAAGTTTTGTGTATGGGTACCTGGGTGGGCACACGTAGCAAAACTGCAAACGTCAACTTGCAATGCTGGCTATCTCCGCATGAAGGGCAGGATCTCCCAGGAAACCTTTTTTGTTACCTTGACAACGGATTCACATGTTTCAATGAAACCACTCTCAGGAAGTAAACATAACCACTTATCCCTCTCCCTACAATGATTCTCAATCTCCGCAAATATAAACAGGAAACTACCAATGCAACTTTCCAACTTCTGTTGCCACCGCCATAGGCCTAATTCATTTACATTGAATAAAAAACTCTTCCTACTCATTCAATCGCGTTGCTCATCTTCATTACATTCAGAAAACGGTTACTATATTCAGTACTTTTATATCTACAGTAATATATCGCCCAATCAAACAGCATTTCTGATTATACACCGCCTTTTGTAGCATCACAAAGCAGGACGCTCGACTTGCAATACAGGCGAGAAAGGATATGAACAAAAGAGCAGCTGATATTTCAATAATTAATTCGCACAATTTTTAAAGGATGAAAGTTAATTTTTATTTACTTTCTCTTAAGACAAGTCAGTCAAAACACTATACTGAAGGAGCTGTGCTCCTACGCGAGTTAAAAGGATTGATGCGACAAAAGATGGGAATTCATCCGAGTTTCTTTATTCGGCAAAACCAAACTCGGGTACTCTGAAAAGCCCGTTTATCGGGCAGCAATATATATATACAATCAAACGCGGCGAGAGTGGGCGTGCCGGGGCGAGCCCGGGAAAGGCAAGTCTGGACATGCCCGGGAAAGGCGAGACTGGGCGTCTCCGGGCGGTCTGGGCGAGCCCAGGAAAGGCGAGTCCGGACATGCCCGGGAAAGGTGAGACTGAGCGTCTCCGGGCGGTCTGGGCGAGCCCGGCACAGCGATCGCTCCGTGGTTGCGTCCTCGGCAGGTGTAAGGCGATTGTGTATGTTCAGCGGAAACCGCTACACGCGCCCCCCCAGAATCGACTTGCACCGGCAGGGTCAATTTAAGGGGGGTCCTGATGACCCGGCCGAAGCGACCCCTGGAGGGTCGTGGGGGGGGGGGGCGGTGTTGTGGTGGGTGGTCGAGTGGGGGGAACCGTGGACGGGGGGCGGCCTCGCCGTGGAGGAAGGGCCAACCGTGGTGGTTGGTCGACGTCCACGTGCGCCGGCTTGAGGCAGTCCACCGAAATCCGGTCCGACCTGCCGCCGACGTCGATGATGAAAGTCTTGTCGTCCCGTCGCAGGACCCGGAAGGGTCCGTCGTACGGTGGCCGGAGTGGCCCCCGGTGTGCGTCATGACGCACAAAAACGTACTCCGCTGTGCGAAGCGCTGGGGCGACGTAGGACTGGGGGCCACCGTGGTGGGACGTTGGCACGGGGGCAAACCGTCGGGCGGCCTCCTGGAGGTCCGAGCGCTGGCGAGCCGCGGACCAGGGACTGGTAGCGTCGGGCACGAACTCGCCCGGGACGCGTAGTGGCTGGCCATAGACGAGCTCGGCGGTGGACGCCTGGAGGTCCTCCTTGGGGGCCGTGTGGAGGCCCAAAAGGACCCACGGCAGCCAGTCGGCCCAACCGCCGTCCTGAAGGCCGGCCATGAGCGCGGCCTTCATAGAGCGGTGAAAACGCTCGCACAACCCATTGGCTTGGGGGTGGTAGGCCGTGGTACGGTGGAGCTTGACCCCCAGGTTGCGGGCGACCGCGCCCCACAGCTCGGAGGTGAGCTGCGGACCGCGGTCCAAAGAGATGTCCGCCGGTGCGCCAAAGCGGGCGACCCAGGTGGTGATGAAAGCCTGCGCCACGTCGGTGGTGGTGGTGGAAACGAGGGGAACGGCCTCCGGCCACCTGGTGGTCCTGTCCACCATGGTGAGCAGGTGTGTGAAACCTCGTGATGGGGGAAGGGGGCCCACCAGGTCCACGTTGACGTGGTCGAAACACCGTTCGGGCACGTTGAAAGGTGCCAGCGGGGCCTGGGTGTGGCGGTGGACCTTGGCCCGCTGGCAGGCCGTGCAGGCGTTGGCCCAATCGCGGACGTCCCGTCGAAGTCCGTGCCAGACAAAACGCGCCGACACCAGCTGCTGGGAAGCTTTCCGGCCCGGGTGGGAAAGGCCATGGAGGGAGGCGTAAATGCTGCACTGCCAGGTAATGGGCACGACGGGGCGAGGCTGGCCTTGGGAGACATCGCAGAGCAAGACAGTGTCCGCGAAGGGGACGTCGGCCAGGCGGAGGCCCGTGTCCGCCGCCCGGAGGGCTTGCACCGTGGTGTCGGTGGTCTGGTCGGCCGCCATAAGCGCGAAGTCCACGCCGAGGTGGACCGCGTTCGCGCTGGCCCGAGAAAGACAGTCGGCCACGGCGTTGTCTTTTCCGGCGACGTGTTGGATGTCCGCGGTAAATTCCGACACGGCGGAGAGGTGGCGCTGCTGGCGGGCCGACCACGGCTCCATGACTTTGGCCATCGCATAAACCAACGGCTTGTGGTCGACGAAAGCCGTGAACGGGCGGCCCTCCAGGAGGTGGCGGAAATGGCGAACGGCCAGGTATAGACCGAGGAGCTCGCGGTCAAAAGTGCTATATTTTAGCTCGTTCGGCCGGAGTTGCTGGCTAAAAAAAGCGAGTGGCTGCCAAACCCAGTTCACCCATTGTTCGTGTACGGTGCCCACCGCGTAGTATGAGGTGTCCATAGTGAGGGCGATTTGAGCATCGAGCACCGGGTGAGCCAGCAGCGTTGCGTCGGCGAGGGCCAGCTTTGCGCCTGTGAATGCCGCGTCCATGGCTGCGGACCAGACGATGTCATGCTTGGCCGGCTTGCCCCGGAGGGCTTCGTAAAGGGGCCGCATGAGCTGAGCAGCGCGGGGCACGAAACGGTGGTAGAAATTCACCATGCCGAGGAACTCCTGCAGGGCCTTGATGGAGCGGGGATGCGGGAACTCGGTGATGGCCTCGACCTTGGTTGGCAGCGGCACGGCCCCGTTTCTGGTGATGTGGTGGCCCAAAAATTCAACGGCCTTCGTGCCGAAGTGGCATTTGGCCGGGTTGACGATTAAGCCGTGCTCGCTGAGGCGCTCGAACAGTGTTCGGAGGTGGAGGAGGTGCTCGGCCCGGGACGTGCTGGCGACGAGGATGTCGTCCAGGTAGATAAAGAGGAACAGCAGGTCACGCAGCACGCCGTCCATCAAGCGTTGGAATGCCTGGGCCGCGTTCTTGAGGCCAAATGGCATTCTCAAGAATTCGAACAGGCCGAACGGCGTGATGACGGCCGTTTTGGGGACGTCGGCCGGCCTGACAGGTACCTGGTGGTATCCCCGTATTAGGTCAACTTTCAAAAAAATGACCCGCCCCGCCAAACAGGCGGAAAAGTCCTGGATGTGCGGGACCGGATACCTGTCGGGGGTGGTAACGTTGTTGAGGCGGCGGTAGTCGCCACATGGGCGCCAGCTGCCCCCCGGCTTCGGCACGATGTGTAATGGCGAGGCCCATGCGCTATCGGAGCGCCGCACGATGCCGAGGTGCTCCAACGCATCGAACTCGGCTTTTGCCATGGCGAGCTTGGCCGGGTCGAGGCGGCGGGCTCTGGCGTAGACCGGTGGGCACGTAGTTGGTATGTGGTGCTCGATACCATGTCTCACTGCGACGGCCGAAATCGTCAGCCGCGTGAGGGCCGGGAACTCTGCGAGCAGGCGAGCGAACTCGTTTGCCGCCGGGAGGGCGCATGCTAGTTCGGTCGGTGCGGAGCTGCTCATCGTGCATGCCAGGGAGCTGAAAGTCTCGGCGTTGACAAGGCGACGCCATTTGACGTCGACCAGCAGCCCATGTGCGCAGAGGAAGTCGGCGCCCAGCAAAGCCATGGGCACGCTCGCCGTCACAAAGGTCCAGTTAAAGTGCTGGTTGCCGAAGCAGAGGGTGACGTTGCGCGGGCCGAAGGTGCGGATGGCCGATCCGTTGGCAGCGACCAAGGAAGGGCCGGAAACGGCGGTCTGCCTGTCCTGCTCGGAGGTGGGTATGACGCTCAGTTGGGCGCCGGTGTCACAAAGGAAGCGCGCCCGGACGCTTTGTCCTTGATAAAAAGCAAGTTGCCCGAGTGGCTGGCGCTCATGGCTGGTAATGAACGCCGGCCCGGCTGTTTCCCGACTTGCCGAAAGTGCACGGGGGTCGGCATATCCGAGCCTTGTGTCCGAACCTGGCGTGGTAATAACACCATGCCTGGTCAGGTGGCGGCTCCGGCCATCGTATTGGGAGCGATCGGCGCGGCGTGGCGGCCGCCAGTTGCACTGGCAGTTCGGCCTCCAACCGCACCGGGCGCTCGGGCGCCATGGGCATCGCCTCGGACGGCGTCGGGCTCCAGGTAGCCGCCCCAATGTGCTGGCCTGCCGAGGAGATCTTGTCGGCTTCCCTGGCGAGGGCGCGGGGATCTGTGATCTGCGTGCCTGCCAGGGCGAGGCGTACCTGGCTAGGCAGCTGGCGGAGGAACAGCTCTCGGAAAAGAAAATCCGGGGAGTGCTCACTGAGCAGCGAGAGCATGTAGTCCATTCGCTCGGACGGGTGCGTGTCGCCAAGCTCGGGCAGGTCGAGCAGGCGTCGTGCGCGTTCTGCCTGTGAGAGGGCGAATGCGTCGAGGAGGAGCGTCTTGATCGCGCCATACTTGTCAGCGGCTGGCGGGTGCTGGAGGATGCCCAGGGCGCGGGCCGCGGTGGCGGAGCCGAGTGCCGCTCCCACATGGTGTAAGCGGGTGTCGTCGGCGGTAATGCCTCGCAGGGCAAACTGGGAATCCGCCTGGGCGAACCAAACCGCTGCGTGAGCCTCCCAGAAGGTAGGCAGTTTAAGGGCAACTGCCGTGTCCATGTCGGTGGTCACCAATGAAGGAGCTGTGCTCCTACGCTAGTTAAAAGGATTGACGCGACAAAAGACGGGAATTCATCCGAGTTTCTTTATTCGGCAAAACCAAACTCGGATACTCTGAAAAGCCAGTTTTTCGGGCAGCAATATATATATACAATCAAACGCGGCGAGACTGAGCATCTCCGGGCGGTCTGGGCGAGCCCGGCACAGCGATCGCTCCGTGGTTGCGTCCTCGGCAGGTGTAAGGCGATTGTGTATGTTCAGCGGCAACCGCTACAATACAATCTTTTTATTATGTAAGCAAAAATGCCAGAATTTCCCTCTTCCTTCTGCACCGAATTCTCCATACGTGAGGGGTGGCGGACTGATATGACATGGTGCTTCTGAGAAGGGAGGATGTACATGACCTCAAAAATTCCTCTCACATGCATACTTAAATCTAACTCTATCTATAGGATTGGTATTCCTGTCAGTGAAGCGACGGGTCTTATATTATTTTAGTTTATAATGAAAAGAGGGGGGAGAGAAGCAAGCAGTCAACCATTGATACTTTGTTTCGGGAGGGAAGAAAACGGTCATCTCAACAGCCATCAGAATTCTTTACGTCACAGCAAGGGGGATTACCCTCCGGATTTGAATGGCTTGCTGTTAGGGGCTCCTCCCCAAACCCCGGTCACAGTGTACCTCCGAGCCCCGAAAGGAGTCACGGCAGAAAGATGTGCTATTATGTGTGTCCTATTGACCAATGGTAGAACCACACCAATCAATTGATACAAAAAACAAGTATTGTATTCAAACTCACACAATAATAACAATTAATGCAAGTATAAGGAAACTCTCACTTTAGTCCGGCGGCTAAGCTAAATATAACATAACAATTGTGCATTTTGTGAGGAAAGCACCAAATTTGGCACACTAGTAGACTATCATATTATGAAAAGATCTGGATATTGGGCCATCTCAGATTCAGAGATTTGATTTTTGCAAGATTTGCAGATTTTGCAGATTTGCAAGCTGAGATTGCAACGCCAGGGACGGCCGACTCCTTCCTGCGAGCTGCCCACTTCACCCGCACAAGAAGAGCTCATCAAATCACTGCAGCGGCACTGCACATCCTGCAACACCGTGCGTATGAACGCCACTGTGTGACATATGCTGATGATGCAGAAGACCTGCCTGAGTTCGAAGACCGGTGTCACCAGAGAGGAGAAGACATTTCCAACTTTCAGTACTGGGCAACTGTGCTGGAACTAGAGATGTTGGTACTGGTCTACGTGCGTTCTCTGCGGCAGGCTTCGTTCACGATGTACCTTGATGCCCTGACGGAACTGGTCCCATGGTTCCATGCCTTAGACCACACACACTATGCCAGGTGGGTCCCTGTTCACCTGAGGGACATGGTTGCACTCCCAATGAAGCACCCAGATGTAGCCAGAGAATTCAGGGCTGGCAACTTCACTGTACAGAAGACGAAGAAGGTGTTCTCTTCGATCCCAATCGAATCGAAATCTTGCAAAAATCAAATCTCTGAATCTGAGATGGCCCAATATCCAGATCTTTTCATAATATGATAGTCTACTAGTGTGCCAAATTTGGTGCTTTCCTCATAAAATGCACAATTGTTATGCTAAGTTGCCCCACTACTTGCACATCATAAACCAGACAATTCCTATGATGGTGCCACCAATGTATTCCTGAATCAATATCTCACAGTACTCCAATGTGAGCGAACTGTAACATTCCCCAAAGTCACTGTGTCACGACACCAGGCCAAAGTCGATCCCTGCTCCGGTGATCACAAGATAAGGTCATACTGAGACCTGAACCCAGGACGGGTGACAGTCGATGCTACAGAAGAGCCGCTTGGTGAGAGGTAGTGCCGACGTCGGTCTGGTAATAGTTCACCCAAAAGGCGACTGGGAATTCACACCCTCCGTTCACCAGACAATGAAGCTGACATGAATGATCAGTGGTTCCCAAGCTGAGATCACTCCGGGGAAAATCCACGCCACACACGGGGAACCAGGCGAATGGCTGGTGTGAGGTGAAATGGTGGACTGGCCGGTAATGGAGGCGTACCTGCTCTCCAGCGATGATTCACTTTCGGAACCAAAACCCGTCACACAGGTTTATTTGCCACAGCAATAACGACACTGTCACGAGAATCCCTTTCTCGGGGAAACCAATATTCGCTCGCAACCAATGTCCACAATGTCTGCTCGACACCACGAAGCAGATAGGCCTTTCTTCCCCGATCTCACTCGATCCTCTTGCCCGCCTCTTCTTCTTCTTCTTCTTCCGGTATCCCCCTCACCCATTTCGTTTTTCTTCTGAGACACTATTTTTACCTTTGAAGACAGTTATCTCCATTTCACACTGAAACCGTAACAATAATAGTACATGAAACTAAAAATGCTTCAAGTAGATAAAAACCACAAAGATGGAAGTGACGAATCCGTAACATTGCCACTCTCCCACTTTCTACCATCCACCAGTAGATCATGTTATTGTACTGCAGGGTGATTTTTTTGTAATTATATTTTACATTTATTTACAGTACTGTATTACAATGTACAACACAGAATATATAAGCAATGACAATTGTGTGTGAATTTAGTTGAATGTCAATCATTTAATGGGGGTGAATGAACCTAACCCCGCATCTCCCTATTTATTTATTTGTATAAAAAGTCGAGGCTCGTGTAAGAGCTAACACATTAAACACAAAAACATCAACGGACACATAATACACACAATAAGGGGAGCGGGAGACAAGAGGGAAAGACAGACAGCGGGAGACAACAACAGTAGCCCTCAAAAGATCAAACGTAAAGAAACAAAAGATCGCCAAGGAGACTGGGCAGGCTAAGAGGATAACCAGGCCCCAAACACACATGAACAATCCAACTAATACACACAAATTTGCACTATTTACAAAACAAGATCGATCTAAAACCACACAGTAAACACATACACAGCAAAATAAACAATAGAAAGTCAACAAAAACGATCTGGAGAAAACTTATCTTTGATGACATGGAGGAGTTCCGATGGAAAACTAATTATGTATTCTAATATTTAATTTCTAATATTTAGATTCTAAAATTTTAAATCCTAAAATTCGTATATTGAAATTAATTCTTATTTGATAAATTGATCCATTTAACGTCGTTTCACTTAACGTCTGTTTTTTAAGAATGTACCCACGACGACGTTAACTGAAGACCAAGTGTAGCTGTGCCATAATTCGAACCCAGGCTAGATAGCTTAGACGCGAGTGAGCATGGGGCATAACCTCTAGGTCATCCTATAACCCCTAAAGTTAATTCTTCAGTAAAAATATTATTTTCTTGTGTTACTCCTGACATGTTTTTAGATGAAGGATTAATTTTGGTGTGTTTTGGGTTTTTTAAGAGTATGAAGACTTAGAGTATGAAACAAACATCACTGATGCAATTATAAAATCAGAACAATTAAAATGGAGATATGAACTGCTTGATGGATTATAAAACTTAATATGTGACATGATGAAAAAGGGGTAATGTTCACTTGTTTAAATATTGTGCATAATTGCTGTGGTCTAAATGATGAATTACCCACTCCAAATATTCAAGGCCCAGAGCGTGTATTTTTTTTTTTTTTTTTACCAGATCTACAGAATTGAATTTTTTTGCCAGTGATGTTAACATTAATTAGGCAACAATGACCATTGGTGCACACCAGATGTTTAAGCAGCTGGAGATTGAAAAATAAAAAAATGAAAAATGACATTTGGGTTGGATTTTGGTGAGTGATGTTAATCTTCCAGTTGCCAAATTTGACCCTTCCCAGTCGTGCTACGACTACAACGACTACTACTACTACTACTACTACTACTACTACTACTACTACTACTACTACTACTACGCCACGCCATTTCGCTGCTCCTCGAGCCGTGCTATTTTCGACATTTCCTTCTCATCCTCTTCCGTTTTCGTTTGTATTTTTGGTTTATTTGGGTTATTTGAACCGAGTTGGTTCATTTTGTTATTTTACTTTGACGTCCCGTTTGAGTTATTAGTCCTTTTGTGTTCGGGCCTAGCCGCGGCGTCCTTTGCGTGCGGCCGCACCCGTGTGGGACTAGTTTTGCCGCGCCCGATTTGTGGCATATCACAAACTGTTTGACTTCCTTGTTTTTGCTTAATGACCCTTGACTTTCTGTGCTATATTTGCACAGTTTTGGCGATTAAGCCGATAAGTTATTTGCTCAACGCCCGTTTGATTATCCTTTTGAGTTAATCTTTAGCATACCGGTACGGTCGTGCAAAAATAAGAAAAAGCTCGCGAACGAGCTCATTGATATAATTTTATTTATTTATTTTCATTTTCATTTGACGGGAAATATATCGTTAATAGTAATCATGCCTCTGGATGGTACATGTGCAAGGATGGCCGCTACTACCTCTGGTGCAGGTGGGAACCGCCCTGCCCACCCGTGTAAGGCGTTAACAAGGAAGCACGGGGTGAAATGCGAGTTGGGACAAATCACCCAAATAGAGGCCTATGTAAACGCACTCGCTAGTGTGGTTGATCCAGCAACGATAGTTGCAGCCTCGAAAATGTATGGACAAGCTGTGTTCTTTCTTAACGCAGAGGCTGCAGCAAACAAAGCCATTGAGAGAGGGATTAGTGTGGGAGGACTCTTTGTACAAGTCGAGCCACTCTCAAGTCTTGGTACAAGGATAATTATATCTAATATACCTCCTTACCTGCCTGACAATGTCGTGGTGCCTTTCCTGGAACGACTGGGAGTGTTGAGATCACCCATCAAGCCTGTGTCTTTGGGCTGTCATGAGCCCTCCCTACAACATGTGTGGTCTTTTAAAAGACAAGTCTCCATTGAATTGGGAAAGGATGCTGAATGTGAGGGGTCGTTTGTTATTCCTTTTGACGGAAAGAATTACAGGGTGTTTTATATGACAAACGAACCCCGTTGTTTTGTATGCAAAGCGAAGGAGCACAGGAGAGCAGACTGCCCCACTATCATTAAAGAGGTTGCAGCTCCTCAACGTCCAGATCAGCCTCGAGAGGATCCCAGCGTCACTGAAAGTATCCTAAGAGAGGCGGCTGCTGCTTTGTGCTCGAGGGCAGTGGCCCCTCAAGAAAGTTCTATACCAGCTTCTCATCCCATCTCTTCCGCTGCCATAAATCAATGGCAGGCAGTGGGAGCAGGGAAGGCAAAGAGAGCACAGAAGAGGAAATCAGAACCCGCAGAGGATGGGACCACGGAACACCCTGGTACAATTGAGGATGACACGGGAAGTAATGTTTCAAAGGGATTTGTAAGGCCGAGTATTCTGAAGGAGAAAAGAGTGGTAACCCAATCTGAAGAAATGGAAGAAGAAGAAGAGGAAACTATTCATCAAACGACAGGATATGGAGAGTCTTCTCGCTCAGATCCACCCAAAGACAGTTTGAAGAATGAACAGGAAGAGAGACCGTCAGGTAGTAAACCCAGCATGGTAAAGATAAACAACCTAGAGGTATCTGACTTGACAGGGCCAAACGATACTGTGATGTTGGTTCCTGAGAAAATGCATCCAATAATAACAACTGCAACGAAGCTTCAAAATAAACCAGGGATTGAAACATCTACAAGAGCAGTTCTGAACCGAAGGATTAACACCGAAGTTTCAAAGGATTCTGAAGTAGCATTCATCGGTGGGACAGACAGAGAGAGGGAACCAGACACAAGCATCAATAAAGTTGCTGGCACTGACCGACATCTCAGGTGATGTCACTTCACTCACTGTTGGCGCAGAAAGGGGAAAAGTTGAGCACATCTCTATTTTACCACCCCAAAAGGTTGGATCTCCTATACCAACTGAGGAGGAGGCATCCATTCCCACAGGTGAAGCAACGTCCGCCGCATCAGAGCCAAAGGAGCGTTCCTCTGTGCCAGAAGATTATGCCAAGTCAGCCTTGAGAGACGACATGGCAGAAGACTTGACACATTGTACAAGTACACCAAAGGAGAAGGATCTTGAACCTCCAGACAGCGATGATGAGGAAAGTATTGGTGATGGGGAAGACTATCAAGGGTCACAGACTGGTTTAGAGACAGACCTACCTGCAGGACGCCATTCCTGCATTCCCAGCCAGGAGATACTCGAGTTCCTGGAACAAAGCTTGCATAGCAGGAAGAAAGTGGAAAATGCGCTGAAACGCTGGAAAGATTATGACTTGCTAGTGCATTCCTTGTATGTACTAAGGAGAGAGGGACATAAAACAAGGACTTCAGGCTCGGCCGAACAAGCCCGAGTCAGGAAGTTTCTAGCAAAGCTGTTGAGTTACGGGCCTGAATATAAATTCGTTTAGGAGGATTAATTTCACAGAAACAAAACTCTCAATACAATATTGACAAACTTACGAATAGGATCATTGAATGTCAATGGCTGTAAGGATGCATTCCGTGTACACCAGGTATTGTCATTCTGTGTGAAGGAACAACTTGAAGTAACCTTTCTGCAGGAAACCCACACGACCCCAGAGGCTGCATCCCAATGGGAAAACCAATGGGAAGGCTTGGCCTTTTTCAGTCACCTAACGGACACATCTTGTGGAGTGGCTACCCTCTTTTCACCAAAGAGGAAACCTGAAATACTTGTCGTAAAGGAAGCCAGTGTGGGGCGGTTGCTACATATAAAAGCAAAGTTTGAAGAATTTGTTGTCAATTTCGTCAACATTTATGCACCTTGTGTAGGAGTTGCAAGGGGGATTTTCTTCAACCGGTTGCAGAGATTCATGCTCACCTTGCCTGGTGAAGAGTGTGTAATTCTTGGAGGAGACTTTATTTGCACTCTAAACCCCTCCCTTGATCGAATAGGTCAGGAGCCGCATAATCCCTCTGTAAGAATATTACAACAAACCATAACACTGTTAAACTTGAGGGATACGTGGCACATACAACACCCCACAGACAGAACATTCACGTATACGAGTATCAGAGGTGGTCATATATCACAATCCCGGCTCGATAGAATTTACGTGTCTCACCGTTGGTGTAAGAGTGTCAGTGACTCCGGCATAAAAGTTACCCATTTCACAGATCACAACTTGGCCTGGATTAGGTTTTCCATGGCAGAAACAAGGCGAGCCCCTTCTTGTGGCACCTGAACAATGCTTTAAGTCAGGATGAAGCCTTTTTGTCAATCTTTTTGAATTTTTGGCAAGCCTGGAGGAATAAAAAAGGAGATTTTTGCTCACTTGGATTCTGGTGGGATGTAGGCAAGGTACGATTGAAATTGCTGTGTCAGGAATACTCGTATGGATCGAGCAAAACACTTGGGGTAGGGATCAAAAGACTGGAAGAGGAACTGCTGCACCTTGAGAAGCACCTGCCCACACTTACCTCTACTGAACTGCAGGCATACCAGGAAACAAAGAGCACCCTTAAAGCATGTAGTCGTGTGAAGGCACGAGTGGCGTATGTGCGCTCTCGTTTGCAGTTTATTTCTGAGGATGAATATGTCCTGAATTATCTCAAAGGGGTGGAAAAACGCAAAGGTCAATTCACGACTATAGCGAGTGTTCTCGCAGAAGATGGTCTCTTGCTCAATGGCTCTGAGGGTGTTCAAAAACGAATTAGAGCCTTTTACGCTCAGCTGTATTCGGGTAAGACCACAGATGCAGGTGCAGGTGGCACTTTGTGGAGTAGTCTTCCTGAAGCCTCTGTAGAAGACCGGGAGCAGCTGGAGACTCCATTATCTCTGGAAGAATTGAAAACCGCCCTGCACAGCCTATCAAGAGATAAATCCCCTGGCATGGATGGCTTATCATGTGAATTCTATACAAAAGTATGGGACCTGGTTGGACCTGATTACCTAAGCGTAGCTCAGGAAGCATGTGATACAGGTATAATGCCCCTTTCTTGGCGTCGAGCGATTCTGGTCTTGATTCCCAAGGAGGGTAACTTGAGAACCTGGAAGAATTACCGCCCTGTGTCTCTGCTGTGTGTGGATTATAAGGTCATGGCTAAAATGTTGTCACTCCGTCTCGGACCAGTCCTGACAAAATTAGTCAGCCCGGACCAATCTTATGCCATTCCAGGCAGGACAATACATGACAACATATCCCTTGTCAGAGACCTGATACAGTATGCGGACATGACTCGGACTCAAGTCGGATTTCTTTCCTTGGATCAGGAGAAAGCCTTTGACCAGATGAACCATGAGTATCGGTTTGAAACCTTGCTAACATTTGGGTTGGGAGGAGATTTGTAGGCATGATTCAGACGTTGTACATGTCGGCAGAATGCCAAGTTAAAGTCAACGGTTTCTTGCTCGCGCCCTTTCCATTTGAGAGAGGAATAAGACAAGGATGTCCCCTGTCCGGCCAATTATATTCCCTATGTATCGAACCCTTCCTTTGTTTGATGAGAAGAAGGCTAACTGGCATTGTGGTGCCACACAACAGGGTCAACCTCAAACTTTCTGCATATGCAGATGATGTTCTCGTGTTTGCCAGTAATGCAAGGGATATGCAAATAGTTTATGATTGTCAGCAGGTCTATTCAGCAGCATCGTCTGCTACAATCAATTGGAGGAAAAGCTCTGGGCTTCTAATTGGACAAATGCAGGTAAAGGAGTTACCAACACTTTTTCAGAAATTGACCTGGAGTCGCAATGAGCTCAAATATTTGGGGGTGCACTTGTCCACTTCCCATGGGTCCTCACCACTCATTAACTGGAACACTTTAGGGAACAAGATCGAAGCAAAGTTCAGAGACTGGAGTGGACTACTAAAAGTCCTGTCTCTGAGGGGAAAAACACTCCTTATTAAACAGTTTATAATTCCGAAGTTAGTATTCAGGCTCTCTTGCATAAGCACTCCAGAGGAGTTTCTGGTTAAGATGCAGAGGAAGCTACTGGACTACTTTTGGATGGTAAACACTGGGTTTCCCTGGGCATTCTGAGCTTGCCTTTTTCAGAAGGTGGACAGTCTTTTCCCTGCCTTCAAAGCCACTACCACGCATCCAGGCTGAAGACCATACAACGTTACCTACACGTGAACCCTGCACCGCAATGGTGCTCACTGGCATCATACTTCTTCAGCAAAGTGCTCAATCTTGGATACAAAAGGAATCTTTTCATCATTACATCTCGGAGCCTGTCTAGTGCTACATTGCCTCTTTTTTATCAAGAAATTCTGAAGGCTTGGAATGTAGTCGACATACAAAGAACAGTTCCTTATCCAGGCAAGGACCTGTTAGAAGAACCGCTCATTCTCAACCCTCTTCTACAGGGCCCAACTCTGGCTTCCTTTTCAGTAAGAAGGAGCCTCTTAGCTGGTAGCATATCCACAGTGGGAGACCTTCTGAACGATGGTAAGAGAACGCTTTTACCCAAGGAACTCGCAGCGAAAATGGGCCTGAGGACAATCAGGATCCCCTCCAGGATACTTGAAGAGGTCAAAAGCTCCTTGCCTCCCGATTGTCTGGAATATCTAGAGAATCCCAAAGAGGGCGATGGATCTGGACAGATGTCCATCGGTAACTCCATGGATTTTAAAATCCTACCACGATGTTGCGAGCTCTCTCAGCCAATACCTGCAAACAATATGAGTAAGACCCCTGGCACAGTGGAAATGTCGTTCTGTGGGCTATGAAGGAAAAATATATACCTGCTCGTGATCCACTCGCTCCATCATATAGTTCTTGCAACCCGACTGGATACTCCCTGGCGTGAGATTCTTCCACTTCCTTCGACTGTTCATCCACGTTGGGATTCACTCTATCTCTACCCAACGCCAAGAATGATGGCAGACTTAAGTTGGAGGTTGCTACATGGTGCACTGAGCTCTGGATCTATGATGCGGCACTTCACTAACTTCTCATAGGATTGCTGCTTTTGTGGTGAAAGGGAAACTATATTTCACATATACCTTCAATGCCACCGTCTTGAACCAGTGTTCTTACTGATGAAAAATCTTCTCTTGCGCTTCTGGCTTCACTTCTCTCCAACACTTTTTATCATCGGGCACCCGGTAAATAAACTAAGTAAGTCACGAGATCTCCTTGTTTACTTTATTTTAGCCTGTGCAAAAATGGCAATATATAAAACCAGGAATTTAAAAATTGAGAAAGATGTGGTGGAACACAGTTCTGTATGTCTGAAAGGCTTAATACGCTCACGCATTATTTCGGAGTGCAAGGCGGCAGAATATAGTAACACTGTTCAAAAGTTTAAGGAAACCTGGACTATAAATGATGCACTTTGTACGGTCTCCCCACAAGATACTTTGCTCTTATTTGTATAAATGTGTTATTTGGCATTCCTTTTTTTTGGTGTTCTTTGGCGTTCTTTTACCTTCCCCTTATCTGTCTTGGTAGTGCTTTCGCTTCAAAATGCTCTACCTTGTCTACTGTAGTTCAAACCATGGACTTGCAGAGATGAGGAATTGAGCGACACTAAACTGGGAACATATGTTTGCCTGAGCTTGCATGAGCTCTGAACGCAAATCTCTGTAACCTTTCCAACAAAAGCACTACTACTACTACTACTACTACTACTACTACTACTACTACTACTACTACTACTACTACTACTACTACTACGCCACGCCATTTTGCTGCTCCTCGAGCCGTGCTATTTTCGACATTTCCTTCTCATCCTCTTCCATTTTCGTTTGTATTTTTGGTTTATTTGGGTTATTTGAACCGAGTTGGTTCATTTTGTTATTTTACTTTGACGTCCCATTTGAGTTATTAGTCCTTTTGTGTTCGGGCCTAGCGTGCGGCCGCACCCGTGTGCGACTAGTTTTGCCGCGCCCGATTTGTGGCATATCACAAACTGTTTGACTTCCTTGTTTTTGCTTAATGACCCTTGACTTTCTGTGCTATATTTGCATAGTTTTGGCGATTAAGCCGATAAGTTATTTGCTCAACGTGCATTTGATTATCCTTTTGAGTTAATCATTAGCATACCGGTACGGTCGTGCTAAAATAAGAAAAAGCTCGCGAACGAGCTCATTGATATTTAAAAAAAATAATTTTCATTTTCATTTGACGGGAAATATATCGTAAATAGTAATCATGCCTCTGGATGGTACATGGGCAAGGATGGCCGCTACTACTTCTGGTGCAGGTGGGAACCGCCCTGCCCACCCGTTTAAGACGTTAACAAGGAAGCACGGGGTGAAATGCGAGTTGGGACAAATCACCCAAATAGAGGCCTATGTAAGAGCACTCGCTAGTGTGGTTGATCCAGCAACGATAGTTGCAGCCTCGAAAATATATGGACAAGCTGTGTTCTTTCTTAACTCAGAGGCTGCAGCAAACAAAGCCATTGAGAAAGGCATTAGTGTGGGAGGACTCTTTGTACAAGTCGAGCCACTCTCAAGTCCTGGTACAAGGATAATTATATCTAATATACCTCCTTACCTGCCTGACAATGTCGTGGTGCCTTTCCTGGAACGACTGGGAGTGTTGAGATCACCCATCAAGCCTGTGTCTTTGGGCTGTCATGAGCCCTCCCTACAACATGTGTGGTCTTTTAAAAGACAAGTCTCCATTGAATTGGGAAAGGATGCTGAATGTGAGGGGTCGTTTGTTATTCCTTTTGACGGAAAGAATTCCAGGGTGTTTTATACGACAAACGAACCCCGTTGTTTTGTATGCAAAGCGAAGGAGCACAGGAGAGCAGTCTGCCCCACTATCATTAAAGAGGTTGCAGCTCCTCAACGTCCAGATCAGCCTCGAGAGGATCCCAGCGTCACTGAAGGTATCCTAAGAGAGGCGGCTGCTCCTTTGTGCTCGGGGGCAGTGGCCCCTCAAGAAAGTTCTATACCAGCTTCTCATCCCATCTCTTCCGCTGCCATAAATCAATGGCAGGCAGTGGGAGCAGGGAAGGCAAAGAGAGCACAGAAGAGGAAATCAGAACCCGCAGAGGATGGGACCACGGAACACCCTGGTACAATTGAGGATGACACGGGAAGTAATGTTTCAAAGGGATTTGTAAGGCCGAGTATTCTGAAGGAGAAAAGAGTGGTAACCCAATCTGAAGAAATGGAAGAAGAAGAAGAGGAAACTATTCATGAAACGACAGGATATGGAGAGTCTTCTCTCTCAGATCCACCCAAAGACAGTTTGAAGAATGAACAGGAAGGGAGACCGTCAGGTAGTAAACCCAGCATGGTAAAGATAAACAACCTAGAGGTATCTGACTTGACAGGGCCAAACGATACTGTGATGTTGGTGCTTCTTGGAGGAGACTTTAATTGCACTCTAAACCCCTCCCTTGATCGAATAGGTCAGGAGCCGCATAATCCCTCTGTAAGAATATTACAACAAACCTGTTAAACTTGAGGGATACTTGGCACATACAACACCCCACAGACAGAACATTCAAGTATACGAGTATCAGAGGTGGTCATATATCACAATCCCGGCTCGATAGAATTTACATGTCTCACCGTTGGTGTAAGAGTGTCAGTGACTCCGGCATAAAAGTTGCCCATTTCACAGATCACAACTTGGCCTGGATTAAGTTTTCCCTGGCAGAAACAAGGCGAGGCCCTGGCTTGTGGCACCTGAACAATGCTTTAAGTCAGGATGAAGCATTTTTGTCAATCTTTTTGAATTTTTGGCAAGCCTGGAGGAATAAAAAAGGAGATTTTTGCTCACTTGGATTCTGGTGGGATGTAGGCAAGGTACGATTGAAATTGCTGTGTCAGGAATACTCGTATGGATCGAGCAAAACACTTGGGGTAGGGATCAAAAGACTGGAAGAGGAACTGCTGCACCTTGAGAAGCACCTGTCCACACTTACCTCTACTGAACTGCAGGCATACCAAGAAAAAAAGAGCACCCTTAAAGCATGTAGTCGTGTGAAGCACGAGGGGCGTATGTGCGCTCTCGTTTGCAGTTTTTTTCTGAGGATGAATATGTCCTGAATTATCTCAAAGGGGTGGAAAAACGCAAAGGTCAATTCAGGACTATAGCGAGTGTACTCGCAGAAGATGGTCTCTTGCTCAATGGCTCTGAGGGTGTTCAAAAACGAATTAGAGCCTTTTACGCTCAGCTGTATTCGGCTAAGACCACAGATGCAGGTGCAGGTGGCACTTTGTGGAGTAGTCTTCCTGAAGCCTCTGTAGGAGAACGGGAGCAGCTGGAGACTCCATTATCTCTGGAAGAATTGAAAACTGCCCTGCACAGCCTATCAAGAGATAATTCCCCTGGCATGGATGGCTTATCATGTGAATTCTATACAAAAGTATGGGACTTGGTTGGACCTGATTACCTAAGCGTAGCTCAGGAAGCATGTGATACAGGTATAATGCCCCTTTCTTGGTGTCGAGCGATTCTGGTCTTGATTCCCAAGGAGGGTGACTTGAGAACCTTGAAGAATTACCGCCCTGTGTCTCTGCTGTGTGTGGATTATAAGGTCATGGCTAAAATGTTGTCACTCCGTCTCGGACCAGTCCTGACAAAATTAGTCAGCCCGGACCAATCTTATGCCATTCCAGGCAGGACAATACATGACAACATATCCCTTGTCAGAGACCTGATACAGTATGCGGACATGACTCGGACTGAAGTCGGATTTCTTTCCTTGGATCAGGAGAAAGCCTTTGACCAGATGAACCATGAGTATCTGTTTGAAACCTTGCTAACATTTGGGTTGGGAGGAGATTTGTAGGCATGATTCAGACGTTGTACATGTCGGCAGAATGCCTAGTTAAAGTCAACGGTTTCTTGCTCGCGCCCTTTCCATTTGAGAGAGGAATAAGACAAGGATGTCCCCTGTCCGGCCAATTATATTCCCTGTGTATCGAACCCTTCCTTTTTTTGATGAGAAGAAGGCTAACTGGCATTGTGGTGCCACACAACAGGGTCAACCTCAAACTTTCTGCATATGCAGATGATGTTCTCGTGTTTGCCAGTAATGCAAGGGATATGCAAATAGTTTATGATTGTCAGCAGGTCTATTCAGCAGCATCGTCTGCTACAATCAATTGGAGGAAAAGCTCTGGGCTTCTAATTGGACAAATGCAGGTAAAGGAGTTACCAACACTTTTTCAGAAATTGACCGGGAGTCGCAATGAGCTCAAATATTTGGGGGTGCACTTGTCCACTTCCCATGGGTCCTCACCACTCATTAACTGGAACACTTTAGGGGACAGGATCGAAGCAAAGTTGAGAGACTGGAGTGGACTACTAAAAGTCCTGTCTCTGAGGGGAAAAACACTCCTTATTAAACAGTCTATAATTCCGAAGTTAGTCTTCAGGGTCTCTTGTATAAGCACTCCAGAGGAGTTTCTGGTTAAGATGCAGAGGAAGCTACTGGACTACTTTTGGAATGGTAAACACTGGGTTTCCCTGGGCATTCTGAGCTTGCCTTTTGCAGAAGGTGGACAGTCTTTTCCCTGCCTTCGAAGCCACTACCACGCATCCAGGCTGAAGACCATACAACTTTACCTACATGTGAACCCTGCACCGCAATGGTGCTCACTGGCATCATACTTCTTCAGCAAAGTGCTCAATTTTGGGTACAAAAGGACCTTTTCATCATTATATCTTGGAGCCTGTCTAGTGCTACATTACCTCTTTTTTATCAAGAAATGCTGAAGGCTTGGAATGTAGTCGACGTACAAAGAACAGTTCCTTATCCAGGCAAGGACCTGCTAGAAGAACCGCTCATTCTCAACCCTCTTCTACAGGGCCCAACTCTGGCTTCCTTTTCAGTAAGAAGGAGCCTCTTAGCTGGTAGCATATCCACAGTGGGAGACCTTCTGAACGATGGTAAGAGAAGGCTTATTTTACCCAAGGAACTCGCAGCGAAAATGGGCCTGTGGACAATCAGGATCCCCTCCAGGATACTTGAAGAGGTCAAAAGCTCCTTGCCTCCCGATTGTCTGGAATATCTAGGGAATCCCAAAGAGGGTGATGGATCTGGACAGATGTCCATCGGTAACTCCATGGATTTTAAAATCCGACCACGATGTTGCGAGCTCTCTCAGCCAATACCTGCAAACAATATGAGTAAGACCCCTGGCACAGTGGAAATGTCGTTCTGTGGGCTATCAAGGAAACTATATATACCTGCTAGTGATCCACTCGCTCCATTATATAGCTCTTGCAACCCGACTGGATACTCCATGGCGTGAGATTCCTCCACTTCCTTCGACTGTTCATACATGTTTGGATTCACTCTATCTCTACCCAACACCAAGCATGATGGCAGACTTAAGTTGGAGGTTGCTACATGGCGCACTGAGCTCTGGATCTATGATGCGGCATTTCACTAACTTCCCAGAGGATTGCTGCTTTTGTGGTGAAAGGGAAACTATATTTCACATATACCTTCAATGCCACCGTCTTGAACCAGTGTTCTTACTGATGAAAAATCTTCTCTTGCGCTTCTGGCTTCACTTCTCTCCAACACTTTTTATCATCGGGCACCCGGTAAAGAAACTAAGCAAGTCACGTGATCTCCTTGTTAACTTTATGTTAGCCTGTGGGAAAATGGCAATATATAAAACCTGGAAGGCAAAAATTGAGAGAAATGTGGTGGAACACAGTTCTGTATGTCTGAAGGGCTTAATACGCTCACGCATTATTTCGGAGTGCAAGGCGGCAGAATATAATAACACTGTTCAAAAGTTTAAGGAAACCTGGACTATAATTGATGCACTTTGTACGGTCTCCCCACAAGATACTTTGCTCTTATTTGTATAAATGTGTTATTTGGCATTCTTTTTTTTGGTGTTCTTTGGCGTTCTTTTACCTTCCCCTTATCTGTCTTGGTAGTGCTTTCTCTTCAAAATGCTCTTCCTTGTCTACTGTAGTTCAAACCATGGACTTGCAGAGATGAGGAATTGAGCGACATTAAACTTGGAACATATGTTTGCCTGAGCTTGCATGAGCTCTGAACGCAAATCTCTATAACCTTTCCAACAAAAGCACTACTACAACTACTACTACGTCACCTCACGCTGTGCCACGCCATTTTGCTGCTCCTCGAGCTGTGATACTTTTCGACATTTCCTTCTCATCCTCCTCCGTTTTCGTTTGTATTTTTGTTTTGTTTTGGTTATCTGAACCGAGTTGGTTCATTTTATTACTTTATTTTGACGTTCCGTTTGATTTAATCCGTCCTTTTGTGTTCAGGCCTAGCCGCGGCGTGCGGCCGCGCCCGTGTGGGACTAGTTACGCCTTATTGCAGCGTTATCGTTAAAGTACTTAGCGATCCTTTTGTTCTTTGGTTTAATCATCATTTAGTGTGCCGAATTTGCAGAGTGGTGAGTGGGTGTGTGAGTGAGTGTTATTTGAGTAATAACGTGTTTTTGTAGCCTTGGTTCTAAGAGAGACAATTAATTATTTTTGAATCATGCCAATGCATACTGAATAGGCTGCTGTCACTGCGACCACCTCTGGTGCAGGTGTGGGGAAAAAGCACACCCGTTTCAGTCTGTGACAAGGAAACATGGCGTGAGATGCGAGTTGGGACAAACTACCCAAATGGAAGCGTATGTGAGTCCAAGGTCCATTGTGGTTGGTTCATCAGTAATAGTTGCAGCCTCTAAAATGTATGGAAGAGCTGTGTTCTTCCTTAAATCCGAGGCTGCAGCGAATAAGGTGATAGAGAAAGGCATTGTTGTAGGAGGGTTGTTTGTCCAAGTAGAACCACTTTTGAGCCTTGGAACACCAATCATACTTTCTAGCATGCCGCCATTTATTGCTGATCATGTGGCTGTGCCATTCTTGGAGCGATTGGGGGTGCTATGGTCATACATTAGGCCTGTGCCTCTCGGATGTTATGAGCCTGCACTACCTCATATCTTGTCTTTTAAAGACAAGTTTCCATTGAACTGTACAATGAACGGAATTGGAGGGATCCTTTGTCATTCCGTTTGAAGGCAAGAATTATAAGGTCTTTAATATTACTAATGAGCCTTGTTGTCAAATTTGTAAGGCAAAGGATCACCTGAGAGCAGACTGTCCCACTGTCTTAAAGAAAGTGTTTGCTCCTCAGAGCCTTGAACAGCAAAAGGGAAATGAGAGTATCACTCCAGGTATCAGTAAAGAAGTATCTGCTCCTCGATGTCCAGAAGAGTTGGAGGAAGAGGAACGTAGTATTCAGAGGTTTCTGTGCCGTGTCCTGGCCCTAGCTTACCCTCAGACATAGACCAATGGCAAAATGGTAAAGTTAGGGAAAGGGAAAAGAGCACAGAAGAGAAAATCGGAGCCAGAAGATGAGGGGAATGGTGATGATGTTGAAACTTCTGAAGATACAACTGATAAGGGCATGGCAAAACGATCAACAAAGTCCGGTGCTCAGAAAAAAATAGAGATCGTCACAGAACCTGAACAAATGGAAGAAGAAATAGGTACTCATCAAGTACCAGAACATGAATGTGATCGGCTGACAAGTGCAGCTAATGGCCTGCCAAAGAGTGAACAGAGAAGCAACATACAGTCACGTGAAAAAGTAAGTACACCCCATGTAAAGTTTTGACTTTTTCAACATATTTCAACATACAGCTATTTGATCTTCATTTCAACAATATTGATAGATAAGGTGATATAATATAACAAATATCATGAAACATTTACATTTTGTAGTCCATTGTATAATTTAAATAAACATAAATGCAAATTTCGCATGTGGAAAAAGTAAGTACACCCTTGGCTCTAATAGGTGGTATTGCCACTTTGGCAGGAACAACCTCAAGTAGGCGTTTCCTATAACTGTCTACCAGTCTCTGAACGTCAACTGGGAGAAATTTTTGCCCACTCCTCCATGTAGAATTCTTTCAGCTGTGCGATGTTTGAGGGGTTTCTTGAATGCACAGCTCGTTTCAAATCCCCCCACAACATCTCGATGGGATTTAGATCTGGGCTTTGACTTGGCCATTCCAGAACCCTCCATTTCTTTCTTTTCAGCCATTCCTTGGTGGATTTACTGGTATGTTTAGGGTCATTGTCATGTTGCAAGGTCCACCCTCGTTTGAGCTTCAACTTTCCGACAGATGGCCTCACATTATCCTCAAGCACCCTCTGGTACAATGAAGAATTCATAAAGGATTCTATGATGGTGAGCTGCCCAGGCCCTGATGTAGCAAAGCTGCCCCAAACCATAATATTTACACCACCATGCTTTGCAGTTGGTATCAGGTTCTTGTGGTCAAATGCTGTCTTTGGTTTTCGCCAAACATGTCTTCTGGTACTGTGGCCAAATAGCTCTACTTTTGACTCATCTGTCCAGAGCACATTGTTCCAGAAGTGCTGGTCTTTGCCAAGGTGTTCATTGACAAACTTTAGTCTTGCCCTGATGTTCTTTCTCGAAAGGCAAAGGTTTCCTCCTGGCACACCTCCCATGTAGATCAAATTTGTGCAGCCTCTTTCTAATGGCAGACTCGTGCATTTTGACATCAACAGTGGTAAGAGCTACATGTAGGTCCCGTGATGACATTCTGGGGTTCTTAGAGACTTCTTTCAGCATCTTGCGGTCTGCTCTCAGGCTGAACTTGCTGGGACGGCCTGGCCTGAACAAGTTGGCAGTTGTTTGGAATCTTCTCCACTTGTAGATGATCTTCAGTATAGTCAAGTGATTGATTTCAAATTGTTTGGAGATCTTTTTAAATCCCTTCCCAGACTTGTAAGCATCTATAACCTTCTTTCTGAAGGCCTCAGAGAGCTATTTTGATCTAGGCATGGTGACGCCGCACACTTCAACAACAAAGAGCAAACCAAACTAAATGTCTGAGGTTTAAATAAGACAGGTTCCTCCAAGATCCTCTCTAACGATGTTTTAATCATTTGCACCTGAGCTGGTGCACCTGATTCTAATTTTAGGTATTTGAAGTAGTGATAAATGTAGGGGTGTACTTACTTTTTCCACATGCGAAATTTCCATTTATGTTTATTTAAATTATACAATGGACTACAAAATGTAAATGTTTCATGATATTTGTTATATTATATCACCTTTATCTATCAATATTGTTGAAATGAAGATCAAATAGCTGTATGTTGAAATATGTTGAAAAAGTCAAAACTTTACATGGGGTGTGCTTACTTTTTCACGTGACTGTACGTCCTGTGGGGTGGCTATCCTCTTTTCATCATCCTTCAAAGCCGATACACTTGTGATAAATGAGGTCAGTTTAGGCCGTTTGTTTCATGTGAAAATACGGTTTGAGGATGTTGTCATTAACCTCGTGAACGTTTATGCGCCATGTGTTGGAGCCTGGAGAGTGCGTTTCTTTGACCACATGTGGAGATTTATGCTTACATTACCTGACGAAGAATTTGTAATTATTGGAGGTGACTTTAACTGCACTCTCTATCCCTCACTCGATCGTGTGGGTCAAGAGTCGCATGGTCCTTCGGCTAAAGCTTTACAAGAAACAACAAGAAAGAGCAATCAGATATTGAAAACCATCGCCTGGATGTATTTTCAGTGGTTTTTAAGGCGTTTGTGTTAAAACAAATATGGAGGCCTAACCACGTGACTGATTACGTCATCATTATTTATTTCTCCACTAATTTATTCCTAGATTATGCTCAAGAAATTTCATCTTGATCGGATGAAGTTTTGTACTTGTCAAATTATTACATCATAATGGAGACATCTATGACATCATCATTAACAGATGTTATTCCACATGGAGAGTTCTTTACAATGAGCCGTGTCTCAATTTTTTCTATGCAGTGCTTTCAGAGATTATCGAGGTGCAAATGTTTTCGGTTTTTCCAAGATAGCTGTGGAACCACGTGACCGATGACATTTTTTTTTCTCCACCTATTTATGCCTGCATGACGCTCAAGAAATTTCATCTTAATATGATGAAGTTTTGTACTTGTCGAATTATGACGTCTTAATGGAGGCACCTATGCCATCATCATTAACATATTTTATTCCCCATGGAGAGTTCTTTACAATGAGCACGATCTCAATTTTTATATTCAGCGCTTTCAGAGATATAGAGGTGCAAAAATTTTCGGTTTTTCCAAGATGGCGGCCGAAACACGTTACCTATGACGTCATAATTATCATTAAAAAAATTACACAGGTGGAGTTGCACCAACGGTGAAAAATTCCTGTCAATCGGTCCAACAGTTGCAGGGCAAATCATATTTACCTTCGCAAAAGCGGAAGGTTATGTTTTGATCGCTGTGTATTTATTTGTATGTCTGTGTGTGTGTGTGTGTGTATGTTATTCGCATAACTCAAAAAGTATTCAACCGAATTGCATGAAATTTGGTGGGATGATTGGTTATTATACGGGACACATTTGATTAGATTTTGGGAGCAATCGGGTCAAAGGTCAGGGGGGTCACGACCTTGCAAAATGTGCGTTTTTTGTCATAACTCGGTCAATTCTTATCCGATTTGCATGAAATCAGCACCAAACTGTTCACTGTTCTGTTCCCTACACTCCCATGCCAAGTACAGATCAGTAGCTGCGGCGAAGGTATGCGCTCTACCGAGTGCCCGTTCTAGTTATTCTCTGCGGACAGACAAACAAACATGAAAAATCACTCGTAGAGTGACACTTGGCAAAACAGAACAAAGTAGAATGGCACTCAGTAGAGCAGCCTTTTGTCCTCAAAAATAGTTGGTGATTGAATTCAGTTGACCAATATGAAAATCCTATTCAAATTTCAAGTCAATCGGATGAAAATTGAAGATTTTAGAAATTCGAAAAAAAAGTGGTTGACCTTTGGCATATGTGGACCTTTTGGACTACGCTGATCTCAAAAATAGTCGGTGGTTGAATTCAGTTAGCCGACATGTAAATCCTATTCAAATTTCAAGTCGTCAATCGGATGAAAATTAAGGATTTTAGAAATTTGAAATTGTTGTTGACCTTTGGCCTATGTTGACCTTTTGGCCTATGATGATCTCAAAAATAGTTGGTGGTTGAATTCAGTTTGCTGATTTGTAAATCCCATTCAAATTTCAAGTCAATTGGATTAAAATTGAGGATTTTAGAAATTTGAAAAAAGTGGTTGACCTTTGACCTATGTTGACCTTTTGGCCTAAGCTGATCTCAAAAATTGTTGGTGATTGAATTCAGTTAGCCGATATGAAAATCACATTCAAATTTCAAGTCAATCGGATTAAAATTGAGGATTTTAGAAATTTGAAAAAAAGTCATTGACCTTTGGCCTATGCTGACCTTTTGACCTTTTGACGTCAAAAATATATATAATTTTGTCGGGCCACAAACTCTACCATTTGGTGAAGTTTCGTGAAGATCAGTTTACAATTGTGACCTGTAGGCAAGTATAAGTAAGCGGACAGACAAACACACACACAAACCAGAGTGATAAACATACTTGCAAAATTTATTTATTTATTTTGCTAAGTAACAAACGGACTCAAATGCAATACCCTCTCCTCAGGCGAGGGTAATAATGCAGTTAAACCTGAGAGACAATTGGCACGTACAGCACCCCACAGACAGGTCATTTACTTACATACACTACCATCAAGGGTGGCCATATCTCGCAATCCCGACTAGACAGAATCTATCTGTCTTATCGTTCGTACAGGAATATCAGTGACTGCGGTATCAAATTCGCACATTTTACAGATCATAATCTGGTCTGGATAAAGCTTTCTCTTGCTGAGACAAGGCGCGGTACTTGTCTCTGGCACTTCAACAATGCCTTAGTTCACGATGAAGGTTTTCTTTCAGTATTTCATAACTTTTGGCAGGCGTGGAGAAACAGAAAAGGAGATTTCTGCTCGCTTGGATTCTGGTGGGATGTGGGGAAGGTGTGGCTGAAATTGTTGTGCCAGCAGTACTCATACGGAACGAGCCAAACATTTGGGATGGAGATAAGGAGGCTAGAAGAGGAGCTGTTGCATATCTCAAGCGTCGCCTGACAACAATTACCCCTGCTGAATTGCATAGGTATGAAGGAAAAAATAACACCCTGAAAGTGTGGAGCAGTATGAAGGCCAGGGAAGCGTATGTGCGCTCGCGGTTGAAGCTACTATTCGAAGAGGAATACTCCCTGAGATATATTAAAGCTTTGGTGTTGGCTTAGCGGTTAGGGTGCCGGCTTGGGATCCTAGGATCCTGGGTTCGAATCTCGATCGATCACTGAATTAACGCCAAGGGGGTTGACTCAGCCTGTCATCCTTCCGAGGTCGGCAAATTGAGTACCAGCTTGCTGGGATGAATGATCCCGGTGTGTACCCCGGTTTAGAATAGGTACCGTATCCCTGCGCATCGTAAGAGGCGACCAAGGGTTGGCGTCAGGAAGGGCATCCGGCCATAAAAACATTGCCTCAAACAGGGAACCATGATTGTCATGGGGCTCGCAAGGCTAACCCCCGCTCCAGCGGGGAAAATGGCCTTAAAACGATCATTCATTCATTCATTCATATATTAAAGCTTTGGAAAAACGCCAGGGTCGATCTAAAACTATTGCAGTGTTCTGGCTGAAGGTGGCTCGGTGCTTGATAATATTGCAGAAGTGTTCATGAACAAATTCGAGCCTTTTATGTGCAGTTGTACTTGGGGGAAAGTGTGGATGCTAATGCTTGTGGAACTTTGTGGAATAGCCTCCCAGTGGCTGCTCCAGAGGATCAAGAACGGCTAGGGGCTCCTTTGACTCTGGAGGAATTTACAACTGCTCTTCAGAGTCTGTTGGTAGATAAGTCCCCTGGAATTGATGGCCTATCTTGCGAGTTCTACAAAAAAGTCTGGGATCTGATTGGACATGACGACCTAAGCATAGCCCAGGAAGCATGTGATGCAGGCCAAATGCCACAGTCTTGGCGCCGAGCAACCTGCTTTGATTCCTTAGGAGGGAGACTTGAGAGATATGAGGAACTATCGCCCGGTGTCTCTGTTATGCGTGGACAACAAAATAATGGCAAAAGTGTTGTCAAATCGTCTGGGACCTGTGTTGACAAAATTAGTGGTCTCTGACCAGTCATATGCTCTCCCTGGCACAACAATATACAATATATGACAATGTATATATATATACAGTCACGTGAAAAAGTAAGTACACCCCATGTAAAGTTTTGACTTTTTCAACATATTTCAACATACAGCTATTTGATCTTCATTTCAACAATATTGATAGATAAAGGTGATATAATATAACAAATATCATGAAACATTTACATTTTGTAGTCCATTGTATAATATAAATAAACATAAATGCAAATTTCGCATGTGGAAAAAGTAAGTACACCTCTACATTTATCACTACTTCAAATATCTAAAATTAGAATCAGGTGCGCCAGCTCAGGTGCAAATGATTAGAACATCGTATTGTTAGAGAGGATCTTGGAGGAACCTTTCTTATTTAAACCTCAGACATTTAGTTTGGTTTGCTCTTTGTTGTTGAAGTGTGTGGCGTCACCATGCCTAGATCAAAAGAGATCTCTGAGGCCTTCAGAAAGAAGGTTATAGATGCCTACGAGTCCGGGAAGGGATTTAAAAATATCTCCAAACAAATTGAAATCAATCATTCGACTGTCCGGAAGATCATCTACAAGTGGGGAAGTTTCCAAACAACTGCCAACTTGTTCAGGCCAGGCCGTCCCAGAAAGTTCAGCCCGAGAGCAGACAGCAAGATGCTGAAATAAGTCTCTAAGAACCCCAGAATGTCATCACGGGACCTACAGGTAGC
Organism: Myxine glutinosa; assembly: GCF_964187855.1. Lineage (NCBI taxonomy): Eukaryota > Metazoa > Chordata > Myxini > Myxiniformes > Myxinidae > Myxine > Myxine glutinosa. Next base: position 174,929,580 of record NC_136264.1, read on the forward strand.
TCTTGCCACTGTTGATGTCAAAGTGCATGAGTCTACCATTAGAAAGAGGCTGCACAAATTTGATCTACATGGGAGGTGTGCCAGGAGGAAACCAATGCTATCTAGATAGAACATCAGGGCAAGACTAAAGTTTGCCAATGAACACCGAGGCAAAGCCCAGCACTTCTGGAACAATGTGCTCTGGACAGATGAGTCAAAGGTAGCGCTATTTGGCCACAGTACCAGAAGACATGTTTGGCGAAAACCAAAAACAGCATTTGACCACAACAACCTGATACCAACTGTAAAGCATGGTGGTGGAAATATTATGGTTTGGGGCAGCTTTGCTGCATCAGGGCCTGGGCAGCTCACCATCATAGAATCCACTATGAATTCTTCATTGTACCAGAGGGTGCTTGAGGATAATGTGAGGCCATCTGTCGGAAAGTTGAAGCTCAACCGAAGGTGGACCTTGAAACATGACAATGACCCTAAACATACCAGTAAATCCACCAAGGAATGGCTGAAAAGAAAGAAATGGAGGGTTCTGGAATGGCCAAGTCAAAGCCCAGATCTAAATCCCATCGAGATGTTGTGGGGGGGATTTGAAATGAGCTGTGCATGGAAGAAACCCCTCAAACATCGCACAGCTGAAAGAATTCTGCATGGAGGAGTGGGCAAAAATTTCTCCCAGTCGATGTCAGAGACTGGTCGACAGTTATAAGAAATGCCTAGTTGAGGTTGTTTCTGCCAAAGGGGGCAATACCACCTATTGGAGCCAAGGGTGTACTTACTTTTTCCACATGCGAAATTTGCATTTATGTTTATTTAAATTATACAATGGACTACAAAATGTAAATGTTTCATGATATTTGTTATATTATATAACCTTTATCTCTCAATATTGTTGAAATGAAGATCAAATAGCTGTATGTTGAAATATGTTGAAAAAGTCAAAACTTTACATGGGGTGTACTTACTTTTTCACGTGACTCTGTATGTATATATATATATATATATATATATATATATATATATGTATATATATATCTGGTCAGGGACTTGATACACTATGCGGACATGACTGCAGCTCAAATCGGGCTCCTCTCTTTAGATCAGAGAAAGCATTTGACCTAGTGAACCATGACTACCTCTTTGAGACCTTGCTATCCTTCGGGTTAAGGAGGATTTGTATGTATGCTTCAGACACTTTGCACTTCTGCAGAGTGCCTCATTAAAGTTAATGGTTTCTTACTCGCACCTCTTCCTTTTGAGAGTGGAATAAGGCAAGGATGTCCTCTGTCTGGCCAGCTATATTCCTTGTGTATTGAGCCTTTTCTCTGTCTGATGAGGCGAAGGTTAACTTGCTTCATGGTACCGGGCTGTAATAGTCCCTTCTTTCTTTCTGCTTATGCTGATGTTCTCGTGTTTGTGGGAAGTGCAAGAGACATGCAAACAGTTTATGACTGTCAGCAAATCTACTCGGCAGCATCATCTGCTCAAATAAACTGGCAGAAGACCTCTGGACTACTGGTTGGAAAAAATGCACATTGGCAAACTCCCTATGCTGCTTCAGCAATTAACATGGAGTCACCAGGAACTCAAACATTTGGGGGTCTGTTTGTCAATCTCTCATAATGGCTCATCAATTCGCAATTGGAGCACTCTATAAGGGAAAATGCAAGTGCACCTGAGAGACTGGAATGGATTAAGGAGCCTATCTTTACATGGGAGAACTCTTTTACTGAAAAAATTTGTCCTTCCCAAACTGTTGTTCAGGCTTTCTTGCATAAGTGTTCCTGATTGGTTTCTGGCAAAGATGCAAAGGAAGTTGGTGGACTGCTTTTGGCATGGAAAGCATTGGGTATCTCTGGGAATCCTGAACGTGCCTCTTGCTGAAGGTGGACAGGGCTTACACTGCCTTCAAAGTCACTTTTACACCTTCAGGCTACAGGCAATTAAATGATACTATTATGCCTGGGGGTAAAGCAATATCTCGAGCCAGATAGATCTGTGTAGGTAGGTATTCGACTGTCGCGATAGGGAATCTACCTTGTAATAAGTTCTGTTAGTCCGATTTGTCTGTTGAGATGTATACTTGTGAACATACCAGGATGTTCGTGTGGTAAGTAGTTAGGGGTTAAGAATAACGCCCCTGTGTGTCACACCTGGTAGCCAAACCGTTGTCCCGTATGGCAATGCACCCATGTAGACACTTAGTTAGGTCCCTAGCACAACACTAAATAATTCCCTTCCCTGACAAGACTTTGGAAGAGAACAGGCAAAAGGAAACCAAGCCAGGAAGTCAGAGCAGGGCACCGCCGGGTGGCCGGCGCCAACTACACCTCCAGCAGGCCTAGCCACATCGCATAGCACGAGCTATCACCACGCTACGGTCCTGTGATTGGTCAGCATGCTAGGCGCGAACCTCCAGCCAACGAGTGCGAGAGGCGCGAAGCTGGAAGGTTCGGTGGAAGTCGCTGGTTGGTAGTGCGCCAAGGCTGACGTCACCGGCAAGGTTATATCAGCATGCGCCGAATGACATTTTAGAGAGAAAGCACATCCGGTTCTTGTTTGCGCAGCCCTTCCTCTTGGAGACCCAGCTCTTCATGTTTGGACATCATTCGCTCTTCGTGCTTGCTCTTGGAGATCCAGCAGTTCATCTTGCATGTCCTTCCCTGGCTGTCGTGTGCGATCGGTGCTTCTGAAGCTTGGAGTGGTGTACAGACCTCGCGGGCGTTGGCTCGCCATCTGCATGTGCTTGGAGCGGTGCTCAGTGCTGTGGTGCTGGAGCGATGGACCTCGTGGGTGCATCGGGGCCGAACGGAGCCATGGTGGACGGCAGACAAGACAAGACGAGGGACAGATAAGGCCGCACGCACCATTTTACATTTTACATGACGAGACAATTCTTTTCCTTTAATCCATTCCCCTGTTTGTATTTGAGGTCTGGTGTGTGGGATCCCGATTTAGTTTATTTTATTATCGTCGCGTTCTTTGTCTCGGGTTCCGTGGAATAAATCTCTATTTTTGTACATTTTACTTTGGTTGTTCGTTTGAGTTAATTTCCCCACAGGATCGAAGCCGCTGTCGGCGCACTCCAGGTAAGTGCTTTTGCTGCAGCCTTCCATTTCCCTTCTTCCTCCCGCGTTTTCTAGCCGAATCAGAGTTAGTCATCGCCTCAGTTAAAGCCATTCTGGTCCATCCGCGAGCCCTGGTGTTAACCGCAGGGTTCGCACGACAATACCTTTATGCGAACCCAACATCACAATGGTGCACGCTGGCATCATACTTTTTCAGTAAAGTGCTCGGCCTAGGGTATAAAAGGCAAATTTTCGGTATCAAATGCAAAAACATTTCCAGTGACCCATTGTCTTCTTTTTATCAGGAAATGCTGAAGGCCTGGTATACAATTGAAATGACTAGAACAAGTGGTCCCCACCCAGGGAAAGACCTGCTGGAAGATCCGCTTTTCTTGAACCCTCTACCACAAGCCCCACTGTTCCATCAGTGCAAGGAGAAAACTCTTGTTGAAAAATATATGCACAGTGGGCGATCTCCTAAAGGATGGGAAGAATGGCATTCTCTCACCAGAGGAACTTGCAGCAAAGGTAGACCTGCAGACAATAAGAGTTCTGTTTTGGATACTCCAAGAGTTTAAAAATTCACTGCCTCCTGATTGCCTGGATTACCTGGAGAAGCCTTACGAAGGTGAGGAAGCTATGTAGGTTTGCCCTCCTATTTCCTTGGCTTTTACAATGAAACCGCATGGATGCGATCTTTTCCTTGTGCCACCTCCGCATAATATGAGCAAGGTCTCTGGCATGGCTGGGGTGTCCTTCTGTGACACATCAAGGAAGGAAATATATGGACGAGTAATCCACTCACTCCAGTTTGTTGCGTTAGTAATTTGCATGGACACTCCATGGCGTGAGGTTCTTCTGCCTCCCGTGCCCGTCCATCCAAGTTGGGAATCTTTATCTCTACCCAGCACCAAGGGTGGTTGGGGACCTTAAGTTGTTGGCTCCTTCATGGGGCACTAAGTTCTGGAGTTCTCCTGCAACACTTCACAAACACTCCTCGTGGATATTGCTTCTGTGGGCAAGCAGAAACCATTTATCACATATACCTGCAATGCCCGCGTCTTCAACCAGTGTTTTTGCTGGTGAAAAACCTGCTCTTGCGTTTTTGGCTTCATTTCTCCAAAACACTTTTTATTTTTGGTCACCCGGTGAAGAAAGAGAGTCGATCACGGGATCTCTTGGTTAACTTTGTTTTGGCATCTGCAAAACTTGCAATGTATATAAAACTAGAAAGTGCAAGATTGAAAGCAATTTCGTGCAGTGTAGTTTTGTATGCCTGGGAATTTTGCTGCGTTCATGGATCACTTTGGAGTTTAAGGTGGCACAATATTCCCGATCTATCGGGAGTTTTATAGAAGTTTGGACAGTACATAATGCACTTTGTAGTGTTTCCCCACAAGGTACTTTGCTCTTATTTGTATAAAGGTGTTCTTTTAGGTTTTTTGGTGTTCTTTTAACTCTCCATCTGTCTTGCTAGTGCTTTCTCTTTAAAATGCTCTCCCTTGTCTACTGCAGTTCAAACCATGGACTTGCAGGGAGGAGGAAGTTGAGCGACATCAAACAGGAAACTTATGTTTGCCTGAACTTTCCTGAGTCCTGAGCGAAAACCTCTATTGTCTATCCAACAAAACTACAACTACAACTACTACTACTACTACTCCAGAAAGGCAAAGACTAAAAGTGATGTGGTGAAGCATAGTTTTGCATGGCTGAAAACTTTATTATGATGACGTATCACTTTGTAAGGTGACACAATATTTCCATACTATTGGAAAGTTTAAAGAAATTCGGACCACAAATGATGCACGTTGCAGTATTCCCAACAAAGGTACTTTGATTTTACTTGCCTGATTAATTAGCCCCCGTTGGACTTGGTCTGAAACGGGGCTTATTGATTGGGTCTTGTCCATCCGTAACCATATCTCGGAGATGTATGGACCAATTTTGTTCAAACTTTACAGAAAGACAACACATGATAGCATACAGATGCACGTCAGTTTGTTTCACGATGTGATCAAAGATTTATTATCTTGCCAAAACGAAGTTTTTGCAAGATGTATTAGTCAGCTTGTTACTTGCCGGAAAAAATTTTCCGGCAAGTATGTTGATCTGTTCGTTTGTTACTTGCCGGAAAATTTTCCGGCAAGTATGTTGATCTGTTCGTTTGTCTGTTTGTCTGTTTGTCTGTTTGTCTGTTTGTCTGTTTGTCTGTTTGCAGCACTGCGTCTACACCGTTGCACGGAGAATCGCCAAACTTTGCACACATATTGGTCTTGCCCTGGAATAGACTGTGCCCAATTGATGACGTCATCGGTGACGTGTTTCGGCCGCCATCTTGGAAAAACCGAAAAACTTTGCACCTCTATATCTCCGAAAGTACTGTACAGAAAAAATTGAGACATGGCTCATTGTAAAGAACTCTCCATGGGGAATAAAATATGTTTATGATGACGTCATATGTCACGTGGTCGGCCGCCATCTTGGAAAAACGGCAAAACTTTGCACCGCTATATCTCCAAAAGTGCTGAACAGAAAAAATTGAGACATGGCTCATTGTAAAGAACTCTCCATGGGTAATAAAATATGTTAATGATGACGTCATCAGTCACGTGGTTCGGCCGCCATCTTGGAAAATGGCAAAATTTTGCACCACTATATCTCCAAAAGTGCTGAACAGAAAAAATTGAGCTCATTGTAAAGAACTCTCCATGGGGAATAAAATGTTAGTGATGACGTCATTGGTCACGTGGTTCGGCCGCCATCTTGGAAAAAGTTTGCAACTCTATATCTCCGAAAGTGCTGAACAGAAAAAATTGAGACATGGCTCATTGTAAAGAACTCTCCATGGGGAATAAAATATGTTAATGATGACGTCATCAGTCACGTGGTTCGGCCGCCATCTTGGAAAAACCTAAAAACTTTGCACCTCCATATCTCTGAAAGTACTGAATAGAAAAAATTGAGACATGGCTCATTGTAAAGAACTCTTGATGGGGAATAAAATATGTTAATGATGACGTCATCAGTTACGTAGTTCGGCCGCCATCTTGGAAAAACCGAAAAACCTACCACCTCCATATCTCCCAAAGTGCTGAATAGAAAAAATTGAGATGTGACTCATTGTAAAGAACTCTCCATGGGGAATAAAATATGTTAATGATGACGTCATAGGTAACGTGGTTCGGCCGCCATCTTGGAAAAACCGAAAAACGTTGCACCTCCATATCTCCAAAAGTGCTGAACAGAAAAAATTGAGACATGGCTCATTGTAAAGAACTCTCCATGGGGAATAAAATATGTTAATGATGATGTCATATGTCACGTGGTCGGCCGCCATCTTGGAAAAACGGCAAAACTTTGCACCACTATATTTCCAAAAGTGCTGAACAGAAAAAATTGAGACATGGCTCATTGTAAAGAACTCTCCATGGGGAATAAAATATGTAAATGATGACGTCATCAGTCACGTGGTTCGGTCGCCATCTTGGAAAAACGGCAAAACGTTGCGCCACTATATCTCCAAAAGTGCTGAACAGAAAAAATTGAGACATGGCTCATTGTAAAGAACTCTCCATGGGGAATAAAATATGTTAATGATGACGTCATATGTCACGTGGTCGGCCGCCATTTTGGAAAAACGGCAAAACTTTGCACCACTATATCTCCAAAAGTGCTGAACAGAAAAAATTGAGACATGGTTCATTGTAAAGAACTCTCCATGGGGAATAAAATATGTTAATGATGACGTCATCAGGCACGTGGTCGGCCGCCATCTTGGAAAAACCGAAAAACCTAGCACCTCCATATCTCCGAAAGTGCTGAATATAAAAAATTGAGACGTGGCTCATTGTAAAGAACTCTCCATGGGGAATAAAATATGTTAATGATGACGTCATCGGTCACGTGGTTCGGCCGCCATCTTGGAAAAACCGAAAAACTCTGCACCTCCACATCTCCAAAAGTACTGAATAGAAAAAATTGAGGCATGGCTCATTTTAAAGAACTCTCCATGGGGAATAAAATATGTTAATGATGACGTCATCTATCACGTGGTTCAGCCGCCATATTTGTTCTAAATGGCCGATAAAAAAGTACATTCCGGCAAGTCCTCGGTCTCTGACCGATTTTTCATCTGTTTGTCTGTCTGTCTGTCTGTCTGTCTGTTTGTCTGTCTGTTTGCAGCACTGCGTCTACACCGTTGCACGTAGAATCGCCAAACTTTGCACACATATTGGTCTTGCCCTGGAATAGACTGTGCCCAATTGATGACGTCATCGGTCACGTGATTCGGCCGCCATCTTGGAAAAACCGAAAAAATTTGCACCTCCATATCTCCGAAAGTGCTGAATAGAAAAAATTGAGACATGGCTCATTGTAAAGAACTCTCCATGTGGAATAAATTATGTTCATGATGACGTCATCGGTAACGTGGTTCGGCCGCCATCTTGGAAAACCTGAAAAACTTTGCACCTCCACATCTCCGAAAGTGCTTAATAGAAAAAATTGAGACATGGCTCATTGTAAAGAACTCTCCACGGGGAATAAAATATGTTAATGATGACATCATAGGTCACGTGGTTCGGCCGCCATCTTGGAAAAACCGAAAAACTTTGCACCACTATATCTCCAAAAGTGCTGAACAGAAAAAATTGAGACATGGCTCATTGTAAAGAACTCTCCATGGGGAATAAAATATGTTAATGATGACGTCATCAGTCACGTGGTCGGCCGCCATCTTGGAAAAACGGCAAAACTTTGTACCACGAAATCTCCAAAAGTGCTGAACAGAAAAAATTGAGACATGGCTCATTGTAAAGAACTCTCCATGGGGAATAAAATATGTTAATGATGATGTCATATGTCACGTGGTCGGCCGCCATCTTGGAAAAACGGCAAAACTTTGCACCACTATATCTCCAAAAGTGCTGAACAGAAAAAATTGAGACATGGCTCATTGTAAAGACTTCTCCATGGGGAATAAAATTTGTTAATGCTGACGTCATATGTCACGTGGTTCGGCCGCCATCTTGGAAAAACCGAAACCTCCACATCTCCGAAAGTGCTGAACAGAAAAAATTGAGACATGGCTCATTGAAAAGTACTCTCCATGGGGAATAAAATATGTTAATGATGACGTCATCGGTCACGTGGTTTGGCCGCCATATTTGTCCTAAATGGCCAATAAAAAAGTACATTCCGGCAAGTCCTCGGTCTCTGACCGATTTTTCATATGTTTGTTTGTTTGTTTTTTTGTTTTTTTGTTTTTTTGTTTGTGGTTAATCATTTTTTTTCACGTTTAGATCACTCTGTAGACCACAGTTATTATTGGAAACTCCTGTAACTTCGCATATCAGAGTCCTATAGAGATACCCTTCAGCACACAAAATTTTGAAGGTCAAGGTCAAAGGTCAAGGTCACTTTGCGGTCAATCATGGAGGTCAACGAAACCCTTATTTTTTGAGTAACTTTGATCGGATCGTCTCCAAACTTCATGGGAATCTAGTATATGGTCCGGCGCTCAGCTGATTAGTTTTTGGTGGCGATCGGCCTTGACCTTCATGGTTAGCGCTGGAGGTCGAAAATTATTGACCCCAAGGTCAAATTTTGAAATCGTAGGTACCATATCGAGTAATACCTCATATGAATGCCCTTGATGAGTGCTTCCCAGATCTGTAAACAGTTTGACGCTATGACGTCATTTGATGACGTCATGACGAAAAAACGGAATTTTCACATTTTGGCAAGATACGGTTCACCCTGTGGGTGACATATGTTTTTATTTTTTTATTTTTTTTGTATACTGAATCGAGGCTCGTGAAAGAGCTGACATTTACTTCACAAACAAATCAATCAGACAAACAAAATATATAAAAAGAGGGAGCGGAAGACAAGAGAAGGGGAATCACACAAACACTTGAGAGCACACAACATTTAAGAGCAGGGAGATGTGTGGGAGGGAGAGGGCTTGGGGGGAGGGAAGATAGGCGACTGGCGGCTATTTTAGTTGGAAAAAAAAACCCAATGTTGAACACGTCCTCAACCATTTGTCGGACATGCATTTACCGATGTTGTTCAAACTTGAAAGACAGATAAGGAATGAACGGTGGGTTACATAGGCCCGTCATTTTCTTTCGAAACCAGATCCAAGATGGCCGACTGGCAAACATTTTGTTACTTAAGTGGGTCCCCAACAATTTATGGGACATGCATCGTCCGATTTTGTTCAAACTTGGCAAAAGCATAGTACACGATGGCATACACATGCACCTCACTTTCTTTTGTGATCTGATCAAAGATGCCCCACTGGTAGACTGCCAGCCATTTTAGTTGTCAAAAAACCCAGTATTGAACACGTCCTCGACCATTTCTCAGACATTCATTTACTGATCTTGTTCAAACTTGGCACACAGATAAAAAATGATGGCTTACATATGCACTTCATTTTGTTTTGAGATAAGATCCAAGATGGCCGACTGGTGGGCATTGTGTTACTTAAACGTGTCCCCAACCACTTCTCGGACATGCATGGACTGATGTTGTTCAAACTTAGCACAAAGGCGATACATGAGAGTATACATATGCAGAAGATTTTGTTTTGTAATCCGACCAAAGATGGCCTTTATAGACTGGCAGTCTTTAATTCAGTACAGCAAAATTACTAAAATCACAGGGCTCTGACATTTTCTATCTTTTTCTCCTTGTAGTGCAGCAGATTAACACAAAAATTGTGCATTTTATGAGAAAAGCATGAAATTTTTAACATAGTTAGTGCATACCATAAGGTTTATTTTCAGATGTGGAGGGAAGTCAGATTTGACCTCTGAGGACCGTGAGAGGTCAAATCCAATATGGCCGCCAGTCCACCGGGTCTAATGTTCAAACGCGCTTAATTCTGGAACCAAACAGTGTAGAAAAACATTTTAGGTGTCATTTACAACTAAATTGGGGATGCCCATTCATTTGGTGATTCTTTTGAGATCGCCAGAACTCAAGGACATACATTTAGGTCAAAGTCAAATTACGTTAAATATCTATTTTTATTTTTATGATACTGCAGTTGGAACTGCTATTGGAAAAACTTCATTCGAACTTTTAAAACTTTATTTTTTCAGGTACAGGGATAGGTACAGAACACCCAAAGACCAGAAATGATGAAAAAAAAGTGTTTACACTGCAAGGAATGATGCAATAACCTCTGAAAAAATAACTGTAGTTAACCAAGTATGTCCACAAAAGCTTACATTAAATCAAGTGCAATGATGAAAATTGGTAATGATCAAAATCTAACAGTCTCCAGAACAGAAGCACAGTGCAGTGCACTTGAGTGCAGCTTTGACACACTTGCAGCATCCAGTGCATCCTTTCTTGCAGCGACAGTGGATCAATTCATGGCACGAATTTGATGCTTCAGGGAGAGTGGTCCAAAGAGGCTGCCACCCAGTTGTTTCCTTTATCCAGCCCCAGTCAGATGGCTCTGGCATCTCTGGATCCATGACCAATGCCTGGTTCAACAGCTGGCCTGGTAGCAAGTGTGCTTGATGTGCTGCTTCAGTGCTGCCTGGGTTGGAGGAATGTTCTCTAGACTTCTAGACTTCTGTGTGAAGAGCTGCTTCCTGGCATCATTCACTTCCGTGCTCTCACTGGTTCGGTCGTACATCAGCACCACAAATCGCTCTAGCAGTAACATTGATCCTTCACTGACCTCACTTGGCATGCCTAGGAGTTCATTGAAAGCATCATTCACCTCTGGGAAAGACTTCCAAGTTTCCCAGGCAGTCTTCTTTCCTCTGCCAGCAAATACAGATACAGTGTCACACCCGGTGAAAGCGTGAAGGACTGGGAGATTCAGACACTGTGTTGGATTCATTGTGGCAACCATTTCATGAACAGCTATGTACCGAAAGCTTGACCCGACACCAAAGGCAACCCACAGCTCATCAGGAGCTGTCTTGCTGAATGAAGCCACAGCCAGTACCACCACATCAGTTTCAATGGTACGTATGGTCACCCTTCTTACACCCCTTTTGCACAGCATCTGCCACATGCAGAAGTAGACGAGTGTCGGCCTCCTCTTGCGAACATGGGGCAAGGCAGGCCAAGTATGACTCAGCAGGAGAGCAGAGAACTCCACTTCCATCTGTTGCATACAGTTCCTTGCCCTCTGCTAGAGGAAGATGAACAGCTTCGCATGAAAGGAAAGCAAACAATTCGGTTTTGTTCTCATCGACTCGAAGGAAGTCCTTCCAGTTCTTTGGCATCACAGTAGAAGGAGTCACCCTTTTCCTGGTGCCCTTTCCCCTCTTCTGTCTTGATGAGGCTTTTAAGGCTGGCAGGTAGATATACATCCCAGACAAGGTCAATGTCGCTGCTTTTCTCAAGTTGAGCAGAGATGTATGGTGCAAACACTCTTTCTCCATACTCTTGATATGTTCTTGATGTTCCAGGATTTAGGATTTGAACCACAGCTGCACCATCGAGAATTGTTGCATCAGTCACAGGCGTACTGTTGTTTTCGAGCAGATCTGATTCCAGGCAGCGAAGTAGATCTGCTTTAACACCAATCCGCATTTTTCCTCCAGTTGAAAGAGATGGCGGGGCTGCCTGGTTTTCATGGGAGAAGAAATTGTCAATGTCTCCATCTCGTGTTTGACAGGAGATGTACAGCCTCGAAAAGAGACCACAGTCACTCTTCAGTGCTGCGAGCTGTGCCTTCTGTTTTGACTTAATCTTGACCGGTGGCCTACTGAACAGTGGCAACCTGTTCTTTGGAAGTGTTTGTGTGACGGGTGTTGTACACTGTTCTTGCCTTTCTGCCACAAACTTGGTGTACTGCTCCTCACCAAGGGTCTCGATCCTTCTCACAGTTTCGGCCACTTGGGTGTCCATGATGTCCCCTGTGTCAATGACTAGTAGGTCTTGGCTGTGTTCTCGAAATGGATTCCCAATCTCTTCCAATACTGTCACAAGTGCCTTAACCTCCTTCAGGAATGCTGCTTGCACTCCAGGTTGCTGGTCGTGGTGATGGTGTCCAGTGTCACCAGCACCATCCTGTTGCTTTATGGCCTGTTCCTCAAACTCTGTAGTGATCCTGGCAATTTCTGGCCCTGCTACCATCCAGCGTCTGAGTGCTCCTGGATTGCTGGTCAATCCAATAGCCCCACCAGAACCTTTCACCATTGTATTGTTCTGCTCATGGGACTGGTCAAGTGCCATGGCAGAGAACTTGTTGCTGGTTTTGTGCACCACAAAATTTCCAGACTTGAATTCTGCAAGGACATCCGGGTTGTTTTCAGCGAGAGTCGTCATATCACGGATGTGTACGGAAAGCCATCTGGAGTAGTGCGTGTGATCTAGGGCGAACATCCAGGGCATGATCTGCGTCAGGGATTCCATGTACAGCTGGAAGTTACCTTCACGAAGTGACCTGATGTACCGCAGCAAGAGAAGCTCCAATGACAGGGTCTTAAGCCAGTAGTCAAAGTGGACACTGGTCTTTGCCCGCTCTATGCACCACTCCTCAAAAGGCGTACTATCTGGTTGCATGGCATCAGTATCATCGGATGTGCAGTCTTCACTGTAAGCTTGTTGGAGGAGTGTATAAAGGCTTGCAGCTGTGACTTGATGTGCATGGCGGGTCTTGGTGACATGGCTGGCATGTATGAAGGAATTTGCTGTTCTGGAGCTTGCAATGTCAGCCTGTATCAGGGCGTTTGTCCAGCCACTGTCTTCCAACCAGTCTCCCAGCAACTTCAACGTAGTTAGTGCATACCATTAGGTTTATTTTAAGATATCTGCATACTTGGGATACTTCATTCTTGACCTTATTTTTTGGTCAGTTTTGACCTTGACCTTGACCTAAATGCTTTTCCTTCAATTCTGGCGATCTCAAAAGTATCACCAAATGAATGGCCACCCCCAATTTAGTTGGAAATGATACCTTAAATGTTTTTCTACGCTGTTTGGTTCCAAAATTAAGCGCGTTTGAACATTACCCCTGGGGAACTGGCGGCTATCTTGTATTTGACCTCTCACGGTCCTCAGAGGTCAAATCTGACTTCCCTCCACATCTGAAAATAAACCTTATGGTATATACTAACTATGCTAGAAATTTCATGCTTTTCTCAAAAAATGCACAATTTGTTAAAATATGAGAGCTTATCCGCTTATCCGCTGTACACCGCTTATCTGCTGTTATTATTAATATTGTACATAATTCATTTTATTTCACTCTCTCCCTCCCTCCATGCCTGTGTTGGTAGTGCTTTCTCTTTAAAATGTTCCACCTTAATGTTTGCTCTATGTAGTTCTAAACTTGGACTTGTAGGGACAAGGAAGTCGAGCAACATTAAACAAAAAACTTATGTCTGCCTGAGCTTTCCTGCACCCTAAGCACAAGCCTCTAAAGCCATGACTACTACGACTATTAGGCCTACGATACTTCTACTTCATTAACAGCCCAAATTATTCCCACCGACTTGTGGGGTTTGCTGAGGAGTGTACATGGTGATCACCCAGGACTAACGTTCGATTGAACATGATAGGAATTTGGAATCCGTTCAGGGTGCCACTGATAACTCACCTACACTTAATGAAAGACACTACGGATTCTATAATGTCCACCAAAGGCCAGTGCTGACAGACAGGTCCTCTAGCCTATCATATTCTGATGGATGGCTCACACATTGATCCATCACCCTACATGCAAAACACCAGGATGACAGTTTATATCTGCATCGAAGATTCAAACCCAGGGTAGACAGTTCAAAGGCAAGTTTGTATATACCTCTAGGCAATCTTGCCAAGCCTTTTTCCAGTAGTTTCAAGGTGAATGAAAGGGTTCTATATTTTCTTACAGCCGACTTGTGGGGTTTGCTGAGGAGTGTACATGGTGATCACCCAGGACTAACGTTCGATTGAACATGATAGGAATTTGGAATCCGTTCAGGGTGCCACTGATAACTCACCTACACTTAATGAAAGACACTACGGATTCTATAATGTCCACCAAAGGCCAGTGCTGACAGACAGGTCCTCTAGCCTATCATATTCTAATGGATGGCTCACACATTGATCCATCACCCTACATGCAAAACACCAGGATGACAGTTTATATCTGCATCGAAGATTCAAACCCAGGGTAGACAGTTCAAAGGCAAGTTTGTATATACCTCTAGGCAATCTTGCCAAGCCTTTTTCCAGTAGTTTCAAGGTGAATGAAAGGGTTCTATATTTTCTTACAGTGCTAAGACTGAGCTTTACTTTTGCTCTTGAATTTGAGCCCCCAATGGCACAATGATGTACACCGTGGGCTGTTCCTTGGTCCAATGAGAACTATAAAGTTTGCATGCACAACCATGTGAAAATTTTATTCTACTTTTTCAGAAGGCAACATTATTTTTCATTAAATTTTTTAGCAAAGCCACAAATAAATAAGGAATGCTCACATCCACGCACATTTTAATCAGGAAGAGGATTTTCTCAATGAAAATGTATGAAGTTATTTTGGATGGCATTGAAAGATTTGGTTTTGCTCAAGTTTTAAAGTGAAATTCTATATTTGTAGGACTGGGGTAAACAAGGGGCTATAGTGTAGCAGCATAGCAAACCTGTTGTGCATTTTGTGATACAAGCACCAAATTTGGCACAAATGTACATTAATATGTTGCGAACATTTTCAGATATTGGGCCACTTGAAATTCCGTAATTTTTTTTTTCAAATTTTTTCAAATTTCGTAATTTCAAATTTTTCGGGTGACACCGTCACAATTTCGGTCTTCGAGGCCGGCCGATATAGTGGGGCGGCTTAGCCCAAATATTCAAAAGAATTGTGCATTTTGTGATACAAGCACCAAATTTGGCACAAATGTACATTAATATGTTGCGAACATTGTGTGGTCAGCAATGAAGACGAGAGTCTGAATTACATGTATGCAAAAGACCTTGTGAACCAGTGAAGCAAATACACGGGTAAGCATGAATTAAATCTAGGGCATGATATAATTTCCATGATGTTTACCTCTACACTCAATGGTGGAAGGAGGTAATGTTTTGATCCCAGCTTGTCTGTATGTCTGTTTGTCTGTTAGTCCACAAAATTCCAGACAAAGCTTGTAGTAGTGGTAGTTGTAGTGGTAGTGGTGATAACAGAAATTGTTATATAGAACTGAACTTTTATTATTATTATATGCAGAAAATAACTTCATTTCTATATGCCCTGCAGTGGACAGGTTAATTGGTTTATGCACTGAAGGGGTCACCCTGGTGTGCACTGCTGTGTTCTGCCTCACTGAGTTGTTCAGGTATGATGTACTCAGCACAAGCTTCCGGTCGGCCCGGAGGTGGGGGTGCGGGGCCTGTCACGGAACGTCAAAACAAACGGCCTGCCGGGGCCGCCCAAAAGTCGGGCGTGAGGGGCGCGTCCACTAATGGAACGCCTCTCGCTTCCCAGATCGAGGGCCACGTGGTCAGGAGAACCTCGTCGCTTCCGGTCACACTTTGCCTATCGGCCGGCCTCGAAGACCGAAATTGTGACGGTGTCACCCGAAAAATTTGAAATTACGAAATTTGAAAAAATTTGAAAAAAAAAATTACGGAATTTCAAGTGGCCCAATATCTGAAAATGTTCGCAACATATTAATGTACATTTGTGCCAAATTTGGTGCTTGTTTCACAAAATGCACAATTCTTTTGAATATTTGGGCTAAGCCGCCCCACTACAATGATAAATTGGATCCAAAACACCAGTTGAGACTCTTATTGCAGATTGTTCTAGTGTCGACAGTTAAATATTTTCTGTTTGTTTCAATCATACCATAATATAAGACCCATCGCTTCGCTGAATCTTTACTGTGATGGCTAATCTATGGGGGAAGAAAAAAAAAAGATTCCTGGGAGATTCTGCTCTCCGTGCAGGGATAACCAGTGTTGGCATTTGCAGTTTTGACACGCGTGTCCATGTACCCACAAATTTTTTTTTTAAATGGGATCACAAACACTCCCGTGAATTACCCGAATCCACTGTATTTGGATTTATTGAAATCCGTTAATCTGTTCTCACGTTAAAACACGACAAACAAACAGACAGACAGACAGACACGGCTCCTTTTATAATATAGATTGGGTGAAACAAGCAACCTGACTGGATGTGCAAACATTTCAGCTCGGTTGTCACAGTTCACATATGTTGTTTGCAATACAAATGTGCTCCAGCTTAAGTTGAGAAAATATCAACAAATTGTTTCGTTTGACCAAAGGGACACTTCTGTCAGACAGAATACTCAGATAAATGCAAGCTTTTTTTTTTGTATACAGAGTCGAGGCTCGTGTAAGAGGTACTACATTAAACACGAAAACATGCACGGACTAATGGACACATAAAACATACAACATACAACAAAGGGAGCGGGAGACAAGAGGGAGGGGAGAGGAAAGCATACAAGCATAACAACAGTAGAGAACAGGGATGTCGGTAGATCTGTGGAAGGGGATGGGTGGGGGGGGGGGGGGGGGGTGAGATACACGATATAAAAAAATGGACACTACTAGGAATTTCAGGAAAGAAGATGGGGATTGAAAGAGGTGGATTTGGGGTGTTTTAAAGGGGGTAGAAAAGATCAAGGTTTTGGATGGGGGAAGATAAGAGATGGTGGTGAACAGCTGTTTTGAAGACCTGGAGGGAGAAGTGGGATTGAAAAGAGTGTGGGAGTTTGTTCCAGAGGCGGGAGAACAGAGGAATGAAAGAGTAAAGGTGAGCAGAGAGTCCTGATTTTGGCAGTTTCACCAAAGAGGATTGCTGGCAGATCTTGTGCATCCTGCAGAAATATATGGGGGACAAAGCACAGACAGAGCTGGTGGAGCAAGGCCGGAGAGGAGTTGGTAGACGACAGAAAGACCACCAACCTGCCTGCGGTGAGAGAGAGAAAGGCTCTCAGAATCAGCTTCATCGCGGGAGATTCCAATGATTCTGAAAGCTTTGGTTTCTACAGCGTGAAGTCGAGCCAGGTGTGAGGGAGGAGCACCAGCCCAGAGGGGAGAGCAGTATTCCATTGAGCTGCAGATGAAAGCTTTGTATGTGGTGAGGAGCTCAGAAGTGCCCAGAAAGGTCTTTGCATGATGGAGGATGCCCATTCGGCGACTGGCTTTGGAGGCCAGCTTGGAAATGTGGTTTTCCTAGGAAAGATCATAGCAGATAGTGAGACCCAAAAGCTTGAGTGACAAAACTTCTTCGAGAGGATTGTTGAGAAAGTAGATGGGAGGGTTTTCCAGATGGTCTTTACGTCGAGGCAAAGTTAGAGTGTGAGATTTGTCAGGATTGATGGACATGTTCCACGTGTTTGACCAGTTTCTGAGTTTGTCCAGGTCTGCAGAGAGTGAAGAGGCTGCAGACTGCCGATCTGAGGGTCAAGATATGGAGCTGCAGAGAGTGGAGTCATTAACAAAGAGATGGAGAGGATTTTCCAGAGAGTCGGAGAGATCATTAATGAAGACCAGAAAAAGCACAGGGCCCAGAACAGTTCTTCACAACAGAAAAGTCCAAAGCTTGTAAAGATATGTTCAATGACCAATGTCATGTGAAGCTGTCCATAATCACCAAGAGGTATACACATTTGCCTCTGAGCTGTCTATCCTTGGTTTGAATCCAGATGAAGCTATAAACTGTCATCCCGGTGTTTCACAGGCAGAGTGATTCATCAATGTCTGTGCCAGCCCTCAGATGGGCGTTAAACTGGGAATCCGGTTTGTCAGCACAAGTTGGTGGATGATATAAAATCCCACTGTTTTATTCATGAAGTGTAGGCGAGCCATCACCGGCCACATGATCAAATTCCAAATTCCTACTCGAACGTACATGTGGCAATACGTCAGTGGCAAGGTTTGCACTCTCAACAAATCATGTTACCCACACTCATGTGTGGCATATGAAAGAAGAAGAAAAATAGAATGACACTCTGTAGAGCGCATACCTCCACCAGGCTGAACAGTTTCTGCTTTGTATCCCACTATTACATCGGATCTGTATGCGGACCTGAACCCAAATCTAATCAGCTTGTTCTTGTCAAGTTCCCAAACCATCCACCAAGTTTTGTCATAATCTGTCCACACCTTTTGGAAATATCATGCTGTATAGCATTTTTGGCCCCATCTCTCAATGGTGAAGAATCACTTAACATTCGAGTATTCGGATTCGTATCCGAATCTTCACCAAAATCTAAGCAACTGTTCTTTGTCACACACCCAATCTCTCCACCAAGTTTTTTTTTTAAATCCGTCCATAACTTTTTGAGATATACTGCTGACAAACAGTAAAGGGTGAAAATATAACCTCCGTCCACCTTCGGTGTTGCAGGTAATGATGTAATCTGGAGTAAATTGTGGTGTAGTATTATTAGGGTTTGATATCAACAATTCCACTGAATCAAATCGACCACAGGACACACAATGCAATGGATAATGGTGTCTGTGATGCTGGATTGTGGAATATCTGTGAATTTACAGGAGATATTTCCTTTCTTGAAATTTATTCTTCCAAGTGAGCAGGACAGAAATTGAACAGGACAGAAAATCCGGATGTCTCATTTGTTATCTTTTATGACAGTAAAGAGGCCACGGTACCTTCTTTATACATAGTCAAGGCTCGTGTAAGTGATGGGTACACTGAACGTATCAGGACGTAACAAATAAAAAGAGGATGCAAAAGGAGCAGTAGAGTGACAGGGGAAACATCAATAGCAGAGGTGAAGTTGAAGGCCAAGAGA
Source organism: Myxine glutinosa (assembly GCF_964187855.1). NCBI lineage: Eukaryota > Metazoa > Chordata > Myxini > Myxiniformes > Myxinidae > Myxine > Myxine glutinosa. The sequence goes on from NC_136264.1 coordinate 174,948,397, forward strand.
GAGGGAGACTTGGAAAAACAATAGGTGTGGGGAGGAACAGGAGAGGATGCATGGAGTGGACAAGATGGATACAGAAGGAAACTCTCAGGAGGGAAAACTGGAAATTTGGAATGAGAAGGGGATGGAGTTAAACAAGGCGAGAAAATATCATGGTTTTGGATTGGGAAGAGAATGTGGAAGTTGGTTTCACGGGCGGGGAAAAAGAGGAACGAATGAGTGGAGGTGAGCAGTGGTGAGAGGGGAGGCGAGCTGTGAAAATATAAGCCAATGCGCTCGAGCAAGTTCTCCAAATAATTACATCATTATCTTTGTATCCATGTATTTTAATTGGCCTATTTGATGGTCCCATCTAAGAACATCACATTATTCCAGGATCTAACACAATATTGTTTTTTATATAGTTTTTAAATATTGCTCGTCTGTATGTTTAAAATAATTATGGAAATAGAGGAAGAACTATGGATAAAAATGCAAATAACTCATGATAGAATCACATCTCATGAAAATGCTGCATAGTGCAATCACGGATATTGATACCATACACTGTGATTTGTTGTCTTGCAAGCAATCAGAAAGTGCCACACCTGCAGAACGATGATAAAAGTAAAGGTGGTGATAATATTGTAGCATGATGAATAGCATGGCTCCAAGAAGGAAGCATAACATCACATGACATGACAAGCCCATCAAAGTCTAAGCTAGTCAATGCATGAGACACATCTTAGCTTAAGTTCATGTTTCAGGAGAAGCCTCCTCAGAAAATTTTCATTTTGGTTTCAGACCAGGTCACTTTACTCTGGACATGCTGCTTCTGCTGTCTCAACAATGGATGGAGGACCTCAATTCAAACAGGAAATCAGACCTGTCTCCCTTGACATATCATGTGCCTTCGATACGGTCTGGCACCCAGCTCTGCTCACCAAACTCTCCTCCTATGGTATCCATGGAAATCTTCACTCATGGCTTGCGGACTTCCTCTCTGGCCATAGTCAACGTGTGGCCCTGAATAGAATTCTCTCATCTCCCCTTCCTGTTCAAGCTGGAGTTCCCCAAGGCAGTATTCTGGGCCCTGTGCTTTTTCTGGTCTTCATCAATGATCTCTCCGACTCTCTGGAAAATCCTCTCTATCTCTTTGCTGATGACTCCACTCTCTGCCGCTCCATTCCTCATCCCTCAGATCGGCAGTCTGCAGCCTCCTCATTCTCTGCAGACCTGGACAAAATCGCAGACTGGTCGACCTTTGTAACGATATAGGCCTCGTGCTTTCGGACTCTAGTATAAAGTGCATTTGGAATATATCTCAGCCTTATAACCACGATCAATCTATTACGCCAAGTAAAATAACTTATTAGTTTCACGTGCGGGCTTTAAAAAAAAAAAGGTGGAGGATCTGGATCTTTTGGATCTGGATCTGGATCCGAGAGATTTTAATATTATTCTTCACAAGAGATAGGATAAACAACAATGTATATCACAATATGTCAAAAAGTTGTGGACGAATTCGGACGAAACTAGGTGGACAGGTGTGGTGTGTGACCAGGGAGAATTGTATCAATTTTGGTAGAGATTCGAATCCGGATCTGGATATAAGAACGTTTTAATGTTTTAAGTGATTCTTCACCACTGAGAGATGGGCCAAAAACTAAATATAGCACGATATTTCCAAAGGTTGTGGATTGATAAATGCCAAAACTAGTTGGATGAGCTGCTCAGATGACAAGAACAAGCCAATTAGATTTTGGTTCATGCCCGGATCCAGATCTGGCCAATCAGTGGGATTACAAAACACAAAATGTTAAGCCGAGCGGAGATATGCGCTCTACCGAGTGCCAATCTACTCGTAGTTGGTTCATGGTTTAGCATTCGCCGTTTCTGCATTTTCTGTTTGAATGTGGCCTTCCACCCTTGCGTAGCATGGGTACCTCACTAGGTAATGAATGTAAGTAATTCAGGAATCTCGAGACACTTTGAAAAAAACCTCTGTTATTATCTATTTGTAATGATGTGCACAAAGCAAGTTACAGAGGACTGAGGATATGCTGAGATATCTTTGCTATTAAGAAATACAGTGCATTCAGAAAGTATTCAGACCCCTTCACTTTTTTCACATTTTGTTATGTTGCAGCCTTATGCTGAAATCGTTTAAATTCATTTTTTCCCTCATCAATCTACACTCAATACCCCATAATGACAAAGAGAAAACAGGATTTTAGAAAGTTTTGCAAATTTATTAAAAAGAAAAAACTGAAATATCACATTGACATAAATATTCAGACCCTTTGCTATGACACTTGAAATTTAACTCAGGTGCCTCCCATTTCTCTTGATCATCTTTGAGATGTTTCTACACCTTGATAGGAGTCCACCTGTGGTAAATTCAATTGATTGGACATGATTTGGAAAGGCACACACCTGTCTATATAAGGTCTCACAGCTGACAATGCATATCAGAGCAAAAACAAAGCCATGAGGTCGAAGGAACTGCCTGCAGAGCTCAGAGACAGGATTGTGTCGAGGCACAGATCTGGGGAAGCCTACAAAGAAATCTCTGCTGCATTGAAGGTTCCCAAGAGCAAAGTGGCCTCCATAATTAATAAATGCAAGAAGTTTGGAACAACCAGGACTCTTCCTAGAGCTGGCCGCCCGGCCAAACTGAGCAATCGGGGGAGAAGGGCCTTGGTAAGAGAGGTGACGAAGAACCCGATTGTCACTCTGGCTTAGCTCCAGAGATCCTGTGTGGAGATGGGAGAAACTTCCAGAAGGACAACCATCACTGCAACACTCCACCGATCTGGGCTTTATGGCAGAGTGGCCAGACGGAGGCCTCTCCTCAGTGAAAGACACATGAAAGTCCGCTTGGAGTTTGCAAAAAGGCACCTGAAGGACTCTCAGACTGTCAGAAACAAGATTCTGTGGTCTGATGAAACCAAGATTGAACTGATTGGCCTCAATTCTAAACATCGTGTCTGGAGGAAACCAGGCACCAATCATCACCTGCCCAATACCATCCCAACGGTGAAGCATGGTGGTGGCAGCATCATGCTGTGTGGGTGTTTTTCAGCAGCAGGGACTGGGGGACTGGTCAGGGTTGAGGGAACAATGAACGGAGCAAAGTACAGAGATATCCTTAATGAAAACCTGAAACAGAGCGCTCAGGACCTCAGACTGGGCCAAAGGTTCACCTTCCAACAGGACAATTTTTTTTGTATACAAGATCGAGGCTCGTGAAAGAGCTAACACCAATCACAAAAAATGACAAACAGACACACAAAGCATACCATAAAGGGAGTGGGAGACAAGATGGGTGACCCTAAGCACACAGCCAAGACAACGCAGGAGTGGCTTTGGGACAACTCTGTGAAGGTCCATGAGTGGCCCAGCCAGAGCCCTGACTTTAACCCAGTCGAACATCTCTGGAGAGACCTGAAAATGGCTGTCTACCGACGGACCCCATCTAACCTGATAGAGCTTGAGAGGATCTGCAGAAAAGAATGGCAGAAAATCCCCAAATCCAGGTGTGCAAAGCTTGTCGCGTCATACCCAAGAAAACTCGAGGCTGTAATTGCTGCCAAAGGTGCTTCAACGAAGTACTGAGTTAAGGGTCTGAATACTTATGTCAATGTGATATTTCAGTTTTTTCTTTTTAATAAATTTGCAAAACTTTCTAAAATCCTGTTTTCACTTTGCCATTGTGGGGTATTGAATGTAGATTGATGAGGGAAAAAATGAATTTAAACGATTTCAGCATAAGGCTGCAACATAACAAAATGTGAAAAAGGTGAAGAGGTCTGAATATTTTCTGAATGCACTGTATATACAGTCACGTGAAAAAGTAAGTACACCCCATGTAAAGTTTTGGCTTTTTCAACATATTTCAACATACAGCTATTTGATCTTCATTTCAACAATATTGATAGATAAAGGTGATATAATATAACAAATATTATGAAACATTTACATTTTGTAGTCCATTGTATAATTTAAATAAACATAAATGCAAATTTCGCATGTGGAAAAAGTAAGTACACCCTTGGCTCCAATAGGTGGTATTGCCCCCTTTGGCAGAAACAACCTCAAGTAGGCGTTTCTTATAACTGTCTACCAGTCTCTGACATCGACTGGGAGAAATTTTTGCCCACTCCTCCATGCAGAATTCTTTCAGCTGTGCGATGTCTGAGGGGTTTCTTGCATGCACAGCTCGTTTCAAATCCCCCCACAACATCTCGATGGGATTTAGATCTGGGCTTTGACTTGGTCATTGCAGAAGCCTCCATTTCTTTCTTTTCAGCCATTCCTTGGTGGATTTACTGGTATGTTTAGGGTCATTGTCATGTTGCAAGGATCCTCTTGAACGATGTTCTAATCATTTGCACCTGAGCTAGTGCACCTGATTCTAATTTTAGGTATTTGAAGTAGTGATAAATGTAGGGCTGCACTTACTTTTTCCACATGCGAAATTTGCATTTGTGTTTATTTAAATTATACAATGGACTACAAAATGTAAATGTTTCATGATATTTGTTATATTGTATCACCTTTATCCATCAATATTGTTGAAATGAAGATCAAATAGCTGTATGTTGAAATATGTTGAAAAAGCCAAAACTTTACGTGGGGTGTACTTACTTTTTCACGTGACTGTATATATATATATATTTTTTATTATAATTTTTTTTTTGAGCTCTTTTAATCAGGCCAAGAATAAAAGGTTTCCTTTGTTTTCTTTTTCTATCGTGGTATTTTGCAATGGGCTTCCAGCTTGTGTTTTCATATGAGAATACGAGCAGATGTACCCGGTGTTGCCCGGTCTGTCCTGTTCCTGTTAACATTTTGAAGAAATCAAATTTGGTTTTTTTCCCTATTTTTTTTTGGGTGGCCGAAAACACTTTCCTACACCCACTAAATAATGCGTTGGGGAATAATTACATTTCACAGAGCTACAAAAGCTTAGGCACAATTTAAAAAATCCACAAAATCCAATTTTGTTTTTCAAAACTTTAAAAAATATTTTCTTGCCTAAAACACTCCCCGGCATTCACTGATGAAAGTTTGACGAAGAACCGTTTGGCCATCTCTGAGAAAGATGGTGAAACAGGCAGACAGACAAACATCTCTCTTGTAGTATAGATATGCAAACTGTTTGTATGACATGTAACCTTTGTGCTTGTGTGGAAATGCATGAATATATTTCAACAAGTCGAAACGACGTTATTTAATGTCCCCTTTGGTATAATATTACATTTCCGCCCTCTCACACATCTCAGATAATAATGGTTACACCAACGTAAGAACAACATTACCTTGCTTGTGACATCACTGGGTTATTCCTGTGCCTCGGAGACTTCAATTATGTTGTGAACTCAATTTGTGTCATCAAAGTAATGATGCGAAAAAGCAAATCCTATGGCTCTTTTAATACCAATAAATTGCGTGTGTAGGACTTTTGATAAACAAATCAAGCCAGATTGTTTTTTAGGATCGCCTGTTTGTGAACGTCTATCCAAAGCATTAAATCAATAATTTAATATGGATTTTTGCAAATACGGAAATATTTTGTAGCATACTGTAGCATACTGTAATATTTTGTAACAAACTTTCCTTTGCACGAGCATTAATTTTAGAGCAACTAATTACATTAGGCCTGCAATGTGATTAATTAAAATGTACCGATAACACATAGGTGGTGTCCCCCTTGATCCCCTCCGGTATTGTGGTGCCATTTGCAGGTTGTATTTCGTTTCTATTGTACATAAGATTACGGGTTCCTCATTTCACCTTTCATTGTGTCCAGATCGGTACCGTTTTTGAGCATCTTGTATACACTTTACCCCGAATACCTTGTAAATAACCCCCACCCCTTTTAATTATAAGGGTATTATTACCTTTTTGCCTTTCAAGCATTTCACCACCAGGTTTGACTTTCATTGGGTGATCCTTGTAGAATAGTAAATGGTAGTATTAATTTAATGCAGTAACTTAACATGGATGGAGGTCCTCATTGCCAAACAGGAAATCAGAGCCGTCTCCCTTGACATATCTCGTGCCTTAGATATGGACTGGCACCCTACCCTACTCACCAAACTCTCCTCTTATGGTGGCAATGGAAACCTCCACGCATGGCTTGCGGACTTCCTCTATGGTTGTAGTCAACATGTGGCCCTGAATGGAATTCTCTCATCTCCCCTTCCTGTCCAGGCAGGAGTTCCTCAAGGCAGTGTTCTGGGCCCTGTACTTTTTCTGGTCTTCATCAATGATCTCTCCGACTCTCTGGAAAATCCTCTCTAACTCTTTACTGATGACTCCACCCTCTGCCAGTCTATCTCTCATCCCTCAGATTGGCAGGTTGCAGCCTCCTCACTCTGCAGACCTGGACAAAATCACAAACTGGTCAATCAAGTGGAACGTGTCTTTAAATCCTGACAAATCTCACACTCTCACTTTGTCTCCCAAAAGGACAATCTGGAAAACCCTCCCATCTACTTTCTCATGGGAAAACCCCTCTGGGCTGGTGCTGAACGGTATGACAACTGAACGTTGTGTTCAACTGAACGTTGTGTTCAACTGAACGTTGTGTTCAACTGAAAGTTTTGGGTTCAACTGAACACTGAACAAGTGCACAATGGACGGGAGGAAGGGTACGACAACTGAAGACGAGATGGGATAAATCTGTGCATGAGAGAGAGAGCAATTTACTTTGGAAGAATTCCCAAGATGAGTTGATGTCAGAGGCAGTAGAGATGGAAGACCAGTCCAGATAATTGCTGGCTGCTTGAAGACCATGCCAGTCGGCCTGAGTGAAATGCCAGACTCTTCGATGCTGATGAGGCTCTCTGAGAACAGCCAGAGAGATGTCCACTTTAACATGAAAATGATCAGATGAACCGTTTGGAGCAGAAGAAGAACAGCAGACATTTGCAGGGAAGTTAGTCATAAACAAGTCTGGAAGAGAAGATGCTCGATGTCCGTTGACTGAGATCCCGGTCGGGAAATTGACAGAAGGGGTGAGAGAAGAGATGTGAGGGGGAGGGGTGGGCTGGGAGTTTTGCAAGTTTAGATTGAGTAAAGAAAATCGAACATTTATTGCAAACTGGGTTTCTTGAGATATTCAAATCAGAGATTAGTTTGAAAACGTTTGAGGATGGGTGGAATAAAAGAGAGTTTAGAGAATGAAGAAAAAAGAACTGTACGAGATTGAAATTTTTTTGGTGATGGAAAGATTTAATGAGCAAATTATTTGCAGCCTTTTGAACAGGAAGAAAAAGAGCGAGTTATAGTATACAAAAGAGAACAGCAGAGGGGGATTTTGATCCTCTCCAGAGGGGGATCCAGATCTCCAGAGGAGGATCCTCTCCAGGAGGGGGAGAGTATAAACATTATAAAGCAAAACGGTGAACAATCTGGGAAATTCCTGAAATGCAGAAGAATAGATTGGCAAGGCAGGGGAGCAGAGCGAAGGAACTGAGAGGTGTATAAGCAATTTCTTAGTATGGGCGGAGAGGCCGCCTTTTTATTTTCTTCGTTAATAACATTACTATTTTTTTGAAGGTGAGGTGAAAGCAGAACTGAAAAAGAAGGAGAAAGGTGGAAGGGGTATGGTGAATTAAAATTTGGAAGGTGAAAGGAATCGGCTGAAGAAGAGGAAGTTATGATAAATAGAAGGGAGGGGCGGAAAAACACGTGAACGCGGGAGGGTGGGAGACCGTGAGGAGAGAAGGTAATAATTGTTTATTTTTTCTTTTTAGTATTTCAAAATTTAGACAAGGGGTAAGATGTTCAGGGGAGGTAGTGGTGAAAAGAAAATCAAAGAAAAATCAATACAGTGAAAAAAAAAAACGTAAGTTTACAAAATACCAACCGGGTGAAGGAAGCCTTGAGGGACCAGGCCCCACAGTGCGAACCAGGCCCCATGGGGTGAACACAGTGCGAACAAAAAAACGACTAATTACACACGTTTGCATGAATTGCAAACCAAGACTAACTACAAACACACAGTAACACATACACAGTAAAATAACCAGTGAAAATTTGACAAAGACACAATTAGGAAAATACTTAACTTTGATGACGTGGAGAGCTTGAAGGAAGCTTCCTCGCCGGAGGTACTGGAAACCCAAGACCTTTCAGAATCATTTATATCTCCCGTGATGAAGCCGATTCTGAGGGCCTTTCACTCGCTCACAGCAGGCAGGTTGGTGGTCTTTCTGTCTTCCACCGACTCTTCTCTGGCCTAGTACCCCCTGCTCTGACTGTGCTCTGTCCCCCAAATATTTCTTCAGGACGCACAAGATCTGCCAGCAACCCTCTTCTGGTGAAACTGCCAAAATCAAGACTCTCTGCTCACCTTCACTCTTTCATTCCTCTTTTCTCCCGCCTCTGGAACAAACTCCCTCACTCTCTTCAATCCCACTCCTCCCTCCAGGCCTTCAAAACAGCTGGTCATCACTATCTCTTATCTTCCCCCATCCAAAACCTTGATATTTTCTACCCCTGTTAATACACCCAAAATCCACCTCTTACAATATCCGTTACGTATTACCTCCCCAAACTCCGATTATGGTGTCCCTCAGTGTCTCGAGCAGAAACGCGGCAGAAAGATTTGTTATTTTGAGTGTTCTAATAAACCATGGATATCTAATAAATATCTGATAAATATCTGATAAAATAAATAAACCATGCGTTCTAATAAATATCTAATAAACCACCAATAAACCACACCAATGCAATTGTAGAACAAAACAAGAAATTGTATTAAGAACTCTCACATACACAATAATAACACTCTTAAAGTATCTTACTATAATTCACCAAATGTCCGTCCGTCTATCTGTCTGTCCGCCCGTTCGAAGGTACTGCAAAAACGGCTGAACCAATTGCAACAATATTTTGGGTGGGTAATCCTGGGATCTCCTGGAGTAAAATAGGCTATATTGTTTTTCCAATTTCAGCTTTGGCCTCCAGCATTTTCAGTTTTGTACTCCTGCATAACGTTATTTTCCCGGGTGCCACACAAACGGCTGCACCGTTCGCTGCACCGATCGGACTCGGTGACCTTGGACAAAGACCTTTTGTAAGAACATGGGTTGAATCCCTGCTTGAGAGAATGCCAACCCCCGCCCCGCCATCACGGCCGTCTCTCCAACTCACAATCCCACAAGACATGCAGAAAGGACGACCCAAAACCAATTATCTTCTTTTTGATTCGTATATAAACAGCATTAAAACTAAATAATGACCTCGGCCAAAGTTCAAATGACATGAGTTTAATCTCTACATGAGAGAATTCCACATAGCTATTTGGGCGGTGTATGAGCTAACAGATCGTTGTCTCCATCGATCTTGCCAAGGCCGTAACACCTATTGGCTCAAAATCCTTTTAACTGTTGACTTGGTAGTTTTTACAATGAAGGAAACATGTATGGGGAGTAGATACGACATAGCGATTGTGAATGTGACAGCTCTGAGGCGTCTTTCACTTTACATCAAATTATTCATTACATTCATTCATTCATTTAATGATCATTGCGCTTATTATTATGCTCATTAAACGTTCATTAAACATTTATTAAACGATTACGAAAATAAAAACGAAAAACATTGCAAAATTACGTTCACACCCTCACATCAAACACTACCATGAACACAAACATCGTCACAAACGTTACGTTACGGAATTCAAACCGTGAACACATCAAATATTGGAGAGCCCATTGCCCAAATTTGAAATACGATGGAATAATATTTACCGATATGAACAGTGATGTGGCTTTTATTGAAATTCTACAAATACTGTTTATATTTTGATGATTTGCGTGTGATATGATTTAACGGATGTTTATATAAATCGTTTAAAATAAAAAAGGCCTTCAATTTCTGATATTTTGCCTTTTCATTTGGGCCTCCCAATTGAAGCCCCGCCCATAAGGTGGGTACCTTTGCTAGTAATGAAAATATCACTTGCATCAAATTAACAATACCTATAATGGTACCATCATTCCCAATGCTCTCAAAGCAATAAACTCACGATACACCAAACGTTATTGGAATGTAACAAAACAATCCCAAAGTCCGTGCACGGATCCCCAAGCTGGTTGAAGCCATGCAGAACGACGAGAACAGGCAGGTATCGGCACGGCGGCGGACGAGGCGTTATGAGGTGAGAGGTCGATATGGGAATAGAGCCGATATGGGAACCAACAGCAATCCACACGATGATGTCGATATGGGAATCCCAACGACCAAACACGATGCACCAAGTGGATGGCCTCTTCAAGGACAAAATGGCAGATTGACCTGTAATGGAGGCTCTTTCTTTCCCGCCAACAATAACTCACGCTTGGTAATAAAACCTGAGACGCAGTATACATCCAATATAGGACAATGTCATGGGAAATCCCTTTCCCGGGAAGCCTTAACTCACTCGCAACCAATATCAAAAAAGTCCGCTCACAGCCTTGATACGACTTTACGGCTGTATCTCTAATGGCCGTCTCCTACTCTCTCTTCTCTTCCGGTTCCTTTGCTGCATTTACCTTTTTCCTTCACAAACATTATTTTTACCTTTTAGGAAAGTCATCTCCATTTCACAAAAAAATCGGAACAACAATATTACCTGAAACTAAAAATATTCTACAAGTATATAATAACAACAAAGGCGGAAGTGACGGATCCGTAACATCTCCAACTTCTTTCCTGAAATTCCTAATAGTGTTCATTCATTCATTCATTCACCCCTTTCCCGGTGTGTACCCCGGTTTAGAATAGGTACACCGTATCCATGCGCATCATAAGAGGCGACCAAGGGTTGGCGTCAGGAAGGGCATCCGGCCATAAAAACATTGCCTCAAACAGGGAACCGTGATTGTCATGGTGCCCGCAAGGCTAACCCCCGCTCTAGCGGGGAAAATGGCCTTAAAACGATCATTCATTCATATTCATTCATTCACCCCTCCCCCCAGCTCCCTCCCTTCCACAGATCTACTGACGTCCCTGTTCTTCACTGTTGTTGTGCTTGTATGCGTTCCTCTCTCTCACCCTCTTGTCTCCCGCTCCCTTTATTGTATGTTTTATGTGTCCGTGCATGTTTTCATGTTTAATGTGTTTGCTCTTACACGAGCCTTGACTCTGTATACACAAAACAAAAAAAACATATTTCGGTCATTCACGGGCATCTTGTAGCCCCAGCTCAGTCGGTTTATTTATCAAGTTTATACCTGGACAAAAGTGAAAACATGCATTATTTGTCAACTAGATTTGGTGCGTTACAGTGCACATTCATGAGTTGGAACTTTGTACCACACTCTTTTAGTCCGAGTCCAATAAGTACGCCAAATTCCATGACTGCTGTGCAAATAAATCATGCTGATTGCTTAGAAAAGAGTGCCGAGCAGTGAAGTTTCGAAAATTAACATCTGTGTGTTCATGATTGCTTGTAGGTCTATGACAAACTGGATAAACGTGGCACAAATTATTATGAAAGTTTTTGGCATGGCCAGAAGGTGACTTGACAAGCACGGAATGGCAGATTATTGGATTGCTGGAAATAAGTACAATATACATACATATATGCATTCATCTTTGGAGATTTAGGTTAGCGGGAGAAATGGAGAAAAGGGGAAGAAAGTGCTGGTTAACCTTTTTAGATATCGTAAGTTGGTGTCAATCCTTGTCCTTGCGCCATTAAATCAACAACAGTTGGGATTCCATGCAAAAACATGGGCCTTAAACTGAATGTCAATCATTCAGCTATCAGTCACCTTGTTTCAAAGTAGCATGCAGCAAACTTTACGGTTGACCAGCCATGTAGTGGATCGATGTCAATGGTAGACAATTCTCCCTGAACATCAGGCACCAGTTCATGCCATCATTAAAGTCTCGGGAGCAATAGGCTGGGTTAAGGTAAAAAGGGGTGAACATCAGTTCCTCCAAAGTTGCCCACAAAGTTGTGAAGGACGAGTGGTGTTTAAAAAGTTCCACAAACGATGCACAGTACTCACACTCATCCAATGTTGTATTTCATATGTATTTATGAAAAAGACATCCTATTTAAAATAGTCGTAAGACCAACCCTGAAGTTTTGTGTATACCTAACAGGCAAGAACAGATTTAATTTCAAGTGACGTTATGCTTGAGAAAGAGTATTATTGGAGTCTCTGTTCTGAGACTGCGAGGTCTGCGTTTGGAGCCCCTGTCGAGTCATAACAAAGACTTTAAAATGGTTGCTTGAATCTCAGCGTTTCAAAGGATAGATAACAGACAAACCCCATTGGTTGGCATCCATGAGGAAGAGGAAATGTCTCCTTAATTGCCCTCCTGAGTGTGGAGATAAAAGCGACGTCATAGTAAAAAAGCCGTCGCAGGTACCCAGAGCGCTCTGGGACGTCGTGTCACTTATAACCAAACTGTGAAACTGTGTTTGCCTGATATCAAGTCCAGTGTTATTCTTCATGTTTGTGTGAGCAATTTGTGTTCCAGCTTTCCCATGAGCTTTAGACAGAGTAGAAAAAAAATGTTACCTGTGACAAGGTTTGCTCTTGCCTGCTGCAGGTAGGTCTTATTGCAATTTTTGGTTGGATCTGTCTATTGTGTATATATTAAATAAACTTAAGAGAATCCATTGGGAGTTGTTGCTATTTCTGGTGCAAAAGCAACCACGAACTGTGCCAGGGTCTGCACAGAAAGGTCCATTTTTTAATATATGCCCAATAATGTTGCAAATATGCTCTATTGGATTTAAATCAAGACTCCCTGATTGGGGTGGACCCCATATGGACTCCCTACACTTATTGGGTGTATAGACTCTTTAGGCCACCAAATCCAAGTTATACCTATCAGTCACATGAAAGAGATACCAGCTCTCCTCAGACCAATGGATATTCCTCCAGGATGCAAAATGATAGTGTTGACGTACCCAGCACCAAGCCAAGCAGACTGCTATGTGTTCTGGAGTGAGAAAAGGGCATCTTATTGTTCTTCTGGCTTTGTATCCTTAAGCACCAAGCAGGTTCCATATAGTTCGTGCCATAATAACATTGTCTGCCATTGGAAGGATGCGACAATATCGTCACCTTCTCCAAACCTTGACCAGGTGAAAGTGATTTTTCAAGACGATATCCCTACGTGCTTGGTGTGCGAAATTGCCCCGGTCTACTGATGAATGGAAAATATAGTCTGTGTACAACGGTTTTTAAATTTATTTTCGAAAGTAAACTTCAACTTGATTCTTTTTTTTTTTCCACAAACAGAATTATTTTAGGCACGCTTAACCTTTGTCCATGTGTACGTATATAACAATGTACATATATAATATAAATATATACATACATACAAAATTATAAATTACAGGGTCACTGATAACCGGGAGCAATCAATACAGAGACAAATCAACTGAATAATTGTTAAACAGTGCTGTCTTCAGCAAATAATTTCTTTATTAAGTCTCAGTTGTGGTAGAGTTCCATATCCGAAACACTAACGGCGCTCTTTCTTCTGTAGAAAAATTGCAAGTGCTGGTCGGGGATCAAAGTGCACGTCCCTAGACTGTTGAGTGCAATGTACACGCGACTGTGGATGGCCTCTCTCGAGTAGCTAGACTGTTTGGGGCCCTTCAGGATAGTGTGACATGAAACAGCATATTCTGGCCCAATATTGTGAGGAGTCGGTGACATGGAGGTTTGTACCATCTTGGAAGAGGTCACTGGAACTGTAGATGGGTTGCTATCACTGTGGAGGGTGGTGGAGGTGCAGAAGGATTCAAATGTCCTTGAAGAGTGGTAGTATATGCAACACCAGTTTGCCTTTTCTTTGCTGGAGCACCACAATGAATGAATGAATGATCGTTTTTAAAGGCCATTTTCCCCGCTAGAGCGGGGGTTGGCCTTGCGGGCCCCATGACAATCATGGTTTTTGTTTGAGGCAATGTTTTTACTGTAATTCGGGTAATGTAATTTACTGGAATTTACTGTAATGCACCACACAAGTCTGTAATTCCCTTTGGCATCTCTGCATTACTCACTGAAAACGACCTCAATACGAGATGGCGTTGTGGTCTCCCCGCCTCCGCGAGTGGAACAACCACAGCGCCACGTCTGCGCAAACATTGCAATTGCAGCGGACAGGTACAGGGTCGCAATCAACACTCTCCCTCGTACTTAAATGGATAATAATTGAATGTTTACGTTTTGGTTCCTGGACGAACCCAAGACACTGCAGGTGTGAATGAAAGATGGACAACCTTTTAGCCCAGTAGTTTGAAATCTATTCACTGGGCGACATTTATATTTTGACTGGGCGACATTTATATTTTGACTGGGCGACAATAATGCAGCCCAGTCACTATGTTAAAATATACACTGCCACATGTATATCAGACTTTTTAAGAGTTGTTTTGGAAAGGTGCGGCCATTTAAACTCCTCTGTATCTCTGTCAGCCATGATCTCTATTGTGCAGGCCACCTTTTCATGCAAACTTAGCAGCAGAGTAGCTTTTTCCATCAGGCAAGTGCTTTCTCAACATCTCTAAACTTATTATCAGTTACAAAGCATTCTTGCATCGCACAATGGAGCATTGATCTCTCTTTTAGGCCAACACCTCAACTTTCCACCTCCCACTCCTTGAAGCTGTCGAGTCAAAAGCGTACAGAAGCTTTGACAGTCCAAAGCTTTGAGAAAAAAGGAAAGCTTTGTAAATACAACACATAAAACATAATTATGCAGTTATGTCATAATGAGCGTTTGGCAGGAAGAGCATTTGACAAGAAGAAACATTTATTTCCTTCATACATTGCTGCATAATTACCTTTTATGTGTTGTATTTACAAGTCTGTCCATTAAAGCCCTACATACATCCTCACTCATTTCATAAAGATATAGTGATATTTTCTTTCATGTAATGTGTATACAAAGCTTAGTTATCATCACAAAAATGAAAATGAAAAGACACACACACCGTAAATATACCAAACTGTTCAAATACCTGCGCACTTTTCATTTTACATTCATAAGCCGATCTATTTGTCAATAACAGAGCTAATGCATACCTTATTAAGAAAAATTATCTATACAATTATTTTATTATTATATTTATGTCCAAATGAATCCTCCAAAGCAACAATGATTGGGAGATTGTGATGTCTAATGAACTTTCTTGAATCTAAGACTGTGATGTTGCCAAACGTTCTTGAGTTCGACTACAGCTTCCAGCACACCTGTGCAAACACCCTGTCCATAATGCAACCGCTTTCCATGGGACAATCACTGGAAAGCAACTTCCGTTCTTTGACTGGAAAGAAAATCCTTCCAGTGAGATCCTGGATAAAGATAATTTGCAATGGCCATAATCTGTGTGCATCCATTTTTAAAAGAGAGAGAACCCACACCAATTTCACTCAAGATCATATCTGTCATTACTTTTTTCCATCTCCAAAAAACCTGGTGGCACCTGATAAAAGCTCTCAGGTATGCACTCATCCTCATTCCCTTAGCTAGTAATTATAGACACAGGTCGTTATATAAGGTGTAACTATTGAATGGTAGCCTTGCTCCAGTTACCATCACTCTCCCATCCCACTCCCCTATATCCTTCTCCTTCATCCCTATAAATGGTGAGCTTTCAACCAGCAAAAGTATATAATAGACAATTGAAAACAATTCTGACGTCATCAGTCCACTTGTGCTCAACACCTGTACGTCGGAGCTGGCTGTTCCTCTTTCACTACTCTTCTGAAGATGCTCTGAATCTTAAAAAGAGATCAAAGTAGTCTCACTGGACAAGTCCCAACCATTCACCGCAGCTGGCATTAAGCACGGTCACTAAACTTCAAACCAATTTCATTAGGAGTCCTCGGCTTGACTGGCTAGTGTATTTTCATTTGCTAATTAGCAAGTTTGTGATGTAATGATTGGAGCATCGGCCCTGAGTCTTCGACGTCTGTGCTTTTAACCCTAGCCAACTCCTAACAAAGATATCTTTTTTAAATAAAGAAGGACAAAAATGGCAAAACCTTCAACTTGTCCTGAAACAAGGAAACCTCTTCACAGGACCATTGTGCAGGCGGGGGTAACTAGGCCAGGCGGAAAAACAAATGTTCCTACCCCCTTTGGGCGTTTTTTTGGAGACACCATCTACGTACTACGTACAAACGGAGCTCAACCGCCCTTTGTCAGGTGTTGTTTTTTTGTCCTGGTGGGGTGTCACAGTCACCCTCCCAACTAGCAAAGCCAGTTTTGTATATAAATGAGAATAAAACGTGCTGGCATTTATTGGACTAATAAGAGTATCTTGTTTGTCTAACATTTTGAGCAGCACTCGCATATAATTTTCCAGATGCCCACACGCTGTGTCGGAAAGGCCCTTGCACAAATAACAGGCATGCTGCAGCCGCTTCGTTCGGAGCAGTTTACAAGGCCTTCATTGGTGATGTATCATCCTCTCACCTCTCTGTCAATCAGCTTTTCCTTCCTCAATTTCTGTTATCTTTTATGACAATCAACATGTAGGGTAGCCTCGAGGTATGTGCAATTGCCTCTGAGGTGGGTTCAAATCTGGGATCAAACCTCGGCCCAGCTCTAAACCGTCATCCTGGAATCTTGCAGACAACATTGTGTCATACCTCAGATGGATGTTAAACTCGGCATGCCGTCTGCTAGCATTGGTTTATGAACGTTAAAAAATCCCACTTTTTCCTTCGTGAAGAATAGGTGAGGCGGCACCCTGTCCAAATTCCAAAATCCTGCTCTGACTATCACTGGGAAGGCAAGCACACACCACTAAATGTAATCCTTGCTGTTAGGCTGCTTTCACATGACTAAGTCTGCCTCCCTGCAGAGCACCAGCGTTGTCATATCTAAAGTTTGTGTCACACGTTGAGATAGCACTGAAATTAATGATCGTCTATAGTCTATACTATAAGAGATCCATTTGTGTCTGTCTGTCTGTTTGTGTGTGTGTGTGTGTGTGTGTGTGTGTGTGTGTGTGTGTGTGTGTGTGTGTGTGTGTGTGTGTGTAGGAGTGTCTGTCGCCATGTTTCTCAGAAATGGCCAATCGGATCTTCGTCAAACTTTAGAGGTTCGTCAGTGATTGCCAGGATTGTTTTAGGCAATAAAAGTTTGAAAAAGGATTTTTCTTTTTAAGCGCTCTATAATGTCTACGTCTTTGTAGTTATGTGAAATGTAAGATATTCAATGAGTCCTGACCCTATTCCTCCGTGGGTGAAAGGAAGTGTTTTAGACTCCCCAAAAATAGAAAAAAGAGTCGATTTCTTCAAAATGCCAACAGGATTAGAATAGCACCGGGCAATGCGGGGTATCCCTGCTTGTCATGTATAAGAGGAAGCTTATTCACAGGAGGAAGCTATACATTTTGACTGATCATGCCTGTACCATATCCAGATCCTACACTTCCACAGATTCTCAACAGTGATAATTACACAGCAAACCCCAAGCAGGTAATTTGGCCAGGGTAGCAACGCATAATGGCCATTTATTATTGAAAGATTCAATGGAATATTTGACGTTAACAAACGAAATTCCCATATTGCAGATGGCATAGTGGGTCTTACATTTATACCCATCCCTGATTTAACTTCAATAGAACAGTCAAAAGGAAAACTAGTCTAGTGTTAATGTCATCGATCCCTTGGGATGGTACTTAAAAAAAAAAAGAAGGACATTGTGTGCTGCTATCCTGGCCAAATGACTTGCATCAGAACAATGGTTAGATATTTCACCTCATTGAGGGATCAAACAGAGTGGATTGCTGAATGGTGAATGTGATGCTAAGTGAGCTATCTTGCTCAAAGTTACAATTTTAACTCGATTTAAAGATCGATTGATTAATACAGTAGAAAGGGGGGGGGGATAAGGGGGGGAATTTCCCTTCATTCTCCAAACTTGCTCAAGTATCTTAACTTTTAAAAAGTCAAATAGCAAACACAGAAAGATAATCTTAACTTATTACCACATGCATGCCAAGTGAAAAGCGGGGATAAGCAATTGCTTCACTTCTGTCTGTCCGTCCATCCATCCACAAACGTCAGTTTATGATCGACTAACAACTTCATTTCAAGTGAATGTTCTATTTTGAACACGTACAGTGCATTCAGAAAGTATTCAGACCCCTTCACTTTTTTCACATTTTGTTATGTTGCAGCCTTATGCTGAAATAGTTTAAATTCATTTTTTCCCTCATCAATCTACACTCAATACCCCATAATGACAAAGAGAAAACAGGATTTTAGAAAGTTTTGCAAATTTATTAAAAATAAAAAACTGAAATATCACATTTACATAAGTATTCATACCCTTTGCTATGACACTTGAAATTTAGCTCAGGTGCCTCCCATTTCTCTTGATCATCTTTGAGATGTTTCTACACCTTGATTGGAGTCCACCTGTGGTGAATTCAATTGATTGGACATGATTTGGAAAGGCACACACCTGTCTATGTAAGGTCTCACAGCTGACAATGCATATCAGAGCAAAAACCAAGCCATGAGGTCGAAGGAACTGCCTGCAGAGCTCAGAGACAGGATTGTGTCGAGGCACAGATCTGGGGAAGCCTACAACAAAATTTTCTGCTGCATTGAAGGTTCCCAAGAGCACAGTGGCCTCCATAATTCTTAAATGGAAGAAGTTTGGAACAACCAGGACTCTTCCGCGAGCTGGCCGCCCGGCCAAACTGAGCAATCGGGGGAGAAGGGCCTTGTTAACAGAGGTGACCAAGAACCTGATTGTCACTTTGGCTGAGCTCCAGAGATCCTGTGTGGAGATGGGAGAAACATTCCAGAAGGACAACCATCACTGCAACACTCCACCGATCTGGGCTTTATGGCAGAGTAGCCAGACGGAAGCCTCTCCTCAGTGAAAGACACATGAAAGCCCGCTTGGAGTTTGCAAAAAAGCACCTGAAGGACTCTCAGACTGTGAGAAACAAGAAGGCTGCAACATAACAAAATGTGAAAAAGTGAAGGGGTCTGAATACTTTTTCTGAATGCAATGTATCGTCTTTGGCCCTATCTCTCAATTGTAAAGAATTACTTTAAAAATTAAGAAAATTCTCGTATCCCAATTCAGATCTTCACCAAAATGAATCGATTCGTCTTTGTCACACACCTAACCTGTCCACAAGTTTCGTCCGATTCCACCCATAACCTTTTGAGATATCCTGCTCACAGACAAGCAGACAGCGGTGAAAACATAGCCTCTGCCCACCCACCTTAGGTGGCAGTGGTAATAAAAAAAAAACAGATTTAAAAAAAAAGTTTTGCTTTGGCTCACTGTGGAAATAAGTCTGGTGTTGGCTTGACGGTTAAGGTGGCTGGGTTAAGATATTAAGGTCTTGCTTGAGTATGAGCCCCCATCATGCCGTTGAAATAACATCAAGTTGGTTGACTGTCATCCTTCAGAGGTTGGAAAAATGAGTTCCAGGTTACAGGTAACAAGGACACTGCATCAGCATTCCAGAAAATGATGCAACCTGCAGCCATAGGCCGAGTACGAAACAATAAAAACTGTGGAGAAAAAATACATTCGGTCAGTTATGTTCACGATCATTCCAGCGTGACAGAACAAGACGATGAGATTTGCCAGAATAGGAGAACATGTTACATTTGTCAGACCGACCAACGTCTAATAAATTCCAGATCAATAGGGAGAGATTCAGCTGCTGTCTGGCAGTCAATGGGACTGGGTTGGATACTCTACAGCACAATGTGAAGTTATCTGCCAAGATGAAAAGCAGGTTTTACAGAGCATCCCAGGGGTTGTTTATGTATATTAGGAACAAGACTTGTCCCAAGACGCTGCCTTAGAGCAATTGAGCCTCCATTTGGAGAGGATAGGAAAGTCTTCCATTCACTGCAACACAATGATTGGGTGAGTTATAAGCAGGTCAGAATCTCAGGTATCAGGCCAGCCTTGTAGTGCCTCATTAAGTGGGCTTGGTCAATAGTTCAAGGTGCCATAATATGTCATATGCCCCACATACTGTATATATGATTGAGATGGTCCTGAACTTTTCCTTAAGATTTAGGACCTCTGTTCATCGCTGAAAGGGAAGCAGTAGCTTGCCCATAGTTGAGTGACCAGGATGAAATCCAAACTGGCTGTCAGAGATTGAGGTGTTTGAAAAGAGGAAGGATGTGATGTTCGAAATGATTATGGATTCCATGATTTTGCTTATATTTGGAAATAGGATTCATGGTATTCCACTCCACTTGTTTTTACCCACTTCTTTTTGAATGGGAATGATGTGACATGACCTCCAGGCAGATGGGAGGTGACCAAACGAGGACAAGCTGAAGACAGTTGCAGCATGGCAGGATCTAAGAACATGGCACTGATGCTATTTGTGGCCATTGCCAATTGATGCTATTTGTGCACCTCACCCTCCCGCCCCACCCCCCAAATATTTATTCAGGTCGCACAAGAACTGCCAGCAACCCTCTTCTGGTGAAACCATCAAAATCAAGACTCTCCGCTCACCTTCACTCTTTCATTCCTCTTTTTTCCCACCTCTGAAACAAACTCCCACACTACCCCCGTTAATACACCCCAAATCCACCTCTTTCAATGTCCGACTTCATTCCTGTAATTCCAGGTAGTGTCAATTTGTTTTATCCCGCCCCCCCCCCTTCCCAACTCCCCCATCCATCTACCTTCCACAGATCTCCCGATGTCCCTGTTCTCTACTGTTGTGCTTACCTCTCTCTCTCCCCATCTTGTCTCCCACTCCTTTTATTATATGTTTGATGTGTCCGTTTATGTTTTTTGTGTTTAATGTACTAGCTCTTACACGAGCCTTGATCTTGTATACTAAAAAAAAAAAAAGAAGAGTTGAGGCTGGACAGAACTTTCTCCACTGTCTCAGGTATAAAAGCCAGTCAACAAAAAAGAGCAATCAGAGATTGCAAACCCTCGCTAGGATGCATTTTCAGTGGTTTTTAAGGCTTTTGTGTTAAAACAAATATGGCAGCCGAACCACGTGACCGATGACGTCATCATTCTTTTTTTTTCTCCACCAATTTATGCCTACATGACGATCAAGATATTTCATCTTCATAGGATGAAGTTTTGTACTTGTCGAATTATGACGTCATAATGGACGCACCTATGACATCATCATTAACATATTTTATTCCCCATTGAGAGTTCTCAATTTTTCTATTCAGCGCTTTCGAAGATATGGAGGTGCAAACGTTTTCGGTTTTTCCAAGATGGCGGCCGAACCACGTGACCTATGACGTCATAATTGTCAATAAAAAATTCAACAGGTGGAGCTGCACCTACGCTCAAAATTTCCTGTCAATCGGACCAAAGGTTGCAGAGAAAATTATATTTATTCTGTGTGGACAAACAAACAAACAGACAGCCAAAGAAACAAACGGACTCGAATGCAATACCCTCTCCTCAGGCGAGTGTAATAATGCAGTGGCTGTGAGGAGGTAAGCAGGAGACAGAGTAAAATGCGCTGAATACATGAGATTTTGCAGGAAACACCGAGTCGAGACATTTTACCGTGTCTCGAGCAGAGTATGAGACGAGGCTGTTTGAGGTGATGAAATGGATGGGTGGAGAGCATTAACAAGTCACCACCAGGAATTTTAGGAAGGAGACTACTTCTACCGTTCAGCTTTGAGTTTTGCGAGATGATATTTTCTGGCTCGCCTAAGGATGAACTTGTTGTGAACCTTAGGGTGGCACCTAAAGTTGCCTTTCGTCGGGTTATCCTTCTATCTTAAGAAAGCAAGCCGAGTGACCACACTTGCTTTCAATCTACCAGAGCCCAGAGGATAGATTATAGCTAGAATAGCCGCAGACATTAATGGGATAAACTGTACATGAGAGAGAATTGTTTTTTTTGGGGAAGTATTCACAAGTGGAACTAGAACGGCACTCAGTAGAGACCATACCTCCGCCAGGTGAACAGTTTACGTTTTGTATCCTAGAGTAGACCAGAAAATCACAATGCAGAATCACATTTAATCAAAATCATCCGTCCGAAACTTTTTGAGATATCCTGCTTTGTTTCGTTTTTGGCCCTGTATCCCAATGGTGAAGAATTACTTATGGTGAAATTCTCCTTCCAATGGTGAAAGATTATGCTAGCCGGAACCAGATCTTCACCAAAATTGAATCGATTCTTCCCCGTCACACACACACCTGTCCACCAAGTTTCGTCCAAATCCATCCATAACTTTTTGAGATATCCTGCTATTTGTTGGTTTAGCCCTATCTCCCAATGGTGAAGAATCACGTTAAAAAAAAAAAATTCTCATATCCGAATCCATATTCAGATCTTCACCAGAATCGAATCGATTCTTCCTTTTGACACACACAACCTGTTCACAAAGTTTCGTCCAAATCCGTCCATAACTTTTTGAGATATCCTGCTATGTATCGTTTTTGGCCCAAACTCCCAATGGTGAAGAATCACTAAAAAAAATTCTAGTAGCCGAATCCGGATCTTCACCAAAATCTAATCATTTCGTCCTTGTTACATACGCTACATCTCTGCCAAATTTCGTCCGAATCCTTCCACAACTTTTTGAGATATCCTGCTATGTATCGTTTTTGGCCCTATATCCCAATGGTGAAGAATCACTAAAAAAAAATTCTAGTAGCCGAATCCGGATCTTCACCAAAATCTAATAATTTCGTCCTTGTTACATACGCTACATCTCTGCCAAATTTCGTCCGAATCCTTCCACAACTTTTTGAGATATCCTGCTATGTATCGTTTTTGGCCCTATATCCCAAAGGTGAAGAATCACTAAAAAGAATTCTAGTAGCCGGATCCGAATCTTCACCAAAATCTAATAATTTCGTCCTTGTTACATACGCTACATCTCTGCCAAATTTCGTCCGAATCCTTCCACAACTTTTTGAGATATCCTGCTATGTATCGTTTTTGGCCCTATATCCCAATGGTGAAGAATCACTAAAAAAAATTCTAGTAGCCGAATCCGGATCTTCACCAAAATCTAATAATTTCGTCCTTGTTACATACGCTACATCTCTGCCAAATTTCGTCCGAATCCTTCCACAACTTTTTGAGATATCCTGCTATGTATCGTTTTTGGCGCTATATCCCAATGGTGAAGAATCACTAAAAAAAAAATCTAGTAGCCGGATCCGAATCTTCACCAAAATCTAATAATTTCGTCCTTGTTACATACGCTACATCTCTGCCAAATTTCGTCCGAATCCTTCCACAACTTTTTGAGATATCCTGCTATGTATCGTTTTTGGCCCTATATCCCAATGGTGAAGAATCACTAAAAAAAAAATCTAGTAGCCGAATCCGGATCTTCACCAAAATCTAATAATTTCGTCCTTGTTACATACGCTACATCTCTGCCAAATTTCGTCCGAATCTTTCCACAACTTTTTGAGATATCCTGCTATGTATCGTTTTTGGCCCTATCTCCAAATGGTGAAGAATCACTAAAAAAAAAATCTAGTAGCCGGATCCGAATCTTCACCAAAATCTAATAATTTCGTCCTTGTTACATACGCTACATCTCTGCCAAATTTTGTCCGAATCCTTCCACAACTTTTTGAGATATCTTGCTCACAAACGGACAAACAGACAGACAGGGGTGAAAACATAACGTCCATCCACCTTTGATGGCGCAGGTAATCAATATCACATGTTGTGTTCAAATTATTTTCTGAGAGGGGAGTTTCTTCTTCCCGGAAATCAGCGTGTGCTAATTGCCAAATTCTGTGCCAATGAGGTCGCTCTCTTGGGATATCGAGAGAGACGTACGAGCTTTGACCAGAAAATGATCAGAAGAGCCAAGAGGGGCAGAGAATGAACAGGAGAGATTGCAGGGAAGGTTCGTCATTACCTGGTCCACGAGGCAGGACATACCAATTGCAGGAATCCGGATTGGAAGGTTTATAGATTGGGTCACACTCACACGGTAACAATCTATTACATGGACACATAGGAAATAGCTGTAGTGTTTGAAAAATTAGGTCACGGCACCCATTGAAGCTTCGCCAAAACAAGTGATCACCACTGTGTGCAAATGTATTATCACATTATTCCAATGAAAAAAGAAGTCACAGGTTTAAGAACTTCAGTACGTTTGTGTATTTTTCTTGCAGAAAAAAGATGTATTGTTCGGTAGGCCTATTCTAATTATCAAGGCCTTATTTTGATAAATTACTCGCATTATGGGGGTTTAACAGGGCATTCTGTTAACCGATTGGAATTGCTGAACGAAATGATGTTCAATTCTTTTGGATGTTCTTCTGTTCGAAGTGCAAAGGGGAGATGTTTGCCATCTGTGAAGTTGTTGGAGCATTCAGCATATCCACAGCAATGGTGAGATCAGGCCAACAGCATGATTTTATTTGGCTCAAAAAAAAAAAAAATGCGCCATTTATTATCGTCAGGATGAATTTCTTCCTCCTCGCGACTGTAATCGCTATGGACAGTCTGGGCCATTGTGTTGGAACTTGGCAGCTGGTAGCGGGTTGTGCAGTGTTTTCTGCGAGATTTGGGGTTAGGGGCACCTGCTGTATACTTTGCAGAAATACATCTGGTCGGACGACGAGTTTCTTCTTTAACCCTTGCAGTTCCTTGCCATTGGTGGTTTGCAACGCCATATCAATAGTAATAGCCCAGATATTGATTTACATTGCCATATCTAACAGCTGTTCACCACCATCTCAGATTGTCCCGCAATCCAAAACAAAGATCTTTTGTCCCCTTGCTAACCCCACCTAAATAAATCCCTTCTCCTTCAAAATTTCCAATTTTCCCTCCTTGGATTTTCCTTCTGTATCTATCTTGTCCACCTTTGGCATCCTCTCTTACCCGACATTCCTCCCCACAGCTATTGTTCGTCTGTCTCCCTCTAACTTGACTTTCTAACTTGACCTCTAACTTGTCTGTCTTCTACCGACTCCTCTCCGGCCTTGCTCCCCCAGCTCTCTCTGTGTTCTGTCCCCCAAATATTCCTACAGGTCGCACAAGATCTGCCAGCCACCCTCTGATGGTTAAAATGCCGAAATCCCGGCTCTCTGCTCACCTTCACTCTTTCATTCCTCTTTTCTCCCGCCTTGGAACAAGACACACTCCCTTCAATCCCACTCCTCCCTCCAGGTCTTTAAAACAGCTGTTCACCACCATCTCTTATCTTCCCCCATCCAAAACCTTGATCTTTTCTACCCCCACTAATTCACCCCAGATCCACCTTGTTTGAAATTCCAACTTCTTTCCTGGAAGTCCTGGCAGTGTCCATATGTTTTATACCTCTCCCACCCCCCCCCCCCCCTTCCCATGCCTCCCCCCCCAAAGCCCTCTCCCTCCCACAGATCTCTCGATGTCTCCATGTCTCTCGGTCCCTGCTCTCAAATGTTGTGTTTGTGTCCTTCCCCTTCTCTCCCCATCTTGTCTACCGCTCCCGATGTTATTTGTTTTATGTGTCGGTTTGTCTTTCTGTGCGATTAATGTTCGCTCTTTCACGAGCCTCGATCTTGTATACAAAAAATAAAAATAAAAAATAAAAAATAAATAATGCTGTTAGTGTTTCCTCCCCTCCATCTATTACTCCTTTCGATCCTGTTTTTCGTCCCGTTTTTGTCCGTTACATCCTGATCCGTTCAGTGCAACTAGCTCTTCCACGAGCCTCGACTACGTAGGCGATACAAAAACAGATTGTTTTGCATTCATTCGGACTCGCACGCAATCTTTAGTAACTATGTGTAGGAGGACAACAAAATCAAGTAATCTTCAATAAGTACACCCTGATAGGATGTTAGGTAATCCGTAAATGTGTAATTAACTAAAATGAGCTGTAGCTGCGCTTATATACACAGGTAATTGCTAATGTCTGACTTGCTCATCACGACGACTTTTCTTGGCTTCAACTGCTTCAGTTTTCCATGCACGATTTACTCACATTGTAAGTATGCCGCAGCACATCATTTGACCTCTGTGGGTTGCAAAGCCTCAGGCAGAGTTTAACTGCACTAGGCAAGTGTCAGAACTGTCCTCCTCCTCTTCTTAATTTTTTTTAACTTACGTTTAGCATTTTCTTTCTCTATTTTTTTTTTTCTTTCACCGTCCAGATACAGGCGAACCTTTGTGGGTTCATTCCCCATGGATCTTGGAATGTATTAATATTCCCGAATTTGCATAATACTGGCTTGGAGGATGAATGATGCATCCAAAGATGAGTCCTGCCTCTTAAGATGCCGGAATAGCAATGCGTGCAATTTCGACTCAAGCTCTTCTTTTTTATTTATTTATATATATATGTGCCATCATTTATATTCACCCCTGGATATTCCAAAGACCTTGTTTACCTTTGTGTTGAGCGAGTGGCAGTGGCCTCAAATGACGAACACACCGAACGGTTTCCTTTTCTTCGCTTTGTATTGTGAAGGGTTAATATCGGTTGGCCACCTGTGTATAGAAAAAAAAAGAAAGACAGCTCATTTCTTTTTCAGAGATAAGCCCGGTGCAAAATATCAGACCCCAATCACCTGGTGTGTGCACACGCTTTAATTGTCCTGTTGCTCTAGCGGAGAATAAACACAACACTAAAGAGTCGTGTGCCAAAGACGGGTCAGTGGGTTTTTAAAAGCCTACTCATTCGAGAGATTATCCCAGGTTTAAATTATTTCATGTTTCTCTCAAACCTTTCCCTTTGTATGTCGTTCTTTTTTCGGTCACTCAATGTCATGCTACTTTCAAATGAGTTGGGATATGTATATATTCAATTCGGATTGCTAAGTCGAATTCATTTGGGGATTTTAAAGCATTTTGTAATCAAAATCCTCAAATATTATTTATTTTCTGCAGGTGTGCACATTTTTCATTCACTCCTGTTTTTTTTCCTCCTCCAAAACAATTGCCTGTGTAATCATTGTCCTTGCTAACCCCGGATCGTGGAATAATTACAATGATGTCTTGCAGATTCTCTCCTCCCCCGTAGCTCCCCCATATATCTACACAGCATCTACGAATTGTTCAAACAAATATGAGACTATAATAATTGATTTGATTCTGATGTACTTTGTATTCTGATGATTTGATTCCGATGCACTGAGATTTGATTCTGATGAGTCCGATGTCTTTACAGAGTGTCGGTGCTGCCGAAGCAGTATCTTGGCATTGGTTATACTGAGTGGTTTGGCATTGCCTTTCAGGCGCGGTTTGTCCATACGCTTCAAGTGCTGAGCATCAAGCAAGGAAGAAGTCTTTCGTATGACTCGGCCGTGCTTGGAACCACCAACATCCCAGACTCAGAGAGGATGCTCCAAAATGGCACCACCAAATGTGTTACAACAGCAACAACAAAAATAATAAGAAGACGTCATGCAGAGCACGATACATGCAAAATCCACCCCTCCCCAAAATAAAAAGTTGCCATGGATACATCAAATTGTCTATTCCATTAACACTTAAATTGACAATCTTAATCAAAGCTCGGGTCAATCGGATAAAAATTGATGATTGTTCAGATTAAAATTGATGATTTTGGATGTTTGACCTTAAGTTGAACCTTTGTTTTTTTTTGTTTTTTTTGTATACTGAATCGAGGCTCGTGGAAGAGCTAACATTTATTTCACAAACAAATCAACCAGACAAACAAAATATACAAAAAGAGGGAGCGGAAGACAAGATGGGGAGAGAAGGGGAAGCACACAACCACAACATTTGAGAGCAGGGAGAAGTGTGGGAGGGAGAGGGCTTGGGGGGAGGAGGCGTGGGAAGGGGGGGGGGGGGGGGAGAGGTATAAAACACAAGGGGACCACAAGCACACCTTGACCTTTTGAGCACAAAAATAGTTGTTTTCTCAATTCAGTGATGCACTATGCAATTGGTGTTCAATTTTCAAGTTAATAGGATGAAAAGGGACAATTTTTGAGATGAGAATTTACGATTTTAGAAGTTTGACCTTGAGTTGTCCTTTGACCTTTTGACCCCCAAAATAGTAGGTTTTCCAATTATTTGACGTCCAATGCAATTGCTTTCGCTTTCAGGTTAATCGGATGAAAATTGACGATTGCAGATGAAAATTGATGATTTTGGATGTTTGGCCTTGAGTTGACCTGTGACCTTTTGACATCAAAAATAGTTGGTTTTGCCAATTTATTGACTCAATATGCAAAGGCTGTTCAATTTTCAAGTCAATCAGATGGAAAAATGACAACTTTAGAAATTTGAACTCACGATGACCTTTGACCTTTGACCTAAAAATCAATCGGCTTCTTCTTTATGACCAACTCTACCATCTAGTGAAGTTTCGTGAATATTGGTTTGAAATTGTGACCTGTAGGTGATTGACAGACAAACAGACAGACAGAATAACGCACAAGACCAACCAATATACCTGGTTGAAAAATCATCGATTTTGCAAGTAATAATAATAATAATAATAATGACAATACATTAAGAATTGATAGCATGAAGAAAATAGTGACGAGGTATGAAAATGTAAAGTCATACCAAACAAATCTCAGTGTCTGACCGCGGTGGAGGACAGCCCTGTAATTGGTTGCTGTGATAGCTTAGCTTACACCAATTTGGGACAAGGCCCAAGGTCCTGCCTTCAGAACGAGCCAGGATAGAATGAGTTTGTGTAATTAAGTGAATTCATTGCCATTGATCACCGTGCATTGTGCATTTTGACGGTAAAGATTGCTCCAAAAGGTGATTGGTTTTAAACAGCATTAAGATGTATGATATTTATACAGCAAATAATCTCCTTTAAGAAATAAGATGAAAGAAACTATAGAGAAATGCTGATTCTGTTTTAAACAAGATATGGCATTTTAAACAGGCACAGGTACAACGTCAGGTCTTGTGGGGCTGTACACCACCCTCCACCCCTTACAAACACACACACACACACACACACACACACACACACGGATAATTTGAGGCCTGGGAGGGCTGCGTTCTACCTTCTGAAACCTGCAAATGGATATACAAACCAACGACACACACACACACACGCAACACACATGCACGTAAACTGAGGTGGACACTGAGACCTGGGCCTGGTCACTAACAGAGCCCTTTATACACAGAGTTTGGCCAACTCGGTAATAGGCGCCATGTTGGAGCCCTACGTCAAGTGCACGCGCACGTGCGCGTTCAAGCGTGCATGCATCGAGTTACATCGTAAGTCGATGCGTGCATGCAACTTTCTGCTATCAGAGACGGATTTATTTTTATGTTCCCGAGTTTCATTCATTGTTTAGTCACTTGCAAATCCTGTCCCTGTTACACAAATGTACGTACAAGTATTGATTGGATTTGTTGGAATTTCACTGGGCCAGTGTATTAAGCTTTTGTTTTTTTCACATTCAGTCATCCCAAACGAGGGCCGTTGAATTGCTGCGCTTCACTTCTTTCGTTTGAAGAATAAAAATCTCCATGCCACATCCATTATGTCGATATGGGATCGAATTAATTTTTTTTTTTTAATGTTAATTCATTTATATCCCTTTGTGTGTTTAGCCCATCAATTGACACCGGACTCCGCATTATGTGGAGTTTTGACAAATCTTGTAACAACTCGTGATGTAGAATCATAAAAATCTTAGAAGATAGATCAACAGAAAGAGAAAAATATTCTCCACAATTTGAGCCCACATTTTTGCACATGCACATTACTACCGGTAGTCGGAAAGATCAGCAAATACAATGACTCGAGATTTTTACCTTGTCCCATACATTAGACTACTTATGTGTGGAAGCTGAAGTCCAAATAAAAACTTTAACCACACCAAATGTGTTTCTCACCTTGAGTTTCTGATCGACTCATCGAGACTTCATTTTCAGAATATGAGGTTGGGGTCTTACTTTCCTTTTTTTTTTTTTTTTTTTTTTTTTTTAGATCTAGCGTTAATATACACTGTTTGGGGATGAATTTATTTAGACCCTACATTAATTTAGATAGAGTAACTTATTACGGTACTTACGGCACACAGAAGTGAGGCATCATTGGCGTTCCAATTTTTGCGGACGAACTTTAATCTCCCAAATTCGTCTCCTTTCGGGATCTCGAGGGAAATAATGCATCTTCGCTCCTTTTTCCCCTTCGATTAGAGCATCCCCATGCAGAGCAGCACGGCATTTCCCTCAGTTTTAAGGTGAAAGTTGTACATTTACAAGCGATCACCATAAATGTACGGGCAGTAGTCAGTAGACCTGTTTAGTTAGATTTTGTAGCTCCCGCGTAGGGCTTCAACATGGCGCCTGTTGTCACGTGATCGCTAAAAACTGAAACCGAGTTGGCCAAACTCTGTGTATAAAGGGCTCTGGTCACTAGAAGCCTGGATAAGCACTACCCTACTGATAAATCGCCTATCCGGCGGATACAATTTATCCACAGGATACGTTCTGTTGCTCAAAGTCTGGACAACTTTATCCTCTGAATAAATTAGTGATTTTTCCGTTTAACTTTATCCAGGCTCCTCTGGCCCAGAGAATGCCTTATCCGTGGTTAGTGACGCATATATAGGTTTGTCTAATTAAAAATGGCAGACGACACAGCTTTGTACGACATCTGGCAGACGATCGTTGAAAGGAAATTCCTCAAACGTATTGATCCAATGTGTCATGTATGGACATAAGTGTTAATCGAATGTGTCATGTATGGATGTGCAAACGTGTTCATCCAATGTGTCATGTATGGATGTGCAAACATGTTAATCCAATGTGTCATGAATGGATGTGCAAACGCGTTAATCTAATGTCTCAGGTATGGACATACGTGTTGATCCAATGTGTCATGTATGGACATATGTGTTAATCTAATGTGTCATGTATGGATGTGCAAACGTATTGATCCAATGTGTCATGTATGGACATACGTGTTAATCGAATGTGTCATGTATGGATGTGCAAACGTGTTCATCCAATGTGTCATGTATGGATGTGCAAACGTGTTAATCTAATGTCTCATGTATGGACATACATGTTGATCCAATGTCTCATGTATGGACATACATGTTGATCCAATGTCTCATGTATGCATGTGCAAACGTGTTAATCTAATGTCTCATGTATGGACATACATGTTGATCCAATGTGTCATGTATGGATGTGCAAACATGTTAATCTAATGTCTCATGTATGGACATACAAACGTGTTGATCCAATGTGTCATGTATGGATGTGCAAACGTGTTAATCTAATGTCTCAGGTATGGACATACGTGTTGATCCAATGTGTCATGTATGGACATATGTGTTAATCTAATGTGTCATGTATGGATGTGCAAACGTATTGATCCAATGTGTCATGTATGGACATACGTGTTAATCGAATGTGTCATGTATGGATGTGCAAACGTGTTCATCCAATGTGTCATGTATGGATGTGCAAACGTGTTAATCTAATGTCTCATGTATGGACATACATGTTGATCCAATGTCTCATGTATGGACATACATGTTGATCCAATGTCTCATGTATGGATGTGCAAACGTGTTAATCTAATGTCTCATGTATGGACATACATGTTGATCCAATGTGTCATGTATGGATGTGCAAACATGTTAATCTAATGTCTCATGTATGGACATACAAACGTGTTGATCCAATGTGTCATGTATGGATGTGCAAACGTGTTAATCTAATGTCTCAGGTATGGACATACGTGTTGATCCAATGTGTCATGTATGGATGTGCAAACGTGTTAATCTAATGTCTCAGGTATGGACATATGTGTTAATCTAATGTGTCATGTATGGATGTGCAAACGTATTGATCCAATGTGTCATGTATGGACATACGTGTTAATCTAATGTGTCATGTATGGATGTGCAAACGTGTTTATCCAATGTGTCATGTATGGACATACATGTTAATCTAATGTGTCATGTATGGATGTACAAACGTGTTGATCCAATGTGTCATGTATGGATGTGCAAACGTGTTAATCTAATGTCTCATGTATGGACATACATGTTGATCCAATGTCTCATGTATGGATGTGCAAACGTGTTAATCTAATGTCTCATGTATGGACATACGTGTTGATCCAATGTGTCATGTATGGATGTGCAAACGTGTTTATCTAATGTCTCATATATGGACATACAAACGTGTTGATCCAATGTGTCATGTATGGATGTGCAAACGTGTTAATCTAATGTCTCATGTATGGACATACAAACGTGTTGATCCAATGTGTCATGTATGGATGTGCAAACGTGTTGATTCAATGTGTCATGAATGGACATACAAGCGTGTTGATCCAATGTGTCATGTATGGATGTGCAAACGTGTTTATCTAATGTCTCATGTATGGACATACAAACGTGTTGATCCAATGTGTCATGAATGGATGTGCAAACGCGTTAATCTAATATATGGACATACGAAGTGTTGATCCATTGTATTATGTATGGACATACAAACTTTTTGATCCAATGGGTCATGTATGCACATGCAAACGTGTTGATCCAATGTCAATGTGTCATGTACGGATGTTCAAACGTCTTAAACCAGTGTGTCATGTACGGATGTTCAAACGTATTGATCCAATGTGTCATGTATGGACGTGTAACTGTAAACGTTCCTTTATCAAACAGGTCCTTTCCGTTTCCGGGATTAAGTCAGATTGCAGATGGTGCCGACCTGAAACGGGACTGAAACCTGAGTTAATAAATGTACAAGAAATAGATCGTTGTCTGTCGACTTACATTACACAATGCGTGAACCATTTCTCCTTCACGTCCTCCGCTGAGCCGAGCGATCGTTGTCGCTGACACCGTTGATGGAGCAGCAATCATACACTACGCCTTCTTCCTCTTCACAAAATTTGTTAGGGTGTTGGAAAATGTACTCTTAATGAGCTTCATATGATCTTCTGCTGTCCGACACAGCATATTCCGTTCGGTTGGAGTAAAATTTATCTTCCTCTTCCTAGTATGACTAACCTCACCCGCCATGACTGTTCAGCAAGCGGTGCACGGTGCAATGCATTGTGGGATACCATATGTCAATCAA
This sequence comes from Myxine glutinosa, assembly GCF_964187855.1. Lineage (NCBI taxonomy): Eukaryota > Metazoa > Chordata > Myxini > Myxiniformes > Myxinidae > Myxine > Myxine glutinosa. The sequence continues at coordinate 174,981,380 of NC_136264.1, forward strand.
ACCTGTAACCACGCCTCGTCCAGCCCTTTTCCTTCAGATAACTATCCTACTCCTACCCTTATCCGGCCTTTGTACAACCCAGGATTATACATCAGTTAGGTATCCTTCGGATAAGAAATTTAAACACAGGATAGCTCATATGTAGGGGATAAATGATCCGACCTTCTAGCACCTTGGTTCTTAACCTGAGTTCGACCGAACCCCAGGGGTTCAGTCAGCCAGTCTCAAGGGTTTGGCGGAGGTCCTCCGAAACGCATTGCAATTAGGTTTTTTTGTTTTTTAAAAGTTTTGTATCAATTTTGAATCTATGTGTAATTACGCTTATTATTAATATTATTATTATTTTGCTATGTATGTTACGAATGAATGGAAATGTTATTTGTAAAATTGTATTCCCATCCCATTCATGGTTTCTCTGGTCTGTGTTTAAGATAAGTTGTTTCACACTGACTGTAGTAAGTTGAATCAATGAGCAACTTGCTAATTATTCTGTTGATGGAGCTTACTTACTTATTTACTGGATTTTGGACTTTGCAGGTGTTCGGAAATTCCAGTGAATAGCCTCGATTAGCTTGCCGTGTGCCGTGCGTCATTGGTCGCACCTTACTTTGGAGTTACTGATTAATTGAAAAGTAAGTTGGAAATGTTTGAGGATATGCAGGGCGGGTTCAGAGTTATATTAAAGTCAAAAGTGGATGGTGATTATAAAATATGATTGAATTACTCAGAAAATTAGGTGGAGGTGATATAACTCCTTTGATCGCAATTCAAAACTAACAATTCACAGTTTTCTATGTAATATTATAATGGGATTTGAGGTGACATAGAGTTGAGTAGATAATAAATCCCGTCATCGTAACTATAAGTTATGTTTTCTTCGTTAAAATTTCTCAGTTTTCAGAGGGGTGCTGATTATATTTAAGCATGATCCTTTTTTAATTTTTGTCATATAATTGTTTGCCCGAACTCAATTAAGATCAGTTTGTTACTTTTTTTATTTTTTTTTGCAGTATGTCGAGCAAAAAAAGGAAGCGGTTGGAGGATTACGTGCGGTACGGGTTCACGTGTTTGACGGACGGGACGGAAGTAAACGTCCTCAATGCATGCTTTGCAATGTCAAGTTGAGCAACTCCAGCCTAGCACCAGCAAAACTACGGGAACACTTCAAAAAACTGCACGGCGAGGGGCAGTACAAAGACGCAACGCTGGATGAATTCAAATCGAAGAGAGTCCGATTCGACGCAAGTGCTACCTTGCCCACTCTCGGCTTCGTTCCAATTGACAAACCGATCCTCACCGCGTCGTATGAAGTTGCGTACCTGATCGCAAAGCAGGGCAAACCGCACACCATTGGTGAGACACTCATCAAACCGGTCGCGTTATGCTGGGAAAAGCTGCTGAAAACAAGTTGTCTCTCGTTCCACTCTCAAATGACACCATCAGATGCAGAATCGACGACATGAGCGACGACATCCTCGCCCAGGTAGTTGCAGATTTAGTCGCGAGCCCGACGAAATTCAGCCTTCAACTCGACGAGACCACCGACGTTTCGAATTTGAGCCAGCTCATCTTATTTGTGCATTATGTCAAAGGAGACGAGATCAAGGAAGACTTTCTGTTCTGCAAGCCTCTCACAACAACGATGATGGCAGCTGACATGAAGAAGCTTGTGAATGACTTCTTCAGAAGCAATGGCCTCTCGTGGAACATGGTGTCTGCAGCTTGCTCGGTTGGAGCTCCAGCCATGCTGGGATGCAACTCCGGTTTTGGAGCGCTGGTGAAGGCCGATGCACCACACACCATCGTCACGCACTGCGTCCTGCACAGACAAGCGCTGGCATCAAAAACCCTGCCTCCAAAACTGGCCAATGTTCTGAAAATCGTCGTTGAAACTGTGAATTACGTGCGAAGCCGTGCTCTCAATCATCGCATCTTCAAAGAGCTGTGCAATGAATTCGGCTCTGAATTCGAAGTCCTCCACTACCACTCTAACGTTCGATGGTTATCACGAGGGAAGGTAGTGAGCTGTGTTTTTGCCTTGTGTGTAGAATTAGCCCGGGTTTTGCGAGAACACCAGCATTGCCATGCAACGCACTTCCAAGAGTCAGAGATCATCCTCGCCTTGGCGTACTTAGCTGACATCTTCGATGCACTCAATCATCTCAATTGCCAGATGCAGGGCGGTGGAGTGAATGTCATCGAATCTGAAGAAAAGCTGAGCGCTTTCCGAAAGAAGTTACCGTTGTGGAGGCCGGCGAACAGAGAACGACAACTTCGTGAACTTTTCGCTACTGGACGAGTGCGTGAGCGGGATCGAAGATGAGTCTGAAGTTGGAGGCACTGCTGTACCGGGGGAGCTGAAGCAAGCGATTGCCATGCACTTGGATGAGCTGGGAAAGTAATTCCACGGCTACTTCCCCGACCAAGAGCAATACCCAGCATGGGTGCGGCAGCCATTTACTTTCGACATTGCAACGGCAGATGTCAACGACCAATACCTCGATGACCTCATCGAACTTCAGCAGAGCCAGACTCAACAACAACTCTTCGGCACAACAACCCTTCGTTCCCTCCCCTCTTCCCTCACCAAAATAAATAAATAAATTTAAATACCTGCAGCAAATACAAGTAAGCATGATCATGAAAACAAAACAGATATATCAGAGCATTTAAGTTTTTTCCCAATTGTACTGCATCTTTAATGTGCATTTTAAGAATTCAATTTCCACACATTTTTTTCAATACCAAATAAGAGATAATGTGTGAATGTATGAGTGAGTGGAGATATTTCTATTTTTTCCTTTCATTATTTTCAATAACTCTAAATGAGAGATTTTTTGCTCTTTTCTCGGCTGGTTGTAAAAAGCAATTACAATCCGAAATCTAAAAGAGTAACTTTTTAAAGTAACTTTACTTTAAAACATTCCTTGTCATATGCACAAAAGGAATTATATATAATCGCAATGTCGAAAGTCCTTCAATTCCGGCCCTTCCTATTCGGCCTGATCGGACATCTCGAGACTTGGATGTGTAACAAATGAAGTTTGCCTCTGCAAACGAAGGTGGACAAAGGTTATGTTTTCACCTTTTTTTGTCTGTCTGTGTAGTGAGGTTCACTATGTTAACAAATATAATTTCGTTCAAAATGTTGGGAGATTAGCAAACCTGTGCATATTTGGAATCATCAGAGCATGGAGAATCCGAAAATCAATGTTGGCATTTGCACAGACACCTGCATAGACGCCATTGTGGATTTCAAAATGGCCGCCATAAAATACATATTTTGCGCTATCTCGGCTTCGAGTCAACCTAGAAACTTAATTAAATATGCTAATCCTATGTTTTCTGGGTCAAGGAATCTAATAAAGGCCTCAAAATAGTGCTCAGGATTATGGAAAAGCAACAAACAAAGGTAATTGAAAACCATTGTCTTTATATTTGTGATATAACTGTATTACATAATACATGATATTGCAAGTCCTTTGAAGTTATAGGTATGGGTTTATAAAGCAAGAAAGCAGCCTTGTTAGTATCAGATTTTATTTTTTGGATTTTTTTTTTGTATACAGAATCGAGGCTCGTGAAAGAGCTAACATTTATCACACAAACAAATCAAACAGACAAACAAAGTATATAAAAAGAGGGAGCGGTAGACAAGATGGGAAGAGAAAGGGAAGCACACAAACACAACATTTGAGAGCAGGGACTTCGGGAGATTTGTGGGAGGGAGAGGGCTTGGGGAGAGTGGCATGGGAAGGGGGATGGGGGGTGGGAGAAGTATAAAACACAAGGACACCAAGGACTTCCAGGAAAGAAGTTGGTATTTAAAAAAAGTGGATTTGGGGTGAAATTAGCGGGGGTAGAAAAGATCAAGGTTTTGGATGGGGGAAGATAAGAGATGGTGGTGAACAGCTGTTTTAAAGACCTGGAGGGAGGAGTGGGATTGAAGAGAGTGAGGGAGTTTGTTCCAGAGGCGGGAGAAAAGAGGAATGAAGGAGTGAAGGTGAGCAGAGAGTCTTGATTTTGGCAGTTTAACCATAAGAGGGTTGCAGGCAGATCTTGTGCGACCTGTAGGAATATTTGGGGGACAGAGCCCAGAGAGAGCTGGGGGAGCAAGGCCGGAGAGGAGTCGGTAGAAGACGGAAAGACCACCAACCTGCCTGCAGTGAGTGAGTGAAAGGCCCTCGGAGATAGCTTCGTCGCAGGAGATTCCAATGATTCTGAACGCTTTGGTTTCAACAGCGTGAAGACGAGCTAGGATTGAGGCAGGAACACCAGCCCAGAGGGGAGAGCAGTATTCCATTGAGCTGCGGATGAAAGCGTTGTATGTGGTGAGGAGCTCAGGTGTGCCAAGGAAGGACTTTGCACGACAGAGGATGCCCAGTCGGCGACTGGCTTTGGAGGCCAGCTTTGAAATGTGGTTTTCCCAGGAAAGAACATGGCAGATAGTGAGACCCAAAAGCTTGAGTGACAGAACTTCTTGGAGAGGATTATTCAGAAAGTGGATGGGAGGGTCGTCCAGTTGTTCTCTTCGGAGAGACATCGTAAGAGTGTGAGATTTGTCAGGATTGAAAGACATGTTCGATTTGTTTGCCCAGTCTGTGATTTTGTCCAGGTCTGCAGAGAGTGAGGAGGCTGCAGACTGCTTATACTTACACTTATATTTACACTTATACTTAGGCTTACAGACTTAAAGATTGAACTATAAGTCCTATGCGCAGGATCTACTAGGTCTATACCGTTCAGGAATATGCTTTTACAGATCTTCATCACTGTCCTGAGTGTCATTTTCGCAAAGGTGTCTATGTAAATTCCAACATTAATTTTTGGATTCATCATGCTCTGAATATTCCAAAAATGTATAGTTTTGCTAATCTCCAAAAAAATTTAATGAAAAAACATGGTGAACCTGACTAGTGTATAAGATATCTCAAAAGGTTGTGGACGGAATCGGACAAAATTTGGTGGAGACGTTGGGTGTGTGACAAGGATGAAATGGTTAGATTTTGGTGACTATCTGGAACCAGTTCAGCAAAGGTCCATCAGGGGTTATACAAAACGTAAACTGTTCAGCCAGGTGGAGGTATGTGCTCTCCCGAGTGCCATTCTAGTGTTTTTTTAAACCACCCAAATCAAAAAATGTTTTGAAACTTGAAGCCACCTTGTACCAGCGGAAAAGATTGCAGTGATCCAGTTGGCAGGGTATAACACCAATGAGTACAGTCTTGTCCTGCATAAGGGGTAGGAGAGGGGGAACCTCGAAACCATGCCATGAGAAATTCTGGCCGTTTGATTAAATAGCTGCTCATGGCCCACAATGACACAGAAGGTAGAAAGGGAGGGGGGGGATAACATCGCATTTCTTTATTCTTAATTTTTTTAACTCCCTTCAAATCAATAACATTGCAGGCACGTTGGGCAACCGCTGTCATGTGCATATATCTCAGCCTGAAGCACTTAGCCTCGGAAAGAATTTTAAATGTCTCGCTTAGATTCTGAAGACCTTCGGAGCTCCAGACCATGCTCCCACTCCAGTTACTGCCCTAATGATGTGCCGTGCGGTGCTGCAAAGTGAGGTATTTAGGGCTGTGAGAGACCAAAGATCAGAGTAGGGAAAACTTTCCTTAGGGCTCGGATGTATTGGTAAATCATATCAGAATCCTAAAAACACATGCGCGGTGTGCCACGACGGTTGACAGAAGGACCACAGCTAGAAATTGAAGATCGAGATGTCACGAAAACTGTGCGAACCAATTCTCACCCAGAAGAGAAATCGAGGGGAAAAAACTAAATACCAGTTTATTAAGGAATTTCTCTCTGCAAAATTATTGATATGTGATAATGCAATCCGTTTTCTAAAATTTGATTGCAAATTTCTATGAAAAGAACCTCATTCTAATTGTGTTTAATAATACATGCGCGTGCCTTGTCCAGTGCCTTGGGGTAGTGTCGATGGTTTGACAAGGTGCAGTTATGGCAGCGAAGCAAATTCCCACTCTGAGCACAACTGACCTCAGTCATTCAAGCCTGGGCTGGCAGCACTGAACAGGTGTGATTGATCAATTGCCATTGCACCTGAGATCTGTCTGGAGTAATTGCCTGGAGCTGCCAGAGCACACAACTGCACTTCCGGATCTAACAAAGCATACCATGTGAAAAAGGGTATTGGATTTCTTTACCTAACGTTTTCCTTCAGTGCAAGGCAATGCATTTTGATTTGTATCTTTTATTTTACCATTTCAACAGAGTCTTCCCTTGAAATGCTCATGCTATATATGGAATTCGGTCCTTCGCATACGCACGCACGCACGTCCGGACGGACGGATGCACGGACGGACGCCCGCACGGACGGAGGGGAAAACCATAGTCCCCCTTTCGCTCCGCGGTGCGACGGGGGACAAAAGAATTGTTCTGGAAAATAATTGTCTACAACAAATAATATTTCGGGGATTTTTTAATTGTTTCTTTCGTGGTAATTTGAGGTCCATATTTATTTATAATCAGGCCCTCTTCACTGAAGGCCAACAATGAATTGATGTTTCTCTTTTTTTACCCAAAAACACTGTGTAGTATTGAATTTTTTAAATCCCATACGTATGCCTATTTTAAATATTCCATCGTCAAAATGTGAAAATACTTTGGCAATATGTTTAAATGTGCACGATGTATTGAATCACCTGACGTTTATCGAAGTATGCTAACCTCCGTGGTAACCCAGATGCTGATACCTCGGACGTTAACCCTTTGTTGAAGCAAAATACACCAATGACACTAACCTTCATAATTAAGAATACCGAAGTTCTCCATTCTCCTTATATATCGAACATGAGTCGCTCTCAGGAGTTTTTATTTTTCCAGAACAATTCTTTTTGTCCCCCGTCGCACCGCGGAGCGAAAGGGGGACTATGGTTTTCCCCTCCGTCCGTGCGGGCGTCCGTCCGTGCATCCGTCCGTCCGGACGTGCGTGCGTGCGTATGCGAAGGACCGAATTCTAATTTGGTGTGTGGGTGCAACCCACGTCAAAATCCAAGATGGCCGCCGCCATGTATGTCTGAACCTTGTGAGCGGAATATCTTGAAAAATAAGCGAAGTACCAACTTATAATCTGGTGTGTGGGTGTATCTACGCATAACGGAGAACGCTATTGAAAATTGGGTCGCCACGTCAAAATCCAAGATGGCCGCCTTACGTCTTCCACTTTGTCAACTCACATCACTTCACAGACGGGGGACCTAGGCGTAACGCTTGTTTACAGAGAAAATGGTGGGAGGAAGTGATGTCATTGACCAATTATCCATAGGAATGGTGAAAGGAAATGATGTAGAGTAATATAGTTTTGAATTACTAAAACTATCAACCATGTTTTCTTTTTTTAATCAAACAGAACTATGGAATAATGAAAATGATAATTGTCTATTTATTTCAGGAATATTGTAACGTTTTGTTCCCTAATGATTTTAACCACATATTTTTTTGGTTGCTCAGGTCATGCAACACTCTAACCCAATAGGAAAATGTTTTCAAAACTTCTGAGGGACCAGCAGGGTGGTGAAGCAGCACTGCACTTAACTATTACAGTGCTTTCAGAAAGTTTTCACACCCCTTGACGTTTTCACATTTTGTTATTAGAGCCTGAATATATTTTAAAAAAAAAAAAAATTTTTTTTTTTTTTGTATACAAGATCGAGGCTCGTGAAAGAGCGAACATTAATCACACAGAAAGACAAACCGACACATAAAACATATAACATCGGGAGCGGTAGACAAGATGGGGAGAGAGGGGGAAGGACACAAAAACAACATTTGAGAGCAGGGACATCGGGAGATCTGTGGGAGGGAGAGGGCTTTGGGGGGAGGCATGAGAAGAGAGGGCGGGGAGGTATAAAACATATGGACACTGCCAGGACTCCCAGGAAATAAGTTGGAATTTCAAACAAGGTGGATCTGGGGTGAATTAGCGGGGGTAGAAAAGATCAAGGTTTTGGATGGGGGAAGATAAGAGATGGTGGTGAACAGCTGTTTTAAAGACCTGGAGGGAGGAGTGGGATTGAAGGGAGTGAGGGAGTTTGTTCCATAGGTGGGAGAAAAGAGGAATGAAAGAGTGAAGGTGAGCAGAGAGCCGAGATTTCGGCAGTTTAACCATCAGAGGGTTGCTGGCAGATCTTGTGCGACCTGTAGGAATATTTGGGGGACAGAGCACAGAGAGAGCTGGGGGTGCAAGGCCGGAGAGGAGTCGGTAGAAGACAGAAAGACCACCTACCTGCCTGCGGTGAGTGAGTGAAAGGCCCTCAGAGATAGCTTCATCGCGGGAGATTCCAATAATTCTGAAAGCTTTGGTTTCAACAGCGTGAAGCCGAGCTAGGTGTGAGGCAGGAGCACCTGCCCATAGGGGAGAACAGTATTCCATTGAGCTGCGGATGAAAGCCTTGTATGTGGTGAGGAGCTCAGGTGTGCCGAGGAAGGACTTCACACGACGGAGGATGCCCAGTCGGCGACTGGCTTTGGAGGCCAGCTTGGAAATGTGGTTTTCCCAAGAAAGATCATGGCAGATAGTGAGACCCAAAAGCTTGAGCGACAGAACTTTTTGGAGAGGATTGTTGAGAAAGTAGATGGGAGGGTTGTCCAGTCGATCTTTTCGGAGAGACATAGTAAGAGTGAGATTTGTCACGATTCAAAGACATGTTCCACTTGTTTGATTAATTAAATTAATTAAAATTGATTAAATTAACATTTTTTGTCACTGATCTACTGATTTTTATCACTGATTTTTGTCACTGATTACACATAATACCCCCCATAATGTCAAAGTGGAATTTTTTGTGGGAAATTTTTACAAATGAATTAAAGTGAGAAGCTGAAATGTCTTGAGTCAATAGGTATTCAACCCCTTTATTATGACACTCCAAATTGAGCTCAGTTGAATCTAATTTCCTTTAGTTATCCTTGAGACGTTTCTTCAACTTGATTGGAATCCACCTTTGGCCAATTCAATTGATTGGACATGATTTAGAATGAAACACACCTTTCTATATAAGGTCCCACACTTGACAGTGCATGTCAGACCAAAAACTCGCCAAAGACGTCGAAGGAACTTTCCGTATAACTCCAAGATGGAATTGTGAGGAGGCATACAGTGCATTCAGAAAGTATTCAGACCCCTTCACTTTTTTCACATTTTGTTATGTTGCAGCCTTATGCTGAAATCGTTTGAATTCATTTTTTCCCTCATCAATCCTCGATACCCCATAATGACAAAGAGAAAACAGGATTTTAGAAAGTTTTGCAAGTTTATTAAAAAGAAAAAACTGAAATATCACATTGAAATAAGTATTCATACCCTTTGCTATGACACTTGAAATTTAGCTCAGGTGCCTCCCATTTCACTTGATCATCTTTGAGATGTTTCTACACCTTGATTGTAGTCCACCTGTGGTAAATTCAATTGATTGGACATGATTTGGAAAGGCACACACCTGTCTACATAAGGTCTCACAACGGACAATGCATATCAGAGCAAAAACCAACCCATGAGGTCGAAGGAACTGCCTGCAGAGCTCAGAGACAGGATTGTGTCGTGGCACAGATCTGGGGAAGCCTACAAAAAAACTCTGCTCCATTGAAGGTTCCCAAGAGCACAGTGGCCTCCATAATTCTTAAATGGAAGAAGTTTGGAACAACCAGGACTCTTCCTGGGGCTGGCCGCCCGGCCAAACTGAGCAATCAGGGGAAAAGGGCCTTGGTAAGAGAGGTGACCAAGAACCCGATGGTCACTCTGGCTGAGCTCCAGAGATCCTGTGTGGAGATGGGAGAAACTTCCAGAAGGACAACCATCACTGCAACACTCCACCAATCTGGGCTTTATGGCAGAGCGGCCAGACGGAGGCCTCTCCTCAGTGAAAGACACATGAAAGCCTGCTTGGAGTTTGCAAAAAAGCATCTAAAGGACTCTCAGACTGTGAGAAACAAGATTCTGTGGTCTGATGAAACCAAGATTGAACTGTTTGGCTTCCGTCTGGCCACTCTGCCATAAATCCTCGATCGGTGGAGTCCCTTCTCCCCCGATTGCTCAGTTTGGCCGGGTGGCCAGCTTTCGGAAGAGTTCTGGTTGTTCCAAACTTCTTCCATTTAAGAATGATGGAGGCCACTGTGCTCTTGGGAACCTTCAATGCAGCAGAATTTTTTTTGTGGGCTTCCCCAGATCTGTGCCTCGACACAATCCTGTCTCTGAGCTCTGCAGGCAGTTCCTTCGACCTCATGGCTTGTTTTTTGCTCTGATATGCATTGTCAGCTGTGAGACCTGATATAGACAGGTGCGTGCCTTTTCAAATCATGTCCCATCAATTGAATTTACCACAGACTGGACTGCAATCAAGCTGTAGAAACATCTCACAGATGATCAAGAGAAATGCGAGGCACCTGAGCTAAATTTCAAGTGTCATAGCAAAGGGTCTGAATACTTATGTCAATGTGATATTTCAGTTTTTTCTTTTTACTAAATTTGCAAAACTTTCTAAAATCCTGTTTTCTCTTTGTCATTATGTGGTATTGAGTGTACATTGATGAGGGGAAAAATGAATTTAAACGATTTCAGCATAAGGCAGCAACATAACAAAATGTGAAAAAAGTGAAGGGGTCTGAATACTTTCTGATTGCACTCCAGCTCTGGGGAAGGGTACAAAACAATTTATTTTGTTGGAAGTTCCCAAGAGCATAGTGAGCTCCATCATTATGAAGTGGAAATAATATGGAACTACGCATACTCTTCCTCGAGTTGGTCGTCTGATCAAAATGAGCAACCGGGCAAGAAGGACATTGGTCAGGGAGGTTACCAAGGACCCAATGCCCACTGACAGAACTAAAGAATTCCTTGGCTGAGATGGGAGAACCTACCGGAAGGACAACAGTCTCTGCAGCACTTCACAAATCTCGGCTTTATGGGAGAGTGGCCAGCGGAAGCCTCTCCTTAGCAAAAGCCACGTGACAACATGCCTGGAGTTTGCAAAAAGGCACGTGAAAGACTCTGAGAGCATGAGGCAAAATATTATATGGTCTGATGAGACAACAATTGAACTATTTTGTCTGAATGCAAAGTGCTATGTCTGGTGGAAACCAAGCACAGCTCATCACCCATCTAACACCATCCCTAGCTGAAGCATTGTGGTGGCAGCATCATGCTATGGGGATGCTTTTCAGCAGCAGGGACTGGCAGACTAAGATAGAGGGAACAATGAATCAAGCCAAATGCAGCCAAATCCTAGAGGAGAACCTTCTTCAGAGTATGCTCAGAGTATGAGAGACTGCAGCAAAGATTTATGTTCCAAGAGGACAATGACCTCAAGCATACAGCCAAAGCAACACTGGAATGGCATCAGAACAAGAACATGAAAGTAGCCCAGCCAAATCCCAGACTTGAATCCCATTGAGAATCTGTGGAAAGATTGAAGATTGTGCTTCAGCAATGCTCCTGATCCAACTTGACAGAGCTTGAGCACATCTGCAAGGAAGAATGGGAGAAACTCCCCAAATCCAGATGTGCAAAGCTGATACAGATATACCCAAGAAGACTTGAAGCTGTAATTGCTGCCAAAGGTACTTCTGTGAAGTATTGACTGAGGGGGTTGAATACTTATGTAAATTAGATATTTCTGCTTTTCATTTTTAATTATATTGTAAAAACATCTAAAAAAAATAATTCCACTTTGAGATTGTGGGGTATTGTGTGTAGATCAGTGTCAAAAAAAATCTCAATTCAATCCATTTCAATTCAGGCTGTAACACAACAAAATGTGAAAAAAGCCGAGTGGTGTGAATACTTTCTGAAGGCACTGTATCTGTACAACTATTGGGGACGCACCTTCGCAGTGGTTGTAACCACTCTCTCCCAGTTTCGTGAAAGACCAGCCAGAAGCTTTCCCCAGGCACGCCACATGAAGGTGGGAATTATTCAGACCATTAAATTAGTAGTTGTCGTGGTAGTGAATGAATGAATGAATGATCGTTTTCAGGCCATTTTTCCCCGCTGCAGCGGGGGTTAGCCTTGCGGGCCCCATGACAATCATGGTTCCCTGTTTGAGGCAATGTTTTTATGGCTGGATGCCCTTCCTGGCTCTAACCCTGAGTCACCTCCTACGAAGTGCAGGGATACGGTGTACCTATTCTAAATCGAGGTACACACCGGGATCATTCATCCCAACAAGCTGGTACTCAATTTGCCGACCTCTGAAGGATGACAGGCTGAGTCAACTCCCCTGGTGTTAATTTAGCGATCGACTGGGATTCGAACCCAAGATCTTAGGATTCCAAGCCGGCACCCTGACCGCTAAGCCAACACCAGGCTTTAGTGGTAGTAGTAGTATAAAATATTCTGAGATGTAACTGCTTGCTCTAGCAATATTTACAACAATGTTATGGCAGATGCATGAAACAAAGCACCATGTGGTGCAATTGCAATGACTTGTTATGAATGAATTGGTCCTAATACTGCACTGCAGCAAGCTCACAACACACAATATCTCCTTTATTTAAATCAGCATGAATATTTTCATAGTTATATAGTGAAGTCACTCATTATAAACAGTCTCCAAAAAAAAAATCCTTCAAAATCTTTTGAAAAAGGTAACAAACTGTTCAGCTTGAACCCCTATCTCAGTTGGTTCGTGTTTTAATATGCCAGCATGTTTTATATTGAAACATTTGATTTCATAAAAACAGGATTTATGATCCCAGAAATTCCTTTCTCTCTTTCTTCCTCTTTTCCAGGATTTGTGAAAATCGAGTTTGTGACGTATTAGTTTTTTTTATTATACTGTATTTTATTTTGTGTACAAGGTCGAGGCTCATGGAGGACTATAACATAGAACAGAATGGGACCGTACAGAACAAAAGTAACAGTATAAATAGAGGAGGGGAACACCAACAGCATGGTTGAAAGACAAAATAGAGGGGGCAAGCACCAACACCAGGGTTGTGGGACAAAACAGAGGGAAACCTGGAGAAATAAGGGATGTGTAAAATAATGAGAGCAAGGGGAGGACACACAGGGTGGACAAGATGGATACAGAAGCAAACTCTCAGGAGGGAAAATTGAAATAATTTTAAAAACAATGTGGAAGTTGGTTCCACAAAGGCAGGAAAACAGTAACGAGCAAGTGGAGGTGTGGAGTGATTCTGGATTTGGGAAGTTTCCCCAGAAGGGTGTTACTGGCAGACCGGTTTCTGGCAAGCATATTTACCCCGTTCACACAAAGCGAAAAGCTGGGCTAAGCAATTGTTTCATGTCCGTCCATCCGTCTGTCTGTCTTATCAGTTTATGATCGAGGAACAACTTATTTAACTCAAATGTTATATTTTGAACACGAATGAGAACATCAACAAGAAGACCAGTTTAACTGACCGTACTTTCTCTGAATTTGTTTCGATTGTGCAAGCGCAGAGGAGCAAGATAATACTGTTACAGACGCGGCTTTTAGATGTTATATTGACCGAGCGGTGGTGTATTTAACCGCGTCCGAACAGTTACTCCCCGATTAAAACCCGATTCCACCCGACGTTGACCAGATCGCCCCACAGATATTCAATCGGGAAATCTCTAAAGCGACCGAAAGAGAAGGAAAAAGAAGAAGGAGAATACGGAGGAAGAACAGATTTATTATACACACACAGCAATGGATGGAAGAAGCAGTAACACAGCGAATGGTTAACTTACACTATTCATTTTTACTTAGCCCCAAGACAAACGAACAGGACAGGACGTTCACACTTACACAGGGGATAATTGCAGGCAGGTAAGGCTTGAGATGGATCGCTTGGTCGGGAGCGCGCAGTTCGCAATCCCTCGCGGTTTTGGCGGGAAACCCTCCGTCGTGTATCCACCGCGGTAGACGTCCCGCGCTGGTTCGGCACACCTGCTCCCCTTCTTGGGGCGGGGCCGTCTCCCTCCTTTCAGCGCGTCTCTCCAAAGCTGGTCTCCTTGCCGAGTACCTCTCCTCTTTGGCTTGGAGCGTTTCGCATCTCACCGCCTCTCTTTGGTGCAGCCTCGTTGCTCCTCTTTCAGGGTCATCTCCAGCTCATCTCCAGTCATCTGGTAAAGCAGTCCCCTGCAGTCGCTTTTATCACCTCCAGCGAAATCAAGCCGCCGACTCCGAGGGCACGCCTACCGGGTCACTCACCGCGGTGTTGATTGGCTGTTAGGGCTGGTTCACTCCTTGCTTCTTATGACGAGGTGGAGACACGCCTTTCTTCCCCAACCTTACCTCGTGGCCAATGGTGGTTTGAAGAAAACCAGCCAAAATGCGGAAGGCAATTGGAAGGGAGGTTTTGGGGAAATTGGAAGGGCCTACGCTTATTTTGTTTGATACAATGCAAAGTCAATCTAGTGGGAAAACACATACTTAGCCTACATGGAATAAGGAAATACACTATTTACAAGATATATCGTGACCTGCGTGTATATTTCATGCAATTAACTAGGACGCTGACTGCGACCATTATTTACATTACAGGGTGGTACCGTACGTTTGTAACGTTCACATTGTAACGTTGTCACTGTAACGTTTTCACATTCATTACACTTCCTCCAAAATTGTTACACTTCTCAAAATCGTTACACTGCACCCCCCTTTCTTCAGGTCCGTTCTCGGGCCTATTAAACTTTAACTTAGTGTGGCACGTAGGTGTAATTCCCTCTACAATTAACCTGACCCTGAGTGTGTCAATTTTAAAACACAAATAAGTATGTCCCCCTATTGCATTGCATCCTGTCTAACAGACTCAAGCCCACAGCTAACCGAATTACGGAATTATTCTCAAACTATACATTTACGGTGGGGAGCATTATTTACAATGACGTGATTTCTTATTTACAACGCAACCCAGGACCTGTGTTTTTTTTTTGTTTTTTTTTAGGGAACAAGAGAAAGAAATTCCTGTTGGGAGGGAGGAGACAGCACGCATTGCATCGATGCACCAGTACCAATACCACCAAAGCACCCAAAAGCACCCAAACACCACAAAGCACCCAAAAGCACCATCCGGTGCGGTCACCATGGTTCATAATAAACACAACAAAAAACTGGTGGTGGTCTTCTCTTTCTCTGCTGGGCCGATGTTCTTCCCGACGTCTTCTGGCTTCATGCGGCCTATTTGGACATAATAAAAGGCACAACTTGCGTCCATTTTTATTTAGGGCCTCCGGGGCCAACTAAGGGTGGTCCACCTGTTTGGCATAGGTGCCACCTTACCGAGGTCCGCAAGCAAGATTCCCTGGCCACTATGGCCGGTTTCCAACAGAGGTGCCCTGCCCCAGAACCTGGGGTCCATCAAGTGGTACTTGGCCGCAGAACAGCGGTCCATAAAGTGGTACATCAACGCAATGCATGCTGGTTCTGGGAATCTCGGGCGCACAATGGCCACCTCACGCACGCTCCCATCGGCACCCAATGGCGCACAGGTCATGTGGGAGACAAAAGAAAGACAATTGAGCGAGGGGCAAGGTCACAAGGGTACACGTCAATAAGGCAATGCAAGGTGAAATGCGTACGGAGGCCGAAGTGAGAAAGCTCGTCCCTACCGTACGTCACCCCCCTGTCACCTACCCTACCCTTGTTCTCACCCCATATGTACAAAAATCTACACATTTACAAATTCGTCCCTACTGTCACGTCTTCCCCATATTTCCCCTATACCAAATTCGTCTCCACAATCCCTTTACTTCAAAATTTGCCATCCCCAATTCATCATCAATCCTCATAAGGAGGGAGAGATGGAATTACGCACAATGTCACACCCACGTCATGATGCGTCTCACAATCCAAACATTTGCATCATAAAAAAAATAATCAAAACATGGCATGGTGTGGAGTACCTGTCACCTCAGGTGAGTGGATGCAGATGGTGCGAGGAGATCCTTCATCCTAACTATTCTCTAAACGACTTTAACACACTTTACACTACCCGGGGTCTCTCCCTGCCAATCCATTGGCCAACTTACACTATGGGTTCTAATAACCAATTCCCATTGGCCAAACTGTGGTGCTCCTCAATTTGGGGTCTCACTCCCCCGATTCATCTCCCGGTGCTCTAGCACAATTTCTGGGCTGCGACGTGTACCTCTCCCAACAGGTCTACCCACCTGCACACCTCCACCACTGTAGTTGCCACCCGAGCTTACCTAGCTCCTCACCCTAACCTAACTACTGGGGACAGCCCCTCTCCTGGCTCTGTCACCCCATGGTGCCCTCTGGCACTGGGCTACCCGGGTCCGTCCTCCGGATCCTCGGGCCCCATCCACAACAACTACTACCGGCTCCCAGAGCCCACCTGCGGCCTCACCTGGCCGACATCCTCACAGTGGTGGAGTGCCCAAACCAACTACACACACTAACAGGCTACACGCCCAGCCATTTCCACAACACCAACGCACCCATCCACATACCATTCTGTCACCCGCACCACAGATGCCAATATCCAACCACAATTTACCTGTACCCTCTACCTAACACTTACACTACCCGCCCCGGGTATCCGTGATGGGGGTCCACTCTTCCCCCATTCACACCTTCGCACCATCCACTCCACTCCACAATTTCCACCATTCTCACTCCACGACCATCCATTCCACTACTCCATACCATTTATTCCACACAGCCACATACACCTGTTCTTCATTCACCTGTCGTTGCACACCTGTGCAATCATACCTGGTGCCACCTGCACCCTCCTTTCTTCCTGGACCATTTGGTCAACACAACACGCAATCACCACTACTCCCTCATACACTGCTCCACACACCTGTTCAGTTGCACACCTGTGCAATCACACCTGTTCCATTCTCACCTGTTCAATCCTCACACACACGGCATCATCTCAACTAACTACTCCCCTCTGAAACTTGCGCTTCCCAGTCGTCCCTTTAAACTATTGCGCTCCCACATCATTATAATCCACACTAATCTACCTGCGTCCCCACTACAGGTATCAGTCACTAACTAACCTTAACGTTACCTAATGTCATCTTCGCTAGGGCCCTATCAATATAACCTAACCCACCCGGGCTAGTTTTCACTGCCATACACCCCATAAGCTATTGCTCCTTTGCCCCACGTCTGTGAGGGATGGTGGATTTGCCATCCCACCACATCGGGGGTCTCTCACTATCAATTTTGCTCGTCCAAATTCCAACCAATTCAAAAATTTTCCATTTACTGCCAATTCTATTCACTTTTCTAAATTTCGTTTCAAATCACTACCATCATCATCCGTCTACTTATTACATCCTCTCGGTGCGCCAATTCACATCTACAGCCCGGCTTCGTACAGCCGAGCCATGAACGCGGATTCTTTTGTGCTGGCGGCTGGATGCGTCCCGCATTCGGGGCAGGGGCGGGGGCTTACCCGGGCCGAGATCCCACGCATCACCTCGGCGTGGAGCCATCCAATGTCCCGATCTCGACCTGCCGGCACGTCTCAACAAAACGTGGTCGCCATAGCGACCCTTCCTATCCAGCCGCCCGCTCCGCCTAGTGGAGCCCGGCCGCGGCCGTTCCACGCGAGGCCCAGCGTGGATCGCGCACGGCGGTCCTTTCGAACCCGCCGTGACTCGGATCCCCGCTGGTTCTCGCGGCACGCGTAGCCCGGCACGCACCGAGGGCCCGATTCGGCTATAAGTCGCCCTAACCGCTAAACCGGTTACCGTCGACGCTTCACCTGGACGCTGACATGCTTACGCTACCCCTTTCTTGCTCATACATGCAGCTGTTCCCATTCTCCTCGTACCTTTCATTACACACCTTGGTACACTCATTCCGTTCGCCGACTTGGTCACACACCTGACCACCGAACACTTTGGCACACATTCGTTGGTCGCACACCTCACCAACACACCTCTTCGCGCCCCTTTCTCCGTCACCTCCTCTGTGACAATCACAGGTGTGCTCTCATTCGCACACCCTACCACGTGCCTCACTACCAACTCAAATGTGCCTTCCCACACACGCTCTACCATTCCAGGTGTACATCCTCGCTCACCTGTCACAACCAACTCACTCTCCTTGTCACTCTCACTACTCTCACCTGCACTCTTGACAGCGCACTCACCCTTACTCTCGACGGCACACTCTTTCCTCATGCACCCGTCCGTTACACACCTTTCTCGCGCACACCCTCCCGTTACATCCTCTGTAACACTCACCACAGACGTACCCTTTCTCGTTACATCCTCTGTAACACTCACCACAGGTGTACACCCTCTCGTTACATCCTCTGTAACACTCACCACAGGTGTACACTCTCTCGTTACTTCCTCCGTAACACTCACCACACCGCGCTTCCATGTACCCCCTCGCACACGCGCTTCGACCGGCTCACTCCTGACGGCACACTCACTCCTCGGCGTGCACTTTTTCCTCACACACCCCATGGTCGGACATTCTCGCACACCTCTTTTTTCGCACACCTGACCTGTCACACACTTCACCAACGGCCTTTCACGAACACCCGGATCCAAACCAATCCCCAAGCCGACTGAAGCTTTCCTCACATCATATACATTGCCACTCACCTCCGTACTTCGTCTCCGCACCTCCTTTGCCACCTGCAAACTCTTTATTTGGTTAGTGAGCATCACATCATGATTTGAACACAGACCTTGTACATATTCCATTACCTCCTCCTGGATTTCTCTCTTAGTTTCTGTCCGTCCCCTCTTAATTTCACTCACCTCTTCTTCCACTTCCTCTAGTTTTTGTTTAACCTCTTTTATTTCTCGGTGCGTCTCCTCAAGTTCGTCCTCTAGGGCTACCGTGACCGTCTGTATGTGCATCCTCACCTGCCGGTCCTTTGTCTCCATTATCTCTGTCACCTCGTCCACCCTCATTGTCAGTTCCTCCCGTACCATCTGACATTGCCTCTGCGTCGCTATTAATTCGTTTTTAATTTCTTTTTGTGTCGCCTTTAACCCTCCTAGTACCGCAGTGTTCTTTTGAACCTGCTCCACTAACTTAGTTTGTCCCTCTGTCAGCTGCTCCACCTCCTCCGTCAGATCTTCTATTCCCCCTTGTAACTTTGCCGTATTATTTCTCACCTCTTTCTCCATACGCCTCTCACCTCGCTTTACCTCCTCGCGCAGCCCCGAAACCTCCTCACTTACCCCTCGTCGTATTTCCTCCATCTCTTTTGTAGATGCCACCCTCATCTGTCCCAATTCATCCCTCTGAGCATCCAGTTTGGTTTCTACCCCGATTTTCACCTCCTCTATTTGCTCTCCCATTTGTTTGATTTCCCTGGCAGATTGTTCCCCTATTTCCCGCAATTTGTCCTCCATCCTATTTTCTAACCCCATTAACCCATTTTTCACCCCCTCTAACTGATTCTCCTGGGCAGCCATTCTGTTTTCCACCCCCGTTAACCCATTCTTTACCTCTTTTATCCCGTTGTCTAACCCCTCAAAATTTTTGTCTACCTTCTCACCGGTACCCCTCGCTTCTTCCCTCATTACCCCCATTTGGTTTCCCATCCTGTTTTCCATCCCTTTGAAATTATCGTCTGTTTTTACCATAAAGGCCATCATCTGTTTCATCAACAGGTTCCAATTCATTGGCATCTCGGGTTCGGCTACCGCGACCACGGCCGCGGCTAAATTTGGTGCCGCTACACCCACGTGCGCGAGGACGCCATTTCGTGCGCCTGATACCCCCTCAACCACACCTTCTTTACTCTCCTCCACCCTTTCCTCCACATACATTTCCCCGAGGTCCTGGGTCGATTCCACCCTGTCTATCTCTCCCACCGACATCCGATCGCCTTGATTGTCCATGGCGCGATCTCAAAATTCGGGTTTTGCTTTATAAAATAAAATAAATTTCGGCAGCTTGTAATTTTGAGCGCGTTAAGCGCGCTTCGGGTCCGATTTCGGGTCCGATCTCCCTCCTCGACACCAATTGTTACTCTAATAGTACAATTGGTGTTCCAAAATTTGGGCCTAACAAATTTAGTCCCAGGTCCGAATCCAACTACTCGACACCAATTGTTACAGACGCGGCTTTTAGATGTTATATTGACCGAGCGGTGGTGTATTTAACCGCGTCCGAACAGTTACTCCCTGATTAAAACCCGATTCCACCCGACGTTGACCAGATCGCCCCACAGATATTCAATCGGGAAATCTCTAAAGCGACCGAAAGAGAAGGAAAAAGAAGAAGAAGAATACGGAGGAAGAACAGATTTATTATACACACACAGCAATGGATGGAAGAAGCAGTAACACAGCGAATGGTTAACTTACACTATTCATTTTTACTTAGCCCCAAGACAAACGAACAGGACAGGACGTTCACACTTACACAGGGGATAATTGCAGGCAGGTAAGGCTTGAGATGGATCGCTTGGTCGGGAGCGCGCAGTTCGCAATCCCTCGCGGTTTTGGCGGGAAACCCTCCGTCGTGTATCCACCGCGGTAGACGTCCCGCGCTGGTTCGGCACACCTGCTCCCCTTCTTGGGGCGGGGCCGTCTCCCTCCTTTCAGCGCGTCTCTCCAAAGCTGGTCTCCTTGCCGAGTACCTCTCCTCTTTGGCTTGGAGCGTTTCGCATCTCACCGCCTCTCTTTGGTGCAGCCTCGTTGCTCCTCTTTCAGGGTCATCTCCAGCTCATCTCCAGTCATCTGGTAAAGCAGTCCCCTGCAGTCGCTTTTATCACCTCCAGCGAAATCAAGCCGCCGACTCCGAGGGCACGCCTACCGGGTCACTCACCGCGGTGTTGATTGGCTGTTAGGGCTGGTTCACTCCTTGCTTCTTATGACGAGGTGGAGACACGCCTTTCTTCCCCAACCTTACCTCGTGGCCAATGGTGGTTTGAAGAAAACCAGCCAAAATGCGGAAGGCAATTGGAAGGGAGGTTTTGGGGAAATTGGAAGGGCCTACGCTTATTTTGTTTGATACAATGCAAAGTCAATCTAGTGGGAAAACACATACTTAGCCTACATGGAATAAGGAAATACACTATTTACAAGATATATCGTGACCTGCGTGTATATTTCATGCAATTAACTAGGACGCTGACTGCGACCATTATTTACATTACAGGGTGGTACCGTACGTTTGTAATGTTCACATTGTAACGTTGTCACTGTAACGTTTTCACATTCATTACACTTCCTCCAAAATTGTTACACTTCTCAAAATCGTTACAATACATTTACCCTGCCTGCCTAGCAGTTAAACAAAATTGAAAACCATTCCAAACAGGAAACTTGCTGTTTTTCAGGACGTGATAAAGGACACAAACAACAGGCGCAAATAACTAATGTAACATGTCAGATAGGTTGGTGCAATAGACACAAGGTAAAACGGTGGTAAAATCCAGAATGAATTTATTTACAGTCACGTGAAAAAGTAAGTACACCCCATGTAAAGTTTTGACTTTTTCAACATATTTCAACATACAGCAATTTGATCTTCATTTCAACAATATTGATAGATAAAGGTGATATAATATAACAACTATCATGAAACATTTACATTTTGTAGTCCATTGTATAATTTAAATGAACAGAAATGCAAATTTCGCATGTGGAAAAAGTAAGTACACCCTTGGCTCTAATAGGTGGTATTGCCCCCTTTGGCAGAAACAACCTCAAGTAGGCGTTTCTTATAACTGTCTACCAGTCTCTGACATCGACTGGGAGAAATTTTTTCCCACTCCTTCACGCAGAATTCTTTCAGCTGTGCGATGTTTGAGGGGTTTCTTGCATGCACAGTTCGTTTCAAATCCCCCCACAACATCGCGATGGGATTTAGATCCGGGCTTTGACTTGGCCATTCCAGAAACCTCCATTTCTTTATTTTCAGCCATTCCTTGGTGGATTTATTGGTATATTTAGGGTCATTGTCATGTTGCATGGTCCACCTTCGGTTGAGCTTCAACTCTCTGACAGATGGCCTCACATTATCCTCAAGCACCCTCTCGTATAATGAGGAATTCATAGTGGATTCTATGATGGTGAGCTGCCCAGGCCCTGATGTGGCAAAGCTGCCCCAAAACATAACATTTCCACCATCATGCTTTACAGTTGGTATCAGGTTCTTGTGGTCAAATGCTGTCTTTGGTTTTCGCCAATCATGTCTTCTGGTACTGTGGCCAAATAGCTCCACCTTTGATTCATCTGTCCAGAGCACATTGTTCCAGAAGTGCTGGTCTCTGCCTAGGTGTTCATTGGCAAACTTTAGTCTTGCCCTGATGTTCTTTCTGGACAGCAAAGGTTTCCTCCTGGCACACCTCCCATGTAGATCAAATTTGTACAGCCTCTTTCTAATGGTAGACTCGTGCACTTTGACAACAACAGTGGCAAGAGCTACCTGTAGGTCCCGTGATGACAATCTGGGGTTCTTCGAGACTTCTTTCAGCATCTTGCGGTCTGCTCTTGGGTGGAACTTGCTGGGGCGGCCTGGCCTGAACAAGTTGGCAGTTGTTTGGAATATTCTCCACTTGTAGATGATCTTCCAGACAGTCGAATGATTGATTTCAAATTGTTTGGAGATCTTCCCAGACTCGTAGGCATCTATAACCTTCTTTCTGAAGGCCTCAGAGAGCTCTTTTGATCTAGGCATGGTGACGCCGCACACTTCAACAACAAAGAGCAAACTAAACTAAATGTCTGAGGTTTAAACACGACAGGTTCCTCCAAGATCCTCTCCAACGATGTTCTAATCATTTGCACCTGAGCTGGTGCACCTGATTGCAATTTTAGGTATTTGAAGTAGTAATAAATGTAGGGGTGTACTTACTTTTTCCACATGCGAAATTTGCATTTATGTTTATTTGAATTATACAATGGCCTACAAAATGTAAATGTTTCATGATATTTGTTATATTATATCACCGTTATCTGTCAATGTTGTTGAAATGAAGATCAAATAGCTGTATGTTGAAATATGTTGAAAAAGTCAAAACTTTACATGGGGTGTACTTACTTTTTCACGTGACTGTATACACCTTTAACTTCTTCAAACCTTTATTTAAAGACCCACCACAAACTTACCCTTCGAGGAGTCCTTCCCACAGATGTCACAATTAAATCACAACCCATTATATACTATCACCCACCTATATGCAAGCTACATACAAGTCCTGCCAATATCCCTGTACCCTTCTATCTCCAATAATTCTAGGTACCCACTTATTTTCAATTTAAGGTGTTACTTCTGTCTGGTGTTGCCTCTTCGTTACTCTCAGGCTATGACCTTGTGGTCGTACCATTTTATATTTTGCTGAACAATTGGTTACAAAAATAGTTGGTTTTGGTTTTGACAAGTCAGCAGACGACGATGGTTCACGAGCGAGCGGTATTCAATGACAAAGGACGGACTGTAACCCAAACAGGCCCAGACAGGCCAGGCCCGGTAATGTCAAAACGAAGGTTACTGACCTTGAAATGAGATAGAAAATAAGGTATAATCAGTTATGAGGTTAGTTAGCTACACAATACCGAAAATTCGGTGAAAAATGAAATGATAAATAAATAAATAATGAATGATCGTTTTCAGGCCATTTTCCCCACTGGAGTGGGGGTTAGCCGGTTAGCCTTGCTGGCCCCATGACATTCATGGTTCCCTGTTTGAGGCAATGTTTTTATGGCCGGATGCCCTTCCTGGCACCAACCCCGAGTTGCCTCTTACGATGTGCAGGGATACAGTGTACCTATTCTAAACCAGGGTACACTCCAGGATCATTCATCTCAGCAAGGTGGTACTCAATTTTGCCGACCTCGGAAGGATGACAGGCTGAGTCAACCCCCCTAGTGTTAATTCAACGATCGACCAGGATTCGAACCCAGGATCCTAGAATCCCAAGCCGGCATCCTAACCGCTAAGCCAACACCAGGCTATAAAGTATAAGCCAACACCAGGCTATAAATAAATAAATAAATAAATAAAATGAAAAAAAAAAATTAAAAATCGAGCTCCGTGGGGCTAGACACATGACATTTCCCTAACCAAATACCGAAGCCCCTGTCAGATTCCACCAAACCCCTCGGAGAAGATGTAGCTTGAACTCGATTACTCCCTAAAAATACATCTTTTTCGGGCGTGGCTCCGCCCACAATGGGCGCAATACGCCCACTCTAGGCAGGACACAACTAGATCATGATATGAACCTCCCACCCAAGTTTCATCAAGATCGGATGATATCATCGGGTAGTTCTGCTGCGGACAGACAGACACACAGACACACAGACAGACGCACACACATGACGAATATAGTGGTCACTTGATAACTCGTGAACCAATAATATTCAGTGAAGTAAATTTCAAAGTAAACTTGCACAAAAATGGTATTTGCTGATTTTAATTTTACATCATATTTTGGCAATAATTAAAGTAGGTGTCAGGTCGTTCTGCAATTTGCAAGATAACTCGCGAGTAACAAGCTTGCCTCAGAGTTGTCTATTCGGGCCTTGATTCCCCCATAAACAAGATTTGACTACCTAATGGTATCAATGGTGATTTTCAGGCATGGTGTTGCATCATGGACTACACCATGTACTCTGGAGAAATGACAAGTCAGTGTTCTCATCCGTGCTATTGCCCTTGCTATTGAATGTGACTGATCCCATGGTGTGTTGACAAAGCAGAACGTGAAACATTTCAAGCTGATGCTTCCTGATTCATCGTGATTAAGGCAATGGTAAACCAACAAATGGATTTTATAACAAAACTGATATAGCAGCACCTGCATGCTCTGAGCTGTGGATGACAATGCCATGCAATGTGATGTGATGTTTACAGAGAAAATTGTGACACATTGCGAGAGAACGGTCACAGCTGCGATCCTTTCATGCCAATAATAGTAGCATTATATGTGATGGTCAAGAATAACCTCAAACACTAATGGTGCTCCACCCTGTCGGCCCTATTACCCTGTAGGCCGTATTTTGGCTGTTCTTGAATTCAGCTCATTTATTGTGATACAGCAACGCAGATGTGACATACAGGGCTGCCACCCAATCCGTATTTGTCTTTTGTCATTGCTCAATCAAAGGGGAAATATAACCCATTACATATGGATTTCACTTGTATAATATAATATAGAATAGTGCGTTATAGTCAGGTTCACTATGTTTTTTCGTTCATTATGGATGATATGCAGTATGGAGGAAAGGGAAGGATCATCAAAACCCCAAATCCACTAATTGCGTACATAATAAATGGATGCCTCCTTTTTAGCATTCCCGAGATTTTTAACGATAATTTGATGTAAACAAAGCCTGTAGTTTTTACGTGTTGACGTGGAAGATGGATACGTACGTTCAGGTATATAACGGTCCATCTATGCACACCCCCCCCCCACCCCCCACCCCCCCCCCAATGACGTCACACTACGTGTAGATCGGTGGTTCAGATCCTTCTTGATTTTATTTTATACAGAGTCGAGGCTCATCGAGGAGTTAGAACATAGAATGAACCAGGACGCAGCAGAATCAAACTAGAAAGGTGCTCAGTAGAAAACATACCTTCGCCAGGTAAAACAGTTTACGTTTTGTATCCCACTGATAGTCAGGTTGTTTTGTTTTTTTTCGTTTAAATTTTTTGGAGATTATCAAAACTATACATTTTTGGAATATTCAGAGCATGAGGAATCCAAAAATTAATGTTTACATTTGCGTAGACACCTTTGCGAAAATGACACTCAGGACAGTGATGAAGATCTGTAAAAGCATATTCCTGAACGGTATAGACCTCGTAGATCCTGTGTATAGGACTTATAGTTCAATCTGATACTAACAAGGCTGCTTTCTTGCTTTATAAAACCAAACCTATAACTTCAAAGGACTTGCAATATCATGTATTATGTAATACAGTTATATCACAAATATGAAGACAATGGTTTTCAATCACCTTTGTTTGTTGCTTTTCTATAATCCTGAGCACTATTTTGAGGCCTTTATTGGATTCCTTGACCCAGAAAACATAGGATTAGCATATTTAATGAAGTCTCTAGGTTGACTAGAAGCCGAGATCGCGCAAAATATGTATTTTATGGCGGCCATTTTCAAAATCCAAAATGGCGGCCATGCAGGTGTCTGTGCAAATGCCAACATTGATTTTCAGATTCTCCATGCTCTGAAGATTCCAAAAATGTACAGGTTTGCTAATCCCAAAATTTTGAAAGAAATTATATTTGTTAACATAGTGAACCTGACTATTATGACTTTGAATGCAGGATCTTGAATTTTGCTTGCAAATACAAACTTCTCATAATATGATACTTAATGCCACCTGGTCACACAAAATAACATATATATATACAAAGACATACTGGAAAGGCAATTCTGCCCGCCCGGCCTGCGCTGCGTCCACATCCTGCAAACAGGGCACAAAACAAACATCACATGTCAGATACCGACCAACCACCTGCAAACAAAGCCACTCATGGGCATCGTGCATGGAGTCAAACTGACAGTCATTCTTATTTTTGAGAGGGTGGGGTTTGGTAACCAGGAACATAAAGGGAAGGAAGAAAAATTCTTATAATCTTCTCTTCTCCAATGTAACAAAAAGTCTCGTCTTTAGGAATAACTCTTTCTAAGACCTGCCAGCCATAGCACTATCCTAGTCACTCTTCCCTGAACCCTCTATAATGCAGCTGCATCCTTTGTAGTTTATGTAATGAAATGACCAGAGCTGTACGCCACTTTATATTACTCCCAGTAACAGATTGAGTGTCTTTTAGTGCAAATGTCTCCAAAATATCTTTCCTGATTTAAGCGAAAAAATAACTCGTGATAAAGAAAATACCACCAATTTCAGGATATTGCATTTTGTGATATTAAATTATCGATGCCGTTTTATAGCCCACTCCCTGAAAGCATGAAAACTTTCGAACACATATTCCTGCTCATAAATACCGTTTAACATTCCCTCTTGCTTAATACCATCTTGGTCCCACTCTGCACACCCAAATCGATCAGATATTTAAATATATGAATAATGGTCCCAAATCTGACCCCTGGAGAACTCTCTTAGTTTGTGATTTATATCCTGACCTATGAACAGTAATTAACACTCTCTCATTTCTATTCCTTAGCCAACTTCCAATCCATTCTGTGAACTTTCCTGTCATAGACTTGATCTTCAACTTTATTATTATCTACATATCTACAAAATAAACAACACTTTGACGATAATGTCATTAAAAAAAATTAAGTTAAAAATGATTGGAGCCACATTATCTACCAGAAAATAGCATAAGATGCTAATCAGGTCTGATGACTTGCTAATCAGGTCTGATGACTTGCTAATCAGGTCTGATGACTTGCTAATCAGGTCTGATGACTTGCTAATCAGGTCTGATGACTTGCTAATCAGGTCTGATGACTTGCTAATCAGGTCTGATGACTTGCTAATCAGGTCTGATGACTTGCTAATCAGGTCTGATGACTTGATAATCACGTCTGATGACTTGCTAATCAGGTCTGATGACTTGCTAATCAGGTCTCATGACTTGCTAATCAGGTCTGATGACTTGCTAATCAGGTCTGATGACTTGCTAATCAGGTCTGATGACTTGCTAATCAGGTCAAATAAAGATGACTTGCTAATCAGGTCTGATGACTTGCTAATCAGGTCTCATGACTTGCTAATCAGGTCTGATGACTTGTTAATCAGGTCTGATGACTTGCTAATCAGGTCAAATAAAGATGACTTGCTAATCAGGTCTGATGACTTGCTAATCAGGTCTGATGACTTGCTAATCAGGTCTGATGACTTGCTAATCAGGTCTGATGACTTGCTAATCAGGTCTCATGACTTGCTAATCAGGTCTGATGACTTTCTAATCAGGTCTGATGACTTGCTAATCAGGTCAAATAAAGATGACATGCTAATCAGGTCTGATGACTTGCTAATCAGGTCTGATGACTTGCTAATCAGGTCTCATGACTTGCTAATCAGGTCTGATGACTTGTTAATCAGGTCTGATGACTTGCTAATCAGGTCTGATGACTTGCTAATCAGGTCTGATGACTTGCTAATCAGGTCTGATGACTTGCTAATCAGGTCTGATGACTTGCTAATCAGGTCTCATGACTTGCTAATCAGGTCTGATGACTTGCTAATCAGGTCTGATGACTTGCTAATCACGTCTGATGACTTGCTAATCACGTCTGATGACTTGCTAATCAGGTCTGATGACTTGCTAATCACGTCTGATGACTTGCTAATCACGTCTGATGACTTGCTAATCACGTCTGATGACTTGCTAATCAGGTCTGATGACTTGCTAATCAGGTCTGATGACTTGCTAATCAGGTCTGATGACTTGCTAATCAGGTCTGATGACTTGCTAATCACGTCTGATGACTTGCTAATCATGTCTGATGACTTACTAATCAGGTCTGATGACTTGCTAATCAGGTCTGATGACTTGCTAATCAGGTCTGATGACTTGCTAACCAGGTCTGATGACTTGCTAATCAGGTCTGATGACTTGCTAATCAGACCTGATGACTTGCTAATCAGACCTGATGACTTGCTAATCAGGTCTGATGACTTGCTAATCAGGTCTGATGACTTGCTAATCAGACCTGATGACTTGCTAATCAGACCTGATGACTTGCTAATCAGACCTGATGACTTGCTAATCAGGTCTGATGACTTGCTAATCAGGTCTGATGACTTGCTAATCAGGTCTGATGACTTGCTAATCAGGTCTGATGACTTTCTAATCAGGTCTGATGACTTGCTAATCAGGTCTGATGACTTGCTAATCAGACCTGATGAATTGCTAATCAGGTCTGATGACTTGCTAATCAGGTCTGATGACTTGCTAATCAGGTCTGATGACTTGCTAATCACGTCTGATGACTTGCTAATCAGGTCTGATGACTTGCTAATCAGGTCTGATGACTTGCTAATCAGGTCTGATGACTTGCTAATCAGGTCTGATGACTTGCTAATTAGGTCAAATAAAGATGACTTGCTTTGTTTGACATTACCAAAAAAACACCTTATCACAACTATGAATCAAAAATATTGAACAGAAAATAATGTATCAAATCAGATAGTTACCTCCTTTATATATATTTATGTATAAATCAGATAGTTACCTCCTTTATATATATTTATGTATATATCTATGTATGTATATATATATATATATACATATATATATATATATGTGACCAAGAACCCGATGGTCACTCTGGCTGAGCTCCAGAGATCCTGTGTGGAGGTGGGAGAAACTTCCAGAAGGACAACCATCACTGCAACACTCCACCGATCTAGGATTTATGGCAGAGTGGCCAGACGGAAGCCAAACAGTTCAATCTTGGTTTAATCAGACCACAGAATCTTGTTTCTCACGGTCTGAGAGTCCTTCAGGTGCTTTTTTGCAAACTCCAAGCGGGCTTTCATGCATCTTTAACTGAGGAGAGGCTTCCGTCCGGCCACTCTGCCATAAAGCCTAGATCGGTGGAGTGTTGCAGTGATGGCTGTCCTTCTGGAAGTTTCTCCCATCTCCACACAGGATCTCTGGAGCTCAGCCAGAGTGACCATCGGGTTCTTGGTCACCTCTCTTACCAAGGCCCTTCTCCCCCAATTGCTCAGTTTGGCCGGGCGGCCAGCTCTAGGAAGAGTCCTGGATGTTCCAAACTTCTTCCATTTAAGAATTATGGAGGCCACTGTGCTCTTGGGAACCTTCAATGCAGCAGAAAATTTTTTGTAGGCTTCCCCAAATCTGTGCCTCGACACAATCCTGTCTCTGAGCTCTGCAGGCAGTTCCTTCGACCTCATGGCTTCGTTTTTGCTCTGATATGCATTTCTAATGATATGCATTGTCAACTGTGAGACTTTATATAAACAGGTGTGTGCCTTTCCAAATCATTTCCAATCAATTGAATTTACCACAGGTGGACTCCAATCAAGGTGTATAAACATCTCAAAGATGGTCAAGATAAATGGGAGGCAACTGAGCTAAATTTCAAGTGTCAGAGCAAAGGGTATGAATACTTATGTCAATGTAATATTTCAGTTTTTTATTTTTAATAAATTTGCAAAACTTTCTAAAATCCTGTTTTCTCTTTTATTATGGGGTATTGAGTGTAGATTGATGAGGGAAAAAATGAATTTAAACGATTTCAGCACAAGGCTGCAACATAACAAAATGTGAAAAAGTGAAAGGGTCTGAATACTTTCTGAATGCACTGTCTGTGGGCAGTGTCTGTGTTGTCACTGAACTACTCCCTCAAACTTTTGTTTCTGTGGTTGTGAAGTGTTTTTAATAACGTTATTGGTGAGGTGTTTTGAATCATGTAGTGGTGAGGTGTTTTGAATCTCGTGGTGGTGAGGCGTTTTGAATTACGTGGTGGTGAGGTGTTTTGAATCACGTGGTCGTGAGGTGTTTTGAATTACCTGGTGGTGATGTGTTTTGAATTACATGGTGGTGAGATGTTTTGAATTATGTCGTGTTGAGGTGTTTTGAATTACGTCATGGTGGGGTGTTTTGAATTACGTGGTGGTGAGGTGTTTTGAATTACATGGTGGTGAGGTGTTTTGAATTACGTGGTGGTGAGGTGTTTTGAATCTCGTGGTCGTGAGTTGTTTTGAATGACCTGATGGTGAGATGTTTTGAATTATGTGGTGGTGAGGTATTTTGAATTATGTGGTGGTGAGGTGTTTTGAATTATGTGGTGGTGAGGTGTTTTGAATTAGGTGGTGGTGAGGTGTTTTGAATTACGTGGTGAGGTGTTTTGAATTACATGGTGGTGAGGTGTTTTGAATTACATGGTGGTGAGGTGTTTTGAATTACCTGGTGGTGAGTAGTTTTGAATTACTTGGTGGTGAGGTGTTTGTAATTACGTGGTGGTGAGGTGTAATCGTTCCAAACTTTAAGTCTGCACCGACTGCTCCCGTATGTATGTGCTGAGGGTTTCTGTTTTGAATTTTTTTTTCAACCAAAATCTTCAACCTAAGTTGCTTATAAAAATGTAATATCACAAACACTACAAATAGATTTGTGTAAAATAATTGTTTGCATTATGATTGGTGTAAAGCATGACCACACAGCACTCAGGTGCATTCATTATCCTCAGCTGAAACAAGTCTGTTCCTCTGTAACGACGCGTGGTGAGGCGAGCGTTGCGAGCCGAGCTAAGCTAGTATACAGTCACGTGAAAAACTAAGCACACCCCATGTAAAGTTTTGACTTTTTCAACATATTTCAACATACAGCTATTTGATCTTCATTTCAACAATATTGATAGATAAAGGTGATATAATATAACAAATATCATGAAACATTTACATTTTGTAGTCCATTGTATAATTTAAATAAACATAAATGCAAATTTCGCATGTGGAAAAAGTAAGTACACCCTTGGCTCTAATAGGTGGTATTGCCCCCTTTGGCAGAAACAACCTCAAGTAGGCGTTTCTTATAACTGTCTACCAGTCTCTGACATCGACTGGGAGAAATTTTTGCCCACTCCTCCATGCAGAATTCTTTCAGCTGTGCGATGTTTGAGGGGTTTCTTGCATGCACAGCTCGTTTCAAATCCCCCCAGAACATCTCGATGGGATTTAGATCCAGGCTTTGACTTGGCTATTCCAGAACCCTCCATTTCTTTCTTTTCAGCCATTCCTTGGTGGATTTACTGATATGTTTAAGGTCATTGTCATGTTGCAAGGTCCACCCTCGGTTGAGCTTCAACTTTCCGACAGATGGCCTCACATTATCCTCAAGCACCCTCTGGTACAATGAAGAATTCATAGTGGATTCTATGATGGTGAGCTGCCCAGGCTCTGACGCAGCAAAGCTGCCCCAAACCATAATATTTCCACCACCATGCTTTACAGTTGGTATCAGGTTCTTGTGGTCAAATGCTGTCTTTGGTTTTTGCCAAACATGTCTTCTGGTACTGTGGCAAAATAGCTCTACATTTGACTCATCTGTCCAGAGCACATTGTTCCAGAAGTGCTGGTCTTTGCCTCGGTGTTCATTGGCAAGCTTTAGTCTTGCCTGAAGTTCTTTCTGGACAGCAAAGGTTTCCTCCTGGCACACCTCCCATAAAATAATGAATGAATGAATGATCGTTTTAAGGCCATTTTCCCCGCTAGAGCGGGGGTTAGCCTTGCGGGCCCCATGACAATCATGGTTCCCTGTTTGAGGCCATGTTTTTATTGCCGGATGCCCTTCCTGACGCCAACCCTTGGTCGCCTCTTACGACGCGCAGGGATACGGTGTACCTATTCTAAACCGGGGTACACACCGTGATCATTCATCCCAGCAAGCTGGTACTCAATTTGCCGACCTCGGAAGGATGGCAGGCTGAGTCAACCCCCCTGGCATTAATTCAGCGATCGACCGGGATTCGAACCCAGGATCCTAGGATCCCAAGCTGGCACCCTAACCGCTAAGCCAACACCAGGCTAAGCTAACCTCTAAGCGGCTAAGCTAAGCCGCTAAGCCAACCGCTAAGCCAACACCTCCCATGTAGATCAAATTTGTGCAGCCTCTTTCTAATGGTAGACTCATGCACTTTGACAACAACAGTGGCAAGAGCTACCTGTAGGTCCCGTGATGACATTCTGGGGTTCTTAGAGACTTCTTTCAGCATCTTGGGGTCTGCTCTCGGGCTGAACTTGCTGGGGTGTCCTGGCCTGAACAAGTTGGCAGTTGTTTGCAATCTTCTCCACTTGTAGATGATCTTCCGGACAGTCGAATGATTGATTTCAAATTGTTTGGAGATCTTTTTAAATCCATTCCCAGACTCGTAGACATCCATAACCTTCTTTCTGAAGGCCTCAGAGAGCTCTTTTGATCTAGGCAAGGTGACGCTGCACACTTCAACAACGAAGAGCAAACCAAACTAAATGTCTGAGGTTTAAATAAGACAGGTTCCTCCAAGATCCTCTCTAACGATGTTCTAATCATTTGCACCTGAGCTGGTGCACCTGAATCTAATTTTAGGTATTTTAAGTCGTGATAAATGTAGGGGTGCACTTACTTTTCCCACATGCGAAATTTGCATTTGTGTTTATTTAAATTATACAATGGACTACAAAATGTAAATGTTTCATGATTTTTTTTTTTTTTTTTTTGTATTAAAGATCGAGGCTCGTGAAAGAGCGAACATTTATAATAATAATAATAATAATAATTCATTTATTTTGTATAGCGCTTTTCCAGAAGCCCAAAGGCGCTTTGACAGAGTGGAAAACATAATGCATAACAATACATGAAAACAACAATTGCAAAAAGACAAGAATCAAGAAAACAAACAGCAGCGATATACGGCATATATATAAGACAAGAATCAAAAAGACAAGACAAGAATCAATAGGGAAATATTTAAAGCAAAAGGAGGGAGAAGGAGAAGAGATAGTCAGGGGTTAAATGCTGTGGGTTGAATGTTGAATGCAGTGTTGAACAGGTGGGTCTTTAGTGATGTTTTGAATGTGGTGAGTGAGGAGGAGTCTCTGATGGTGTGAGGTAGTGAGTTCCAGAGGGTGGGAGCAGCGATGGAGAAGGCCCTGTCCCCCCAGGATCTGAATTTGGTCCGGATGGAGGGGGTCAGGAGGTTGGTACCAGCAGAGCGGAGGTTGCGGGTGGGAGTGTGTCTGGAGAGGAGGTCAGCCAGGTAGGATGGGGCCAGGTTATGGAGGGCTTTGTATGTCAAGAGGAGGATTTTGTACTGGATTCTCTGGGGGATGGGGAGCCAGTGAAGCTTGTAAAGGACGGGGGTGATGTGGTCACGGGTCCCGGGAATGAGTGAGTAGACGGGCAGCGGAGTTCTGAATGTATTGGAGTTTATTGGTGATTTTTGAGGGTGAACCATAGAGGAGGCTATTGCAGTAGTCCAGACGGGAGGTGATGAAGGCGTGGATGAGGGTTTCTGCAGCCGTGGAGGAGAGGGATGAGCGGAGACGGGCAATGTTTTTCAGGTGAAAGAAGGCTGACTTTGTGATCTGTTTAGTGTATTTGTCGAAGGAAAGGGTTTGGTCAAAGATGACGCCAAGATTCCGGATGTGAGGGGAGGTGGATACTGGGATACCGTCGATGTTGAGGGCAAAGTTATGGGTGGATTTTGTGAGCGTTTTTGGGCCAATGATGATTATTTCAGATTTATCACAGTTAAGCTTGAGGAAGTTGATTTGAAGCCAGGATTTTATTTCAGTGATGCAGTTTGTCAGGATAGAGTGGGTGTCGGTGGAGACGGACTTGGTGGAGATGAAAAGCTGGATGTCATCGGCGAAGCAGTGGAATTGGAGACCATGACAGCGGATTAAGTGACCGAGCGGGGACAGGTAAAGGATGAAGAGGAGGGGGCCAAGAACTGAACCTTGGGGGACACCTTGGGGGAGGGGAGCAGTGGGGGATTTGCAGTTATTGATGGAGATGAACTGGCATCTGTCAGAGAGGTATGATTTAATCCAAGAGAGGGCAGTGCCGGTGACGTTAAAGGTGGATTCAAGTCGGGTGAGGAGGATAGTGTGATCGATGGTGTCAAAGGCAGCGCTGAGGTCGAGGAGGACGAGAATGTTGAGGTTGCCAGCGTCAGAGGAGAGGAGAAGGTCGTTGGTGATTTTGAGGAGAGCAGTTTCAGTACTGTGGTTGGAGCGGAATCCGGATTGGAATGTTTCATACAAGTTATTGGCAGAGAGATGATGTTTGAGTTGAGTGGCTACAGCGCGTTCCAAAACTTTTGACAGAAAGGGTAGGTTGGAGATGGGTCTGAAGTTGTTTAGGGTGTCAGGGTTTAGACCAGGTTTTTTTAGAATGGATGGGGGTAACAGCAGCAATTTTGAGGGAAGGTGGGACGATGCCTGTAGACAGGGAGGAGTTTATTGTTGCAATGATAAGTGGAGAGAGAGCAGGGAGGGAGGCTTTGACAAAGCTGGAGGGGATGGGGTCAAGAGTGCAGGTGGCAGTTTTCATTCCTATGAGGAGTTCAGAGAGGTCAGTAGGAGAGATTGGGGAGAACCGAGACAGGGGATGGCAGGACAAGGGGGGGCAGGTGGTTGGAGGGGGAGCGGGTGCGGCGGTGGTCAAGCTGTTGTAGATGTTGTCAATTTTGCGTTGGAAGAAAGAGAGGAAGGAGATGCAGTTGTCTACTGTGAATGACTGGGTGGTGGTGTTCAGGGGGCGGAGGAGTTTGTTTATTGTCGAGAAGAGTGCTTTTGGGTTTCCGGAGCCAGAGTGGATAATTTGAGAGTAGTAGGCAGAGCGGGCGCGGGAGAGGGCATCTTTGTAGTGTTGTATGTGGTCCTTGTAGGCTTGGGAGTGAACTGTGAGACCCGTTTTATTGCGGAGTCTTTCAAGTTGGCGAGCACGAGTTTTCATCAGGTGGAGTTCAGGGGTAAACCAGGGAGCAGAATGGGTGAAAGAAACTGTTTTGGTTTTTACAGGCGCAAGCTGGTCAAGGCAGGAGGAGAGAGTGTGGTTGTAGTAGTCAGTGAGGTCGGAAGGGGTGTGGAGGTCAATGAAGGGAGAAGTGGACATTTTTTCAGAGAGGGTGGATGAGAATGAGGTAGGTGAAAGAGCGTTTAGCTTACGGAAGTTGATTGTGCGATAATGCCTTGGTGTTGGGGCGGGGATGTTGATGGTCAGAGTGATGGCTAAGTGGTCAGAGAGGGTGAGGTCGGAGCCATAGAGATGGTGCAAATTTAATCCAGTGGAGCAGACAAGGTCCAAAATGTGACCACGGATATGGGTAGGAAAGTCGACATGTTGAGTGAGGTTAAAGCAGGTGAGTAAATCAGTGAAGTCAGTGGTTATTGTGGAGTCAGTGGAGTCCATGTGGATATTGAAATCACCAAGGAGGAGGATTGAGGGGGAGAGGGAACATAGCTGGGTCAGAAAGTAGGAGAAGTCAGACAGGAATGATGGGTGTGGTTTGGGAGGGCGGTAGACGACAGCCATGACTGACTGCGTGTGACCAGAGAGTTTTAAAGCCAGGTGTTCAAATGATGGAGCAGATGAGATGGAGATGAGGTTGGTCTTGATGTCTTGACGGTGGATAACGGCAATTCCACCACCTCGGCCCTCCGAGCGTGGTTTATTGACGTAGGAATATCCATTGGGT
Organism: Myxine glutinosa; assembly: GCF_964187855.1. Taxonomy (NCBI): domain Eukaryota; kingdom Metazoa; phylum Chordata; class Myxini; order Myxiniformes; family Myxinidae; genus Myxine; species Myxine glutinosa. The sequence continues at coordinate 175,017,450 of NC_136264.1, forward strand.
GTGGTGAGGTTGAGTGTGTAGTAGTCCAGAGGTTGTTGCCAGGTTTCGGTGAGACAGAGAAAGTCCAGTTTGTTATCCAGGATGTATTCGTTCAGGATGAGGCATTTATTGTTGAGGGACCGGGTGTTGAACAGGGTGAGCTTGATGTTGTTTTGAACAGCAGGGATGAATTCAGGTGATTTAGCCAGGGTTCGTAGGCAAGAGGTGCGATCGTGTGGGTTGCTGTGACCAGGTGCGCTGGGACGAAGAGTGAGAGTGCGCTGAGCCGACCAGAGGACGGGGATGGAGTGACCTGATTGCAAATAAACAAACTTGCGACCGGAGCCACGGTGAATGTACCTGGGTCGTCGGAGGAGTCCATTTGATTTGATGGCAGAGATGCATGATGGGGTGGAGCGGGTATTGAGCAGAAGAAGCCTTGCGGCGGAGTACTTCAGAGCCATGCCAGGCAGGAGCGAAGGGACGAGTACGAGGCCAAGGTCGAGGAGGCAAAGCGGCAAACGCAGCGGCAAACGCAGCGGCAAACGCAGCGGCAAACGCAGCGGCAGTGGTGTGACCATATATACATTTATCACACAGAAAGACAAACCGACAAACCGACACATAACCGACAAACCGACACATAGAACAAATAACATCGGGAGCGGTAGACAAGATGGGGAGAGAGGGGGAAGGACACAAACACAACACAACACAACACAACACAACATTTTAGAGCAGAAACCGAGAGACATGGAGACATCGAGAGATCTGTGGGAGGGAGAGGGCTTTGGGGGGAGGCATGGGAAAGGGGGTGGGAGAGGCATAAAACATATGGACACTGCCAGGACTACCAGGAAAGAAGTTGGAATTACAAACAAGGTGGATCTGGGGTGAATTAGTGGGGGTAGAAAAGATCAAGGTTTTGGATGGGGAAGATAAGAGATGGTGGTGAACAGCTGTTTTAAAGACCTGGAGGGAGGAGTGGGATTGAAGGGAGTGTGGGAGTTTGTTCCAGAGGCGGGAGAAAAGAGGAATGAAGGAGTGAAGGTGAGCAGAGAGCCGAGATTTCGGCAGTTTAACCATCAGAGGCTTGCTGGCAGATCTTGTGCGACCTGTAGGAATATTTGGGGGACAGAGCACAGAGAGAGCTGGGGGAGCAAGGCTGGAGAGGAGTCGGTAGAAGACGGAAAGACCACCAACCTGCCTGCGGTGAGTGAGTGAGAGGCCCTTGGAGTTAGCTTCATCACGGGAGATTCCAATGATTCTGAATGCTTTGCTTTCAACAGCGTGAAGACGAGCTAGGTGTGAGGCAGGAGCACCAGCCCAGAGGGGAGAGCAGTATTCCATTGAGCTGCGGATGAAAGCCTTGTACGTGGTGAGGAGCTCAGGTGTGCCAAGGAAGGACTTCGCACGACGGAGGATGCCCAGTCGGCGACTGGCTTTGCAGGCCAGCTTGGAAATGTGGTTTTCCCAAGAAATATCATGGCAGATAGTGAGACCCAAAAGCTGCAGCGACAGAACTTCTTGGAGAGGATTGTTGAGAAAGTAGATGGGAGGGTTGTCCAGTCGATCTTTTCGGAGAGACATAGTAAGAGTGTGAGATTTGTCAGGATTGAAAGACATGTTCCACTTGTTTGACCAGTCTGTGATTTTGTCCAGGTCTTCAGAGAGTGAGGAGGCTGCAGACTGCCGATCTGAGGGAAGAGGAATGGAGCGGCAGAGAGTGGAGTCATCAGCAAAGAGATAGAGAGGATTTTCCAGAGAGTCGGAGAGATCATTGATAAAGACCAGAAAAAGCACAGGGCCCAGCACACTGCCTTGGGGAATATATTTGTTATATTATGTCACCTTTATCTGTCAATATTGTTGAAATGAAGATCAAATCGCTGTATGTTGAAATATGTTGAAAAAGTCAAAACTTTACATGGGGTGTACTTACTTTTTCACGTGACTGTATCTATATCTCTATATCTGTATATACTGTATATACTGGTACATTCATCGCATAGTGACTGGTATATAACCGAAAGGTTTTGAGAGTCATAAATGTATGCAGGACTCACTGCGTTGCCCTGATGAGCCCCAAAAAGGGCGAAACCAGGTCGGTAACTGTGAGTTTTACATACACTTATGACAGTATCTGAACTAAGATTAAAATTCTGCTCTGTCAGAGGGTTCTCTTGAGAGCTTGACAGGCAGAGCGTATGTACATGGCAGTGACGTCATTACTTGCGCTCATTGAAAGCTGGAGAACTGAACATATATTTGGATTGGTTTGCTCCCGGCTGCATCCAGGGGATTCCATATAATGAGTGGATACCAGAGATAATGTGCCATGTGGCAGATGGTACTTATCGCTCCCATTAAGGTACAGCATAGCTGGATGGGATACCTTAATGGCGGTTCACCACTGATGGTATGAAATCGCATAGTGACTGATATATATATATATATATATATATATATATATATATATATATATATATATATATATATATATATATATATATATATATATATATATATATATATATATATATATATATATATATATATATATATATATATATATATATATATATATATATATATATATATATATATATATATATATATATATATATATATATATATATATATATATATATATATATATATATATATATATATATATATATATATATATATATATATATATATATATATATATATATATATATATATATATATATATATATATATATATATATATATATATATATATATATATATATACTAGCTGAGGTACCCGGCTTTGCCCGGGTTGAATAAGAATAATACAAATATATGATGAAAATAACATGTATATTTTAGACCAATATCACAGTACATTTCCTACATGACGTTTTTTCAATTTTCAATTTCTCAAAACCTCTGGGTATACAACATTTCTGGTTTTCTTACGTGGTGCCAAGACATAAAGATTGCTAGGTTTTCCAACCCTCGAGCAGCTCACATACAGCTGGCCATGGGCAAACACTTGTTCTGTGAAGTTCAGGCCTACAACCTTCATTGATTGCCCCTGCGCCCTGTTGATGGACATAGCAAAACATAGCCTGATGGGGAACTGAATCCTTTTGAAGGAGAATGGAAGGTCAGGTGGAATAAGTGGTATCCTTGGAATGAATACTTTCTCTCCTCTGTATTGTCCTGAGAGGAAGGTTGCCTCCAGGACTTGCGGCATCATTTGCTGGATTGTCAATCGTGTTCCATTACACAGCTTTGGTGGATCAAGATTCCTTAGAAGCATGGTTGGTGCTCCCACCTTGAGAATCAACCTGTGTGTTGGGCGTCCTTGAGGCTGACGACTGTTGAGAAACTCATTTGGGAGGTTTACTGCCTGATCTTCATGTCACTTTGGCAAGAGAATCATAATTTCTTTCATGACCGTCATGAATTTCATGACGTCATTATGTGCGACATTACATCACTCCTACGGACGTGAAAACATTTGTTTTCCTTAAAAATATATTTAAAATAAATAAAATAGTACATAAATTAACAATAAAAGAAGCTAAAAAACAATTTAAAATACAATTAAAAGCACATTAAAAATATATAAATATGTACGTACAGTATACTGTATGTACGCGTAACCGCTGATTCGCATTCAAAACAGAGGCGACGTACAGTATTCCTTTACTGTGTCTGTGTTAGCCATGGGTCCGAAGAAGGATAATGCTAGTGTTTCCAAGCATAATGTGGTTACGATGGACGATAAGGTAAATCTGATTAAAAGGTGTGGAAAAGGTGGAAAAGTGTCGGTGATAGCGCATAGACCTTATCGCAAATCGGAACCGCAATGCGTCATGGGATCGGAAAGGGGCAATAGCGCCGCCACAAACTACACCATGGAATTGCAGCTGGCCCGGTTTTTTAAACCATTGATATTAAAATAAAAAGTAGCCTATAACCACCGGAATTTTATGCTGATTCCGAATCGGTGTCTAAAACTTTTCTCCGATGTGTAGTTCTTGAGTTATAAGCGGACATCCAGACAGACAGACACTCCTCCTTTATATATTGAGATATAATATATATATATATATATATATATATATATATATATATATATATATATATATATATATATATATAATATATACATATATATATATATATATATATATATATATATATATTAATATATATATATATACATATATATATATATATATATATATATATATATTATATATACTAGGGCATGCCCGTACTATATATATATCTAAAATTATATCCCCCCCCCCTCTATTTACATGAAATGGTTTGGTTCATGAAATGTTTTGGTTCATTCGCAACGCCAAAGCGAACGGCGAACGCTTTACATGAAATGGTTTGGTTTAATGAAATGTTTTGGTCCATTCGCAACGCCAAAGCGCGAACGGCGAACGGCTTGCGAGTACAGTGACAATCCCCCCCCCCCCCCCTCTATTTACATGAAATGGTTTTAATTAGTTTTAAAACATAGTTTAACGCCAACATAGCGGCAACATAGTTTGCCAACGTGAAATAAATGAATACGCTCTCAAATGTGCCGTCCGAGGCAGAGTGTGTTCGCCACGTTCGGCACACGCGATAGCTCGCTGCTCTCTGATTGGTTGAATCGTTTTTTGGACATAGCTCGGTAAGTAATTGTCCGATTAATATGAAACCTTGAAAAGGCACATCCTCGGGTCCCCAGCAATATACCTGGCAAGTTTAAAGTATATCGGACCCGTGGTTGTCGAGAAACAGCGGTCACAGACAAACAAACAAACAAACAAACAAACACACATACAGAGATTACTGGAATTATAGATAGATATATATATATATATATATATATATATATATATATATATATATATATATATATATATATATATATATATATAAATATATATATATTGTTTGTGTGTATGTTGTTTGTCAAAGAGGGCCAAGAAAGGAGTACTGCGCATGCGCAAGATTGGAGGTCTCGTCTCTTCAAAGCTGTCCACGCACGCTCGCTTTCGAAGTTAAGTAACTTTTCACAATTTTGTTTTTGTCGAAACTGGTCTTGTATGTACCTATTGGGGTGTCTTTAATAGTATTCTTGGCGTTGGTTTTTGTACCTGTGTACAGAATCGTCGGTCTTTCTCATCGTGTTTTCTGAGGCCTAAGTGTAGTACTAGGCTACTGTGTCCAACCTTGGCTTTAGGCTTTGTTTTTGTCTCAGCGGTTCTCCGATCACGCTGAAATTTTTTTCCGGTCTCTGTTTTCACGGTCTTTTCATCCCATACTTCCTTGTTTTAAAATCTCAAAAAAAAAAAAAAAAAAAAAAAAACATTTCCTTCCGTTTTTATTCGTTTATTCGTTCTTAGTTGTTCGTTCGTTCATTCTTCGACCACGCTGTTTGTGATCACGTTGTTAAAAAATGTCTCATCTGAACCCTGAAGACCTGTATTCTGTCATTTTCTATAACACCTTTTTCTTCTTCTTCTATAAAAGGATGCTTTCGACTTGCTCACCAAATCCATTCATTCCAAAAAAAAATTCCATCTCTTATAGTGCATCTTTCATTCATTCCCTAAACTCTCCAGCACTCCATCCTCCCTCCAGCGTCCTCAAACGTATTTTTGACTCGAATGTCTCAAGAAACTCATTTTGCAATAAATGTTCGTTTCCCATTAATCGTACATTTTTCAAAATCCCATCACCCCAAAATCCCATTTCCCATCACCCCTCCCCTCTAAATCTACCCCCTTGCCCATCCCCTCCAAACCATCCCCATCACCCATCTCTTTCAAATCTTCCCCCTTGCCCCTCCCCTCCAAATCTTCCCAATCACCCATTCCTTTCAAATCTCCCCCCACACCCCTCCCCTCCGAGACTCTCCCTCGCTCCTCCCCTCCTAGACTCCCCTCTCACCCCTCCCCCTCAAAGCGTCCTCCCCGCTTCTTCCCCCTTCCAACTTTCACCTTCATCTCCCTCAACCTTCTGCCTCGCTCTTCCCCCTCATCAAATAACACCTCACTGCGCCTCTCCCAATCACCATCAAACCTTTTGTCTGCCCCATCCTTCCCTTTCTCCGAGCTATTCTGTAATCTCTGACACACCTTCAACAGCTCTCCCTATTTCTTCCTCCTCTTCCACATCTTACCCTACCGCTCCCCCCCCCCCCCCCCCTGTTCTGTATCCGATGCTCCCCCTTCCTCTTCCTTAACAGTATGGACCTCAAACATCCGGGGCCTTCGCTCAAACATGTCTGATCTCTCCATACAGGTTGCTTCTGACAAACCAGACGTGATCTGCTTAACAGAAACTTTCCTCCTTCATGATGTCTCTGATTCCTTGGTATCTCTCCCAGGTTACTCCCTACTCCGGTATGATAGACCTGAGCCTTGTCCTGGAGGTGGGGTTGCTATCTTTATAAAAAAACTCTCTTCCTCACTCGCCCTGCACTGCCCTCTCTCCACCTCACCCCCAGGAATACCTTTGGCTACGGCTTCCCCTTCGCTCCCACCTTTTGTTCATATGTGTGTTGTACCGTCCACCAAACAGTGATGACTCCATCTGCATCTCGCTGTCTGAGAATATGGACCAACTTCTATCTACCCATCCCAACTCTCTCTTCCTCATATGTGGTGATTTCAACTGTCACCATGCCAGTTGGCTGGGTGTGGGTACCTCTCTCACCAGCCATGGCTCTTCAGCAAAGGACTTCTGTGACTCACTGGGACTGACACAAACTGTCAATTTCCCGACCCGGATTTCAGTCAACGGAGCATCTTCTCTTCTGGACTTGGTTATGACTAACTTCCCCGAAAATGTCTGCTGCTCTTCTTCTGCTCCAATCGGCTCTTCTGATCATGTGCTTGTTAAAGTGGACATCTCTCTGACCATTCTCAGAGAGCCTCCTCAGCGTCGACGAGTCTGGCATTTCACTAAGGCCAACTGGCACGGTCTTCAAGCAGCCATCAATCATCTGGACTGGTCTCCCATCTCTACTGCCTCTGACATAAATTCTTCCTGGGAATTCTTCCAAAGCAAACTGCTCTCTCTCATGCACAGATTTATCCCATCTCGTCTTCTGTTGTCATACCCTTCCTCCCGTCCATGGTACACGGAATCTTGTGGTGAGGCTATTGCCCAGAAACAACTTGCTTTCGTCTCCTGGAAAGCAAATCCAACGGAAGGAAATCTCATTTCCTTTCACAAAGCCCAAAACAAGTGTGTGTCCACCCTCAGGAGAGCCAGGAAACAATATCTCTCCGTTCTCAGGACCGAACTCTCTTATCTGTCTCCCTCTTCCAAATCCTGGTGGCGTCTCGTCAAATCTGTTTCTGGTGTTTGTTCCCCCTCCATCCCCTCCCTCACCTCAAATGGCCACACGGCTGACTCCGCACGTGAAAAAGCTGAATGCCTCAACTCTGTGTTTGCCTCTAAATCTTGTGTCCCAAACCCATCCCTCTCTGTACCCACCGTACCCAGTCGTACCCAGCTGCTCCTGGACTCTGTGTCCTTTCCTCCTGACAAGGTGGAAAAGTTTCTGTCAACCCTCGACTCGGATTCTGCAACTGGACCTGACGGCATCAGCCCACCGGTCCTAAAATCCTGTTCTTCCGCTCTTTCACTCCCTCTCTCTGTTCTCTTCACCCTCTCTTTTGCTCAAGGTCATCTTCCATCTGCTTGGAAATCTGCCAACATCACCGCTTTGCACAAACAAGGTGCAAAAACAGATCCCAGCAACTACAGACCAATCAGCCTTCTCCCAATTATCAGCAAAGTCATGGAATCCATCATTGCTTCAGATATGAAATCTTTCCTCTTCTCCAATGGCTTGATCTCTGATCATCAATTTGGTTTCAGACCTGGACACTCTACTCTGGACATGCTGCTTCTGCTTTCTCAACAATGGATGGAGGTCCTCAATGCCAAACAGGAAATTAGAGCAGTCTCCCTTGACATATCACGTGCCTTCGATACGGTCTGGCACCCCGCTCTGCTCACCAAACTCTCCTCTTTTTGGTATTTTGGTATCCATGGAAATCTCCACGCATGGCTGGCGGACTTCCTCTCTAGTCGTAGTCAACGTGTGGCCCTGAATGGGTTTCTCTCATCTCCTCTTCCTGTTCAGGCTGGAGTTCCACAAGGCAGTGTTCTAGGCCCTGTCCTTTTTCTGGTCTTCATCAATGATCTCTCTGACTCTCTTGAAAATCCTCTGTATCTCTTTGCTGATGACTCTACTCTCTGTCGCTCCATTCTTCATCCCTCAGATCGGCAGTCTGCTGCCTCCTCACTCTCTGCAGACCTGGACAAAATCACAGACTGGGCAAACAAGTGGAACATGTCTTTCAATCCTGACAAATCTCACACTCTTACGATGTCTCTCCGAAAAGACCGACAGGACAACCCTCCCATCCACTTTCTGAATAATCCTCTCCAAGAAGTTCTGTCACTCAAGCTTTTGGGTCTCACTATCTGCCATGATCTTTCCTGGGAAAACCACATTTCAAATCTGGCCTCCAAAGCCAGTCGCCGACTGGGCATCCTCCGTCGTGCGAAGTCCTTCCTTGGCACACCTGAGCTCCTCACCACATACAAGGCTTTCATCCGCAGCTCAATGGAATACTGCTCTCCCCTCTGGGCTGGTGCTCCTGCCTCACACCTAGCTCGTCTTCACGCTGTTGAAACCAAAGCATTCAGAATCATTGGAATCTCCCGCGATGAAGCGAACTCCAAGGGCCTCTCACTCACTCACCGCAGGCAGGTTGGTGGTCTTTCCATCTTCTACCGACTCCTCTCTGGCCTTGCCCCCCCAGCTCTCTCTGGGCTCTGTCCCGCAAATATTCCTACAGGTCGCACAAGATCTGCCTGCAACCCTCTTATGGTCAAACTGCCAAAATCAAGATTCTCTGCTCACCTTCACTCCTTCATTCCTCTTTTCTCCCGCCTCTGGAACAAACTCCCTCACTCTCTTCAATCCCACTCCACCCTCCAGGTCTTTAAAACAGCTGTTCACCACCATCTCTTATCTTCCCCCATCCAAAACCTTGATCTTTTCTACCCCCGCTAATTTCACCCCAATTCCACTTTTTTGAAATACCAACTTCTGTCCTGGAAGTCATTGGTGTCCTTGTGTTTTATACTTCTCCCTCCACCCCCCCCCCCCTTCCCATGCCTCCTCCCCCCAAGCCCTCTCCCTTCCACACATCTCCCTGCTCTCAAATGTTGTGTTTGTGTGCTTCACCTTCTCTCCCCATCTTGTTTTCCGCTCCCGCTTTTTATATATTTTGTTTGTCTGGTTGATTTGTTTGTGAAGTAAATGTTAGCTCTTTCACGAGCCTCGATTCAGTATACAAAAAAAAAAAAAAAAAAAAAGTGGTAAGAGGTTGTAAGAGGAGGAGGTGCAAAGCAAGAAGGCTGTCAGATGCTTGTGATTGGCAGGTGGTGGCAGACCGATAGCCACAATTGGTATTCCCAGAGGACACCTTTGTGACAAGGTTGCGGCCTGACATTGTCATCTGCTCAGGTCCAACAAGACAGGTCATCTCAGGGAAATTGTCTGTTCCTTGGGAAGAGAAAATGGAGGAGGTGCATGAGAGGAAGAGTGGAAAGTACAGTGAGCTGGAAGCAGAGTGTCAGGAGAAGGTTTGGTGAGTTTCATGTCAGTCATTTGAGGTGGGGTGTAGAGGGTATGTTGGCAATTCCTTTTCTGCATTTCTTGCTCGGCTTGGAGTGTGTGGGACAGAAAGAAGGAGGATGTGTGACAGAGCGGCCCAGGTTGCCTTGAAAGGCTCACTTTGGATATGGAGGAAGTTTATGGAGGGACATCGAAGGGTGAAGGTTGAGGTTGTGGGTGGTGGTTCATTTCAGCCTTAAGGGGTTGTGACTGAGCGCGGAAGAGAAGTGGTGTGTGTGTGTGTGTGTGTGTGTGTGTGTGTGTGTGTGTGTGTGTGTCTGTGTGTGTGTCTGTGTGTGTGTGTGTGTGTGTGTGTGTGTGTGTGTGTGTGTGTGTGTGTGTGTGTGTGTTGCAGGAGTGGGTGTGGTTTGCATGAATGTGTTTTTCTTTGAGTGGTGCCTGTTGTAAGGGTAGGTGGTCGTTTTTTTTGTTTTTTTTTGGTGTGTAAGTGACTGGATCAGGGGCTGTGGATTCTTGGAGTGGAGGCGGTTTTGTTGTTGTCATCTGTGTTCTCACTGGTTGGGGGTGGATGCATGTATGCATCCAGCTTTCGCTGCTTTATGTGGAGGTGTATGTGCCCCTGCTGGTCCACCTTAGTTGACCGTGTCGATGTTGAAGGACCGAAATGCGATGATGCTGAGGACCTCGACTGAGGACCCAGTCAGTGAGGCACACTTGTGACCAGGTGTGTTTTGAAATCATGCATATAATTTAAAACACTTGGGGGAAAAAAAATCAAAATTGAGATTTTGATATCATCTGATTCCCCTTGCTTTTGTCTTTCATTTGATATATACATTATGTTAATTGGATGAAAATTAACGAAGTTATGGTATTTTAATGATAATTATATTTTCGTTTAAACAATGTTGATAATTAGGTTCAAAGTTCACAATGCAGTTCACACGCACAAATCATGTGCACACGTAGAGCTTTTCATTCTTACCAAACATGTATGTCAGAGATCTCCTTCGAATTACAATGTGTGGCTCGAAGTAAAACATCGAAATTTCGCGATCTTCGTGTCCTTTTGAACGAGGAATCGTGACTTTCTGAGCACATTTTGAGAATGACATTTTAGATTCTTCTTCGAATTTCACCACTTTTCTGTTGTTCCTTGGAAAAATGTTTTGGTGCATAAGAATCTCGACAAGTTACTCTTTCTATCCATTTAAAAATCTCAATTTGGTCCCTCTGGTCATATTTTGACTCTCTTCGGCTTTTTCTCGCTAAGAGAAATGTCGACAAGTGTCTGGTTTTGCCAGAGCGCGTCACATATATGTATGTATATATTTATATGTATGATATATATATATATATATATATATATATATATATATATATATATATATATATATAAACTCTGGCAAAAAAATATATGTATGTGTATATGTATATATATATATATATATATATATATATATATATATATATATATATATATATATATATATATATATATATATATATATATATATATATATATATATTTCTATCAGTTGATTTTGTTTGCCATTTGTATTACAGTGTACAAGAAGGTAGAAATAAATGAATGACATGTTTATCTAACCATTTATTCGGGGGAAAATTATTACGGAACTGTACCAAGCTGTTTTACTTGCAATTTTCAAAGTGCCCTCTCTCGTGATCGATGCACAATTGCAGCCGAGCAGGCACAGAGTGGCACACATGCTTGCAGAGTTCGATATCAATTTCCTCAAACTTTGCAGTGATTTGAGCCTTCAATTCCTGAATGGTACGAGGCTTTTCACGATAAACAAGGTCTTTCATGAGCCCCCAAAGAAAGAAATCTGGAGGTGTAAGGTCTGTTTCCATTTTTTATGTTGTTTCCATTCTGTTTTTCGTAAGATTTCCATTTTTTCTGGTGAAGGATACGGATAACACTTGTTTGGCTCACTTCCAACTCTGCAGATAAACGGCGAGTTGACTTTTGCGGACTTTGTTCCAATCTCCTGATGGCTTCTTCAGCCTTAGCTACATTCGTTGCCGTTTTCGGACGACCGGACTTCTTTGCAGTGGCTACCGACCCTGTTGCTTCAAATTTCTCGACAATCAATCGTATGTTTCTTCCCTGGGGTGGGTTAATATCGAATTCCTGTGCCAAACGGCATGCCGCCATCGTTGGTTGTTCATTACATTTGTAGTAATGTTTCGTGGCCGCAATGCGTTGATTCATTGAAAGGTAATTCATTGGTTCAATTTGGTGCAAATTCAGTAACTTTCCAAACTCTCAGCAATAACTCAAAAGTCAAGTCAAGGCCACTTTTCTGGACATCTCCCAAAAATGTTATTACATCTGGAATTATCTCCTGTGCTGTATGCCTTGAGGCCACCCTCAATCCTCAAGGTAGCATTCAAGGACAATTTCTGTCCTTCATGTATGTCATTGACCTCTCTTCATCACTGGAAAATATATTGCATCACTTTTCAGAAGGCTCCAATATAAAAAATGAGATTAATATGGCTTAATCAATTCCTAGAACACTTTACCCCATGCATTCTTGATAAGAAAAAGGACATGGGAAGAATAACCCTTCCCCTCTTTTCTCAGCCAAGACATGGAGTGTTGGTTGGCAGCCCCAAAAATGTTGAAATTTCATGTATTGATAAATAATGGAAATATGTCTATATAGAATGAAAATAGGTCCAACAAGCAGAAAGCGTAGGAACATTACTATATGCACAGTGCCCTCCATCAGTATCGAACAGTGAAGTCAAATTTGTTATTATTGCTGTATATTAAATTTGGATTTGAGGTCAAAAAATGAATATGAGGCAAGTGCACAGAAGGCCAGGTTTTATTTGTTGTTATTTCTATGAATATAGCTTTTACCATTGTAGAACAATAGCACTTTGTATGTTCAGAACCCCCATTGTAGGTACACATAAATATTGGATCAGAATAACTTAAAGTAAGTTAAAGTTGTATAAATATTTGGTATTTGGTTGCATATCCCTTGCATGCAATAGCTGCATCGAGCCTGTGACCCAATGGCATCACCAAACTTTTGGTTTCTTCATTTGAAATGCTTTGCCAAGCGTTTACTGGAGCCATTTTCAGTAGTTGTTTGTTTTGGGAATTTCTGACTTTAGTCTCTCTCCTCTTGAGCAAGTGAAATGCTGCTCCATTGGATTGAAATCAGGAGATTGACTTGGCCAGTCTAAAACCTTCCACTTTTCCTTCCACTTGTGTTGGTAGTGTGTGTTGGACCATTGTCTTGCTGCATAATGAAGCACCACCCAATGAGTTTAGAGGCATTTTCTTGTATGTAGACAGACAAAATGTTTCTGTACACTTCTGAATTTATTCTGCTGCTGCCATCGTTAGTTACATCATCAATAAAGATGAGTGAGTCAGTGCCAGAGGCAGCCATGTAAGCCCAAGCCATGACACTACCTCCACCATGCTTCACAAATAAAGAAGTATGCTTTGGATCATTTCAAGTTCTTTCCTTTCTCCACACTTTCTCCTTATCATTGCTTTGGTAAAAGTTTATCTTGGTCTCATCTGTCCATAAAACTTTGTTGCAGAACTCACTGGCTCACCTCTACTTCTTGGCAAATTCTAATCTGGCCTTTTCTTTTTATTTTGATTTTGTTTAAGATCCAACTCCTGATCCAGATATAGAACCACCTTTAGAGGCCATTTTTCCCTACAGAGCAGGGGTTGGCCTTTTTCGGTCACCATGGTCCCTTTTTGAAGCAATGTTTTATGGCGGGATGCTCTTCCTGCCACCAACCCTGTTAGTCGACTCTTGCGACATTTTTGGTGATCCAGATCCAACCCATCAGTGGGATACGATATGAAAACTGCTCTTGGTGGATGTATGCTCTCTAACGAGTGCTGTTCCAGTTGTATATGTAAATATATAAACGGATATTGGACCATTTTTTGTCCATCTTTTGTAGAGCTTTATGAATGATGCCTGTACTTACTGCATACTCTTTTTGCACTGCAACTCTGTACATTGCAAACAACCTTAGCTTCCTGTGTATTCACACACCTTAAATGCAGCTGCATGTATATGAACTAGCTATGAGTGGACAATAATACCTTGGTGCAATAACCGCATCGGGCATAAGGCAGTGGAAGGTGTGGGGAGAGGAGAAAATATTGCAGCACAAACACATCACCAGTATATATATATATATATATATATATATATATATATATATATATATATATATATATATATATATATATATATATATATATATATATATATATATATATATATATAATGTTTCGGAATCCTTGTGTTCGACAGTGTTCAAATATATCATTCAATTGAAATAAAATGATGATTTTAAAGGCTATAGAAAAAAAAAACTTTTTTCGGAAATTTACCACCATTGATAACACCGGCGGCTTATAAGCCACCTTATTTAACACGTTTAATTAGTTATTTGTGCCTGTTGTTTATGTCATTTATGGATGTTCTTAGAAACAGTAGGTTTCCTGTTTCGAATGATTTTCAATTTTGTTTTGTCTTGAGGTTTTAGTTCAGACCTTTGCTAATTTTGTGGAATCCCCATGGGAGCTGCCCTGATCTACTGGGAGCCCCCCGTGATCCGAAATCGAAAATTCTAGGACCAAGTGATCCTGCGGATCATCGAGTAGAAGGCCTGTATCGGGTTTCAGAACAATCTGCTGGTAAATATGGGATAAGTATGGATCCGAAGTTGGGGGAGGGGGGAGGTAACCCCCTCCCTGGGAGCCCCCATGATCCGAAATCAAAAAATCTATGTGTGAGCGATTGTGCAGGCTACTGTCTTGTATTCATGTGTCAAGTTTCAGAATAACCAGCTAGGTGATAAGGTAGGAATAGAAAAAATTGATTAACCATGCTTGTCGCTTTGCGTGCACGGGGTAAAAACGAATAAGCAGAGTTGATGTAATAATCTTTCTCAGCCAATTCCCACTACTGTGCAGCCCAGGGCATTTCTTTGCTTGCCTTTAGAAAATAACATCTGTTGGCGTTATTCAAAAGTCCCTCTAACATGACCATTTCATAAATACTTTTCACACCCAGAACAAGTGTTCTGCCCAATAATTATTTGTCTGTTGATAAATTATTTATTGCTCATCTATATTTTATGTTGATTCATTTTGAGAATTCCCATTGTTCTACCCCAGTGGGAAATGCCTTTATTATAGTCCATCAGTGTACACATGAGCCTCGTCGGGATTCTTCACATTCCTGCAAGTTTTTTGTTGACACAAATAGACGTGTGAATAAAAAGCAGACAGTTCAAAATCCACTTCTATGGGACCCGTTCTCACATGCCGGCATGTGTTAGAGGTATAAATGCCACGGAAATGCTGTTTCCTTGCCAAGAAGCATCCGCAGAAAAACATACCTGACATAAGTAAACATATTTTACAGACTCACAAATCCTTATTCTCTGTTATCAAAATAGTCCAGGCACTGAAGCATTGTGCAAACAAGAGCGACTTCTTCAATTAAATGAATTTTTGTCTTGGCTTAATCAAATGTGAAATTTAGTTTTGGCTAAATTGGACAGTTCCAAATAACTCCAGTGAGTCAGGAATTGAAAGGGGATGGAACGACATTGAAGTTTCTCCTAAAGTTAAAGTACTTACTGTCATATATCGTGCTGAATGTAATGTGCAATATTTTTAGTACCGGTACGTTTTTCTGGCAGCTAATTTGGTTTAACGTTCTTTCCGTGCATTCATATATCACACCGGACGTTCAACAAGTTCTTAGAACGAGATGACTCACAGCCTAAGAAACTCTTTCCTTTTGAAAATATTGATGTGTATAATTAGTCAGAAAAAAATCCCTTGCTAATTATATATAATCATATGTTGAAACAAAATCGTTGGCGTCTTTCATCTGTCTTTATTTAGCTGTGCCTTGTCCACCTGTTCCCTTCTGCTCAATTGATGTTGCGTTGGCGTCTTACCCTTTTGTTTAGCTCCTCAATGAGCATCACTCAATACCTGTGTGCAAAAAAAAGAAATAGATTGCTTTTTTATTCTTGTTATTTATTTTTGCTTTTTTAAAATGTTATTTATATTAATCGAGGAACTTTGCTGTTTAATATCTTCTTCTTTTACAGTATAAACCCTGGTATGGAAACCACATATAAAAATGCTTTAATTGTCCAACATTTTAACTACTTTTTTTTTCCATACATAGTCGAGGCTCGTGGAAGAGCTGGTATGCTGAACAGATTAGGACGTAAGAGACAACAAAATAGGACGCAAAACATGCATGCATGGGGTAGCCTTGATGGACGCAGAGGATGTATTGGGTGGACAACATGGTTACAGACCTCTTGTCTCCAGCTCCTTTTATTATATGTTATTGGTGTTAGCTTTTATACGAGGCTCGACTTAGTATCCAAAAAAAAACAAAAAAACGGAAGGAAACTCTAAGGAGGGGAAACTGCAAAAATTGGAAGGCGGAGAGATTTAGGTGGGATGAACGAAGGTAGAAAAGACCATGAACGAAGGTAGAAAAGACCATGTGTTTGGATTGGGGACAATCTAAGATGGTGGTGAACATTTGTCTTCGCAAATCGATAAAAATGAAAACAATTGATTACATTAGAAGTCGATACTAACACAATATGCTTTTAATCCGTTTAACCATCATCATTTTCATCATCAACAATGTGCCATATTCCCTCCTGCTGAAGCAATTTATTGTCAAGCGTTATGCTCGATGGCTTACCATTTCCTTCCCAACAATACGTCTGCAAAGAAATTTGTACTTTCAGTGTGCCGGAGATATCTCACCTACGCTTTGCCAAAAAGACCATGGGATCTTTCACATCCACCAACATCCAGTTCTGGCAAATGAGTCATCTTGCTTCACATGCTTCCTTGCTTGCACACGTTGATGCATCGCTGTTCATTCAACGTACCGGGATGACAGTTTATAGTGGGATCGAGATTCAAACCGAGGCTTACTTTATTCTGCTCAAAGACGAATGTGCACCTTTTTTGGAGGCTCATGGTGGAGTCTGTAGATATATATCCATTGCAGAAAAAACACATTATAGTGGACAGTGTACTTTTCCTCGAAGTATAAGGACGTTAGGACACAATAGACAAACACAAATGGTATATCCGGTTTGAATTTTGAATCGATCATGAGCCATTGATTCAGGTGGAACACGAAAAAGGCCAATCCGAACAGGTGAAATTTTTCTACATTTATCTATATTTATTTATCAGTTTCAATAACGGATTGACAGGTTGGTTTAGACTAGATGTACGCACACTCGTCGCCAGGATGTCTAGCCTAGGTTCGAATCCCTACACAGCTATAAACTGTCATCCTGGTGTTTCACAGGCAGGATGATTCATCAATATGTGTGTGCCATCCCTTGGATGAACGTTGTACCGGTGTCCTGTCTGCCACCGTTAGTTGGTGGACGTTAAATATCCCATGCTGCCCTTCGTAAAGAGTAGGCGAGCTATCACCAGCACCATAACAAATTCCAAAATCTTCCCATAACCAGCAGAGAGCATTGCATCAGCGGCACAGTACATAAAACAGCCAATGATGCTACTCCGCAACTTTGTGCTGCAAACTAAGAGAAGTTTCAATTCCTTTGGACAATATTTAGCAAATAAAAAGCTAAAGTCCAGACTACAGCACAAAACACATGCAATGAATAAAGTGACAAATCTTGTTTTGAAAGAGCCTTCCACATCCCCAAAACGGTCAGTAATTGCAGATCCCTGAATCTTGAGATTTTAAAGCAAAGCTAAATAGATTAATATTGCATTTGCTCAACAAGCGGGAGTGTATTTGGAAAGCAGATTTTATTGTCGTACCAAGTTGTGTGCACTTATCTTTCATCATAACCGACATTCTTACGATCCTCGGGGTACGTAAGACGAACTCGTGGCTTCATTCTTTCCATACATCCTTCTGACGTTTTCATATCCATAGCTGAAGCGAACATACTATTCAGCAATTCTGCACAAGCTACACAACACAAATGTATCGAGATCAGCCTTGCTTCTTCTCCCACTTGTGCAAGCGCGTGCACGTACACCCACCTCAAGCTCAAATCTCACGTCCACATGTCATCATTATGTGTGATGTTGGCATTTGTATGGCACCTGCGATGGGTCACGTGCACTTCCATGCCATGGGAAGTGGAAAAAATTCTCGGGTGCAGTGAGGACTTTTTTGACAGGGTTATTGAGCCTGTGACTGTTCAGTTTTCATTGGAATCCTACTTGCAGATTCTGGTCCCATGTGGCTTATGTTCACGACACCTTTTATGAAGTGACGTATGCCTCCGCATTTCCAGGTATTCTTCATGAGCATGACTGCAATGCTACCTCTTTTGGAAAACCTTCACAACCTATAAAAGCAGCGGTTTTTCTTAAATCGAAACATTTATAAACATCGCACTTGGCTGTCAGGTTATGTAGTTTGTTTCTTCATTTTTTTTACCTTTGTGTGTGCCATCATCATGAGCATCATTCTCAAGCCATATCCCCCAGATAAAAATGGTAGTGGGGTTTTGGGTGAGTAGGATGGGGTGTGTGTGCGGGAGCTTCCGAACTTGTCCACAACATTATTACGATGTTCACAACTTGTACTCAACCTTATTTCGCCCTGAGTGTTTTCCCCTTGACAGGTTGGCATGGTGTCATGGGGACTTGCTGAAAATAGTTCATAGGACTTCTTTCAATTTCAAGTCTTTTGTCTTACTCATGCTATATATATGAAGAAGTTTTTTTCCCCTTTTGCTCAAACATATTTTCTTATTATAGTATAATGTGACAACACCCATAATAGTTGAAAATTATGACAAAGATTTGGGATTCTCACATAAGACAAATGGAATTGCAGTAATTCATGACAATAGTGAGCACAGCTAGATAACACAAAATTATACAAGATAAGTTGAAAAAAAATGCGAGAAAACCGTACGTTGAGTGAGAATCCTCTTCTTCTTTAATGGTGCCAATTATTGTGGGGTCGGCCAAGGAAGATGTGTCCTCCGACAACGTCCATCCTATGGACGACACAGATATCGATGCATAACCTTGCATGTTAAACACCAAGGTGGCAGCTTTAATGATATTTTAGCAGCGCACTGATTTTAGTAAAACCTCCCCAAGATGTTCGACCCTTTCATTGTTCCTTCTAACCCTGGCCATCCTTTTCATATGAGGGGCTTGGTGGAGTAGTGGGAAAAGCCTTGTTGCATTTTCCTGAGTGATGTAGGTTTGATTCCCATGACCCTTCAGCAAAAGTTTCTACACATTGCAATGGATTGAGAATCTGTCTGGGATCAGTTCTTAGCAAAGCAAACATTTGAAACATCTCAAACACTCTGAAAGAGAAATGGTCTCCATATCACCTTACTCAACTCTTCCAATCGAAGACCAAGTTTAATTTTTATAGAACACTGGCAGCATCTGTTCATTGCATGGTATTGTTTGAGGAAATGGGCAAAACAAAATGGATTAAATAAATGTGTCAGTTCAACTGTGGCTTTAATTGTTCAAATGAACCATGCAGAACAGAATAAAAGTACCTGCACATGCCTCACCCTGCATACAGAGGCTAATTGGATAGTTTAGAGGTATGCACACCTACCTTTGTGATGTCTTTCTTCATTATGTATCTTGACGCAGTTAATAAGTTTTTTAAGTACTCTTAAAATTCCTATTATTTTCAGGTGCTTTTTGTTAATTCTTACTTTTCTAACCTCTTTCTTCTTTGTTGCACACTTTTATTTCACTTCACCTGAACTTTGTCCCGTTTCAAATATTTAGCTGTTCGTTTTCTAGGTTCCGTACGTCCTAGAGAGCTGAAATTTGGCCCAGGGTCTTCTTTTCTGGTACATTTTCTTCTATCAATATTTAATTTTAAAAACACATTAAAAAAAAAATTCAACAAAAATATGTTTCAAACTTAAAAATAAAATAAAAGTGTGTCGCCCTAAAACATGTTTTTCGTTTCCTTGTTTTAATATTTTGCTTCGCAATGAAAAGTTCTACATATAAAATATATTGCTTGAAGTCATATTCCTTCCTACTATGGTAGTGTTTCAGACGTTGCCTTTGAATAAAATGTGAGGTCTTTGGGTAGCAATCTTGTTACCCATATTGCATTTCCAGTGAGAATGAATGATTGTTTCCACACTTACAAGATTGACCTCCAATTATTTTGCAATTTCACACATGCTAATCCGTCAATTCTACAAAATTAGCTGTTCAACACGTTTATTATTTACTTGAGTGACAGTATAGTTGGTTGCATGTGCCAAAGCTAATGATCTCACACATTCACTGCATTTTTAACTCTTTGCACAATTTAAACACAAACCTCCTTGAAAGTCGTGTATTCCTTGTGAAGTGCAGTGCCTTCAGAAAGTTATTCACACTCCTTGAGTTTTTCCCATTGTGTTGTGTAGTTGGTTGCATGTGCAGCTTGAATTTAGAATGGATTAAATTGAGTTTTTTTTTTGTCAATGTTCTACATATAATATCAAAGTGGGTTTTTGTATCAGATTGTTTTTTTTACAAAATAATTCAAAATTCAAAGCTGAAATGTCTTGAGTAAATAAGTATTCAACCCCTTTGCTATGACACTCCAAATTGAGCTCAGGTGCATCCAATTTCCTTTTATCATTCTTGAGAGTCTCTACAACTTAATTGGAGTCCACCTGTGGCCAATTAAATTGAATGGACATGATTTAGAAACACACCTTTCTATATAAGATCCTGCAGTTGACAGTGCATTTCAGAGCAGAAACTCTGCCATGAAGTTCATCGAACTGTCCATAGAACTCTGAGATAGAATTGTGAGGTGGCATAAGCCTGGGGAAGGGTATAAAACTATTTTTAGAGTGTTGAAAGTTCCAAAGAGCACAGTTAGCTCCATCATTAGGAAAGGGAAAGAATATGGAACTACCCAGACTCTTCCTAGAGCTGGCCGTCCGACCAAAATAAGCAACTGGGCAAGAAGGACCTTGGTCAGGGAAGTGACGAAGAAACCAATGCCCACTCTGACAGAACTCGAGTTCCTTGGCTGAGATGGGAGAACCTGCTGAAAGGACAACAGTCTATGCAGCACTTCACAAATCCAGGATTTCTTGCAGAGTGGCTAGACAGAAGCCACACCTGAGAAAAAGGCACATGACAACATGCCTGGAGTTTGCAAAAAGGCACGTGAAAGATTCTGAGAGCATGAGGCTAGATTCTGTGGTCTAATGAGATGAAAATTGAACTTTTGGCCTGAATTCAAAGCGATACATCTGGCAGAAACCCGAGCACAGCTCATGACCCATCTAACACCATCCCTACCGTGAAGCATGGTGGTGGCAGCATCATGCTATGGGGATGCTTTTCAGTAGCAGGGACTGGGAGACTTGTAAAGGTAGAGGGAACAATGAATGGAGCCAAATACAGCCAAATACAGGCAAATCCTTGAGGAGAACCTGCTTGAGCCTGCAAAAGATGTTATACTGCGGCGAAGATTTACATTCTAACAGGACAATGATCTCAAGCATACAGCCAAAGCAACACCGGAATGGCCTCAGAACAAGAATGTGAAAGTCATTTCGTAGCCCAGCCAAAGCCCAGGCTAGAATCTGTGGAAAGACTTGAAGATTGATGTTCGCAGACACTCCCCATCCAACTTGACAAAGCCTGAGCAAATCTGCAAGGTAAAATGGGTGAAACACCCTAAATCCAGATGTGCAAAGCTGATACAGACATACCCAAGAAGACTCGAAGCTGTAATCACTGCCAAAGGCGCTTCTACGAAGTATTGACTCAGGGGGTTGAATTAGATATTTATGTATTTCATTTTTAATTGTTTTGTAAAATCTTCTAAAAAAAAAAAACTCCACTTTGACATTATGGAGAATAATGTGTAGAACAGTGACAAAAAAATCTCAATTTAATCAATTTTAAATTCAGGCTATAACACATCAAAATTTGAAAAAGTCAATGGATGTGAATACTTTCTGAAGGCACTATATCCAAATCCAAGGGGTGTAACCATTGTGAGATGTTTTGAACTGCTGTCTTCTGTCATCAAGCCGTCAAGCTGAGAGCAACAATTCACATTTATTGCCACACCTGATCGATTTGAATGCTCTAATGGTGGTAAAGTGCCACATTTGAAATTGTTAATTCAATAGATTTGATGAAAAAAATTGTAGCTTTTTGATGCCTAAGGTCGGTAATAAAAAAAAAAAAGTGTTCATGTCAAAGCCAGTCACGAATTGCAAATTAGTAGTGGGATATAATGTGAACTGTGGTGTGTGTCCATGTGTTTATCTGTCTCTCGTTTATGGTGGCCACTTCCCATGCTGCATTTGAAAAGCTGTGCACACAGGCAGAAGTCAACATTCACTTTTTTATGTCCCTTCTAATAATATTTAAAACTATATTGTATGTAGAGGAAACTTTAATAAACATGAACATCTGGATTAACCTTTTGAAGCATGAGTTCCTTGGACTTCTGGCTCCCCCTCCCAGGGTTCCCTCTAGAAAAATCAATGAAATGTTGTTTTATTTTGGTTTTCTGCATGTAAATATATTTTTCTACCCCTGTAATTACAAATACATCATATTTTGAACCATAAACTGTTACTTTCTTCGGGTTTATCGCCAATACTCTACTTTGTGGTGCCAGTCAAATCAGAAGTTATTGTCCGGCTTTCCGAACCACAAGAATTCTCCACAAAAAACACCCTCGCTCTTGCACTTACTGAGCAATTAGTAGTGACCCAGACCAAAGATTAGGTGTAATATAAGGTAGATGATAATTTCCCAGGAAGTTGCTCGTGATATGTTTGTGAACAAGAGAAATGAAATGGAAAACCAAATACTACGTTGGAGTCATCAGAAGGAACCCGAATAAGCAAAGAGCAAAGATGGAGTCATCAGGAGGAATCCGGATAGGAATTCCGGTTTCAGCCACTACTCCACAACCCTCAAACCCATTCAGGCGCAGCCAAGTGAACCTTCCAGAAAATGTCTGCAAGAATTCACTTCTCCCTGGACAGATGGATGAAGAACAAGAGAAAGAAAGAACAAGCGAGAATTAGAATGAATAAGGAAAATGTGAAAAAGTAGAAAGAAATGTGAAAGAAACAAAGATACCTAACTCCTAGCCCTAGCTCCTTCCCTTAACTCCTAGCCCTAGCTCCTTCCCTTAACTCCTAGCCCTAACTCCTAGCCCTAACCCATAGCCCCAACTCCTAGCCCCAACTCCTCGACCCAACTCCTCGACCAAACTCCTAGACCCAACTCCTAGCCCCAACGCCTAGCCCCAATGCCTAGCCCCAACGCCTAGCCCCAACGCCTAGCCCCAATGCCTAGCCACAATGCCTAGCCCCAACGCCTAGCCCCAACACCTAGCCCCAACTCCTAGCCCCAACTCCTAGCCCCAACTCCTCGACCCAACTCCTCGACCCAACTCCTAGCCCCAACTCCTAGCCCCAACTCCTAGCCCCAACTCCTAGCCCCAACTCCTAGCCCCAACTCCTAGCCCCAACTCCTAGCCCCAACTCCTAGCCCCAACTCCTAGCCCCAACTCCTAGCCCCAACTCCTAGCCCCAACTCCTAGCCCCAACTCCTAGCCCCAAGTCCTAGCCCCAACTCCTAGCCCCAACTCCTAGCTCTAACTCCTAGCTCCTAGCCCTAGAAAGATGTTGGCAAGAACCCAGATGGATAGATTTCCGCATTACTTCCTCAGACAAAAACGCAGCAACAGTTACAAGCTACCAGGGGTCCATCAGCGAGGAAGCAGAATCCACACAGCATCAGGATGTGGTACAATCTTAATGAAATGGAAAACCAAATACTACATTGGAGTCATCAGAAAGAAACCGAATAAGCAAAGAGCAAAGATGGTGTCATCAGGAGGAACCTGGATAAGATCCGGGTTTCAGCCGCTATTGCGCAACTGTCAAACCCATCTAGCCATCAAAATTAGCCTTAGACTACATATGAAACGAGCTCCATTACGAGGCTTAGACCATGAAAATAAATAAATAAAAAAGCATGTGGCGGCCGGTCAGGGTATATGGAGGTTTGAATAGCGGCCAGTAACCCGGCTGCTAGGGTTCAAAGGGTTTAAAGTCAATTTAATACAGATGTTCATGGAGTAACACTGTTATAGAGTCCTCTACAATCTCCTGGTCTCGGTAACCTCCGAACCCCGAGAGGAGCCCCGGCAGAAAAATATGTTACCCTGTGTTGAAAAGTAATAGTGAAACCACACCAATGATTATAAAGGAACAATATTGTATTAGAAATCACACACAGGAATAACGGTGCAATAAATGACAATTAAGAGTGCACTCTATATAATATTAATAAAGTCAGGTAACTCACTGCGCTGCCAGCGAGTGAAACGACACTCCTCAATGTCTCTATAACTTTTCCCAAGGCGAATGTGATTCGCTCCAGCGGTCGATAGAACGAAATCCGGTCGAAGCCCGAATCTCGCTCTCCAGTCGATATCCGAAGTGCGTACAGATGGCCTTGGAGATCGCCCCGCCAAACTGTACAAAGGCGCCCTCCACAGGCGCACCTTCACCGCTCACTCAGCAAACTGCAACGTAATTGGAGACGAAGCGGTCGCACACACACATCCCCGACAGACGGTAGGATGTTCGAGTGAATATGACGCGAGGCAAAACCTTCGTTGGTATCTGAAGCGTGGGGTTCAAAATGGCCGACGGCTCCTGCTTGAGCCGATGCGACGAGGCAAGGATTCGTCGGAATCACAGCGCCCAAATCTGACTGCAGATTTCTCCCCCTCCAGCGATACTTCCTATCGCCGGATGTCCTTTCAAGGAACTCAAAATTCCCTCATGACTGTCGGTAGACATTGCTCGTTACGGAGCACTGACGCCATGCGTCTTCTCCGACTTTGCTCGCGCCGCTTCCTCCTCTTCACCTCTTTCGGTTCGGTTTCCTGTATCATTTAAAGTTAGCCTTTTTAACTTTAAATAACCGTTCCTGAATAATAAACCTTTTGAAGATAATAATAGTACATAAGATCAGAACTACGTCAAGTGGGTGAAAACCACAATAACGGAAGTTATGAATCCGTAACACTTCCCCCCCTCAAGAAAGAAAGTTTGAACACAGCAAAAACTTTCTTTGCATGGAAAATCTTTAAACAAACAAAAATAAACTCACAACCCAAATCACCAATTCCCGTGAGCAACAATTATCAACATCTCAAAAATAAAGCAACAAAATTTCACACAACCCACAGAGATTTCTAAAGTTAATTCACTCTGGACAAAGCATCAGTAACGACATTGTCCCTGCCCTTTACATGTTCAATTTCCAAGTTGAACTCCTGCAAAGTCAACTCCATCCCATCAACCTCTGATTTTTCACTTTTAGTTTCTTTTGCATGAAGGTTAAGGGGTGGTGATCAAAAATCCCAAGGTCAAGCAAATCTACAGCACTCCCCCCCCCCCCCCCCCCCCACGGAGGCCGAGCTGAGAGCCAGGTTCCATGGTGGTTGGGTGGTGAGGCCTGGAAGTATTCACTACATGGACGCCTTAAGGAACGTGAAGATCACGTTTAGTCCGTGTAGGAAAGTTCACTACAGGGACGCCTTTAGAAACGTGGCGTTCACGGTTGATCCGTTTAGGAATCTTGGCTCGGCTGCTCCACAGCATTCAGTGCTTCAGCTCTTTCTAACCTTCCTAACGATCACGGTTGAACCACTTGTCACTGTAGTCACATGAACAGCGGTCTGCTTCTCGACCACTGCTCTGATAATCCTTCCTTCGGGAACTGCCATAACTCTGGAAGCCTCCATAATAATATCGATTGCGGCCACCACCAAAACTACTACTCCGTTGTCCTCTTCTGTAGCCCCCACGACACCTATGAAATGCCTTCCCTACTGTTATGGTCCGACCCTCCAACTCCTTGCTATTCAGATCCTTTTCTGCATCTCTGGCGTCCTTTGAGTTTTCAAACGTGACAAAGCCAAACCCTCTTGACTTTTGTGTCTCCCTGTCTTTTATCAGCAGCACTTCCAAAAGCGGTCCATATTTGCTGAAGGCAGACTCCAGAACATCTTCCTTTGTTTTGAAGTTCAGTCCACCTACAAATAACTTGCTAAATTTGTCGCCATCCCTAACTGGGGTGGTGTTATTTTCCCTACCAGGCTTTTTAACAACCATCGGGTTACCATAAACTTGACCACCGGCCAAATCATTCCCAATAACAACAGATACTCCCTCTACAGGAAGAGTGGCTTGTAAACCTATGGTGACCGGTCCTGACACCACATCGGACTCCAAATGGATGGCATGAAGTGGAGCTCTAACACAGCCACCAATCCCCTGTAAACAAACACTATCACCAGTTGCCGTCTCTTCTGACAATGGCAAGATGCCTTCAAGCATTAAAGATTGATGTGCTCCGGTGTCCCTTGTGGAAGTGTAACTCAGTGTAACATATTGATTGGCCCTGGTAACTTATTAATTAACCTGGTAACAAAGCAGATACATTTTACATGCAAACTCTGTTAAAGACGAGTTTGTAAATGAGTGTCAGAATGTGTATGAACAATGTAATCTCTTGAAACACCTGGTCAAGGCCCCAGGCTAGAGCACCCCCCCCCCTGCTGTGTAAATGGAAATCACAGCAGGAGGGGAGCGAGCTGATGCCAGGACTCGGTGCGATGCATGACCTCGGGACATTAGCGGAGAGGAGATTAAGTCCAGTTTGGCGATATAAACGAGAGCAAACGTTGAGTAAAGTAGACTTGTCCTCAGAAGCCCTGCCCGACGGAACGATGGAATGAACGAGTACGGCCCTGCGGAAGAACATCAGCCGAACGAAAAGGACCATGGAAAAGAGTTAATCTCAGCCATTGAATAATGCGGTATTATTTGGTAAATGGAATGAAGTGAATAATAAACCAGACCTTTTGTAAACCTGAGTCCGGTCATTGGAGTCCTGTGAGTCATACACAAAATTCTACCACAATATGGAGGCACCGCTGAAATCAATTGTACAAGCAAGTAAAAGGTGAGTGTGTCTTGTTTAGTCCAATATGATTTACGAACTTGGAAGTTATGTGTACATACATGGGGGAGCAGGTGGTCTGGGGCTTCTTTGCGCACCGATGCCGCGATATAGGTGGCGTGAGCCATCACGAATGGGATTTCGATAAACAACACGATGATAATTCGTTTTTTTTTCTAAATGATTTCTGTAAATACGTATTGTTGCGCTGGTCACTAAGGGTCTTACTGTGACCTGGAAGCAAACGGAGCAAGTGTGCACCTTGCGACCGTTTGCGTCCAGGACGTGTAAGGCCGGTACACTCGTTTACCCACCCGCACACGTATAAAGTACTACTTTTTTTTTGCACTTGTTCGAAGCACTCGACTTGCTCGTCGAGCGAGCAACTTGCTCGGCGCTCTAATTCTGTATTATTTAGTTAACCAGTTTGTGTGAAACCTCAACCTAAATATAAAAATTGATCTGCTTGATGTTAGTTTAAGGGCTGTTCCAAATTTATCCTGATTATGGTATTGCGACAAAAAGGCTTATATCTTGGGAACGACTGGTCGGATTTAGACAAATTAAAACTCGTTCGATCAACAAATAAATTCATGACAGACAATCCCACCTCATGCCGGTCCAGAATTACTGTGAAAGATGGAGATTGGATTAAAAAAAAAACAAAAAAAAAACACTCCCTCACTGTCCCTCATTGTCCCTCATGTCCATTCTGACACGGAACCAGTGTTGTTGTTTTTTTTGACGAAATTTGCCAGATAAATAGCATGAGTGGCACGACGAAATGATTGGATTTTGGTGAAGACCCAGGTCACCGGGTGACGTTTCGTTGCTAGCTGTTCAGCTAGCAAAATTTATCCTGACCGATTCAGTTCAAACTTTGAACAATCGGATCCGGGCTGTTGTCAACGACTCGTCAACAACCTCAACCTAAATTTGTGGGTAACAACCACCCTCTGGTCGAGGCTCATAGAAGGGGTGATGCTTACTGATTCGGCACGCTTAAAATAGGTGTTAATGGTGGGATGTCAGAGGTTTTGGCGTGGGCTTAATAGTCACACTGTTTGGAAAATAATGCTCGATGCAACATGATCCTAAAAAGAACCCATCCCTACATCGAAGGATCAGGAAGGGAAGGAATGGAAAATTTGAAGTATTAAAGTTACGGAACTCAAAATGTCTGGGTTTGGATGGAGTCATTAAAGGATTGAGTCATTCA
The DNA here is from genome assembly GCF_964187855.1 of Myxine glutinosa. Classification (NCBI taxonomy): domain Eukaryota; kingdom Metazoa; phylum Chordata; class Myxini; order Myxiniformes; family Myxinidae; genus Myxine; species Myxine glutinosa. The sequence continues at coordinate 175,045,386 of NC_136264.1, forward strand.
TTGGTTTGATGATGGTCCTAATATTTTGATAAATGTTTGATAATGGTCCTGGTAATTTTAGTCCTAGGAATAATATATGCTAGTGGTTTGTCTGAAGGTTTTAATGAGATCGGATTTTTATCTATCTATAATTCCAGTAATCTCGGTGTGTGTGTCGGTCTGTCTGTATGCGACCGCTGTTTCTCAACAACTACCGGTCCGATATACTTGAAACTTGCCAGGTATATTGGTGGGGACCCGAGGATGTGCCTTTTCAAGGTTTGAAATTAATCGGACGGGTGGGTCCCAGGGTGTGGTCGCCGTGCTCGCGGGCCGTTCGCTTTGGCTCTGCGGATGGACCGAACCATTGCATGTAAATAGAAGGGGGGTTCTGTGGTCGTTCGCTTTGGCTTTGCGAATGGACCAAACCATTGCATGTAAATAGAAGGGGGGGTTCTGTGGTCGTTACTGCCACGTGGTTTCAAAGTTTTGTTGTTGTTGTTTGCACGCATGTTTTTTGCAAGCACGTACGGGTGAGCACGTACGTGCGGGCACGCCCTAGTATATATAAATTGAGGTAATATTAAGTTATGGAATTAATTGCTTTCAACAATGCAAAGGGTGACAAAATATGGGATTTTAATGGGATTTTTTAATGGGATATTGGTTTAGGAATGTTTAGAGGTCATTGCAATGTGATAATGACTTGTGACCATTTGTTGTCGAAACGTTTGGGACCATTCAAAGGTTGGGTTGTGCTAACGTTTCCACAACGTCGCTACAACGTTTCACTTTCGTTGTTGCAACGTTTTGCTCCAACGTTTTGGGAACATTCAAATGTTGTGTTTTGCTGACGTTTCCACAACGTCGCCACAACGTTTCACTTTCGTTGTTGCAACGTTTTGCTCCAACGTTTTGTGAACATTTAAATGTTGGGTTTTGCTGACGTTTCCACAACGTCGCTACAACGTTTCACTTTCGTTGTTGCAACGTTTTGCTCCAACGTTTTGGGGACATTCGAATGTCAAGTGAATCGAATGAGAATTAAGGAATTATTTCATTATTAACGATTAATGAAGTACTTATTTAATTAATTACATTTCTTATTACATTACAGTAATTACATTACAGTAATTACCTGAGGTAATTACAGTAATTACAGTTCCGGTAATTACAGTAATTACAGTAATCATTACAGTAATTGCAGTAATCTTATTACAGTAATTACATTACATTAACTCAGGCACCTTTTGAGTAAGGAAGCTGATATTTGGACATGACACTGACCGAGTGATATGGCTGTCAAGGAAAAATTTGATTTATTGATTAATCATTTAATAAATTAACTCGTTGATTTATAAATGACTTATTTAATTAATAGTCCTCAGAGACACATCTTCGGATGAAATACTTGCAGATTGGTTATGCTATGAGCCAATTGATTAAGGAAAATATTTTGTGATGGCCATATTGGCAATTTCATGGCCATATTCGTGGCAACTCAGTTAGTGCCACTGCACCTTTAAAATGCATCCCTGCGTTCATTTTTCGATCGATTGAGTTGAAATTTTGAACAATCGGATCTGGACTGTCGTTGTTAACGACTCTAGCACGCACTCGTCCAATCAGGATGGAGCGGTATGGTCCCCAGATCATCACTGCCCGCAGTTTTAATTAATTTTACTTTTTCTCTTGGGCATATAATTTTGAAGACATGCATGTCATGATAGAGGAAATGTTTGTTCTGTTAAACGGAATAAATGTTGTTTATTTGTGTGGGTGTGTATTTTTGTGTATTTGGATATATTTTTCACGACTAATTCCAGTTAACATCCTGCACAATTTGCTCGTTTGCTGGCCGAGTCGAAATTGCGTTGAGTTTCTATGGCATGCGCCATTAAAAGCGCTGTTTTTTTTTTTTTTTTTTTTTTTTTTTTTTTATTAATACAATATCGAGGCTCGTGAAAGAGCGAACATTAATCACACAGAAAGACAAACCGACACATAAAACATATAACATAGGGAGTGGTAGACAAGATGGGGAGAGAGGGGGAAGGACACAAACACAACATTTGAGAGCAGGGACCGAGAGACATGGTGACATCGAGAGATCTGAGAGAGGGCGAGGGCTTTGGGGGGGGGGGGGGGGGCGTGGGAAGGGGGCAGTGGGAGAGGTATAAAACATATGGACACTGCCAGGACTTCCAGGAAAGAAGTTGGAATTTCAAACAAGGTGGATCTGGGGTGAATTAGCGGGGGTAGAAAAGATCAAGGTTTTGGATGGGGGAAGATAAGAGATGGTGGTGAACAGCTGTTTTAAAGACCTGGAGGGAGGAGTGGGATTGAAGGGAGTGAGGGAGTTTGTTCCAGAGGCGGGAGAAAAGAGGAATGAAAGAGTGAAGGTGAGCGGAGAGCCGAGATTTCGGCAGTTTAACCATCAGAGGGTTGCTGGCAGATCTTGTGCGACCTGTAGGAATATTTGGGGGACAGAGCACAGAGAGAGCTGGGGGTGCAAGGCCGGAGAGGAGTCGGTAGAAGACAGAAAGACCACCTACCTGCCTGCGGTGAGTGAGTGAAAGGCCCTCAGAGATAGCTTCATTATGTAATGGTTGAGCTCCCTTTATTTCGTTTTGGTCATGCGGATGAGCAAACAAAGTGACAAATGCTGCGACTGGAGCAGTAAAGGCGATGTTTTTTTAAATGGAAACGATTTAATGAGGAATTAAAAGTGGGAGGGGGCAACACCACGCATACCTCTTTTAAGGTGTGTATAAACCCTGGAATAAACGTGGGAGGGGGCAACACCACGCATACCTCTTTTGAGGTGTGTATAAACCCTGGAATATTTCAGCAATCAATACGATGCTGAAATGATGTAATTTATTGTGTAATATGGTCGACCTTGGGTTTGTTTGGGTTTGTTGTTTATTTTTGTGGGTGTCTATTTTTGAGTATTTTGGATATATTTTCACGACTAATTCCAGTTATCGTCCTGCAAAAGGTCTGCTCGTTCTTTTCCTTTGAGTCGTAAATTCCTGTTGAACTCTCATTAAAAAGCGGAATTAAGTACGCTGTGTGATGATGGAGATCCTTGATGACGAATCAGGAATAGTGAATGAGCAGACAAATATCACGGATGGTACACCAGATAGGGAAAATGTAGATGAAACCCCTTTTGCTCAGGTGCTGTGTAGCGCTGCACAAAGATCCATATGAGCGGGGCCTGGGTGCTGTGTAATTAGTACACAAAGAACCAATTACTAGGGTGCTGAATAAACACAAAGATCCATTTTTGGAGCTGGTTCTCCCGGTGCTGTGATTTATTCAAAGAACCAAAATCTTGTAAGAATTAAGATATGATTTGTCGACATCATAAATACTTTAATATATGTAACGATTTTTGTAACGATCATCCTGCAAAAGGTCTGCTCGTTCTTTTCCTTTGAGTCGTAAAATCCTGTTGAATTCTCATTAGAATGCGGAATTAAGTACGCTGTGTGATGATGGAGATCCTTGATGACGAATCAGGAATAGTGAATGAGCAAACAAATATCACGGATGCTGCGGCTGGAGCAGGGGAAGCGATTTTTGAATTGTTCAGTGATTATTCGATATTGTTATGACTTATTGTCAATAGGTATACTAAGTGGCCATGAGGTAGCCTGTTGCTATGTACAGTTTTATTCTATTGTTGATTATACCACATAGCTGTGGTGATAAAGGAAATGTTCGTTTTAAATAGATGATTATGATAGGACCATGACTATAAAATCATGATGATTATTATGAATGATATCATAGGGTTCAAATGCAGAATGCTGCATGAACTTGGGAAAGAACTTTCAAGCCCTATGGGATAAATTGGGTATTACAAGCGATGGAGTTTCAAAATTTAGCATGATTGAAGAAATTTTACAGTCTTATTTCAGGAGTTTTACGAAATTTATATTGCCAAGAGATTTTGGATACTATTAAAAGAAAAATGATGAGATGTTTTTCCCAATGAACTTTAATATCTGCCATCCATTTTGGCTGTCTCACGAATGAAGGATGAGTTGCCTTTAGTGGTTGCAAAGAAAATTTGTGGAGACCAGGCAAAATGGGGAAATATGTCAGATATGACCCTAGGACAGGACGGTGATTCATCAATTAACATGAGGTACGAACCAGAGGTGACGACCGATGAGATTCGATCTCAGTCAATGGATGGACCTGTCCTGACATCATTGGGGAAAGGGCTTATGCAAGGAGTCATCCAAAATGATTAATTTGATTTATTGATGAATATTGATGAATTAATTGAAATTGAATAATTGATTGAATTGTTAATTGATTGAATCTAATTGATTGAATTTAATTGAATAAATTTAACTGAATAAATTGAACTGAATAAATTGAATTGAATATATTGATTGTTTGATTAATGAAAATGCGGTCTCAAGAAAGAAGCTTTGATATCTTTGCGAGATATTATCAATGTGGAGACAACCTGGGAAAATTGAGCAAGGTGGTGAGTTTATATACAGATATATATGTGCGGTTACCATTGTGTGATTTCCCCGTCAAACAGAGCGGACACCTGAGGATTCACCCATTTCATACTGACCCTCCGGCTCATCTGCAAATACTGATCTGTGAGATTGGATTGTGCAAAAGCCACAGCTGAGGGAGATTCTCTGGAAATCACCGTGTGAACAGGTGGAGAGACCCTTCCTGGAGGTACGAGTGAAGCTTTAGAGGAACAAACTACAACACATCCAACGCTACTTTGATAAAAGGCAGAATGGGAAATGGAGCCTACAAGAATACACAAGGACAACCAGAGATTCCACAAAAAGGTACTTGTACACATCATATGTACGACCGTTATGGTGCCGAAGCTATAAGGCAGGTCGAGAATTGGTATTTGTGGACAAAGGGACATGATGAGGAGTTTCCAAGAGATGGTACATTTGAGCGAAGTCGATTGGAAAGATTAGAACAAAGATTGAAAGCCAGAAAGAGACAGAATCTAACGGTAGACTGGCTTGCATTCAATCTTTGGGATGGTGAATCCAGACAACGGGAACAGCAAGAACAGATAACGGATGTAGAATTTAAAATAAAAAGGATACAGGATACAGTGGAGGAGACAAATGCACAACTGCCCTCGAAATTAGGAATGAAAGTGACAGTTGTCCCATCTGATTTCCAGTTGTCTCCCCAAAAAGGACGGTACAGAGAATTTTTTCGTGTTTCAGGAGATAACGAGAGATTGCAGTGGCAACTCAGGGATGTAGAGATGCAGCCCAGCAATACAAGTGCACAGGTGCACAGCCCAGGTAACGACAGAAGCCGGTGCTTCAACTGTGGAGAGATGGGACACTGGATAAGGAGATGCCCATATCTGAGCAGAAGACAATTTCGACAGGGAAACCAAGGACAAAGAAACCAAGGACAAAGAAACCAAGATCAAGGGTACCAGTGCTGACCGATACCTCAGACAATGATTAGGCCTTCATTGCGACAAATCCCAAATGACGATTGGCCTCAACAAATTAGATTACTGGACAAACATGAATAACTGTCGATGATTCTTGTGTCTGAAAAGTTTTCAGAGCAAGAATGATTCATTTTTCTTTTTGCTTGTTAACAAATTAATAATTAATTGATCAAATGCCAAAATTGGATCTTCTATTTTGGGCACAGCAATTTTAAATTTACAAAGTTTGGAACAATTGCGTTGCAATTGTTGGCAAACCAAGTAACAAGAGTCACATGATGATCAGGTGGGAATTTCGGACTATTGTTCCGCACAATTGATAGGTCAATGGTCGACTGACATGCAAATGGGTGTGTAGTCAAAATTTGGATAGATTATTGTGAAGGCAGAAAGGGTAATTTCAATTTGACATCATAAAGGTTTTCTAAGAATGGACTTTTGGTTCATTTGTCTATAAGCATTTTGAATTTGATTGACAAATTTTATGAAATTGAAATAAAATTGACACCCATCTGATCTGTAAATAATGGTTCCAACGCAAACAAATATGCATAATGCATGTGTGTGTGTGTTTTTGTGTATCAATCTTACAAGATTGTTGACACCGACAGTGTGCCTGTCTGGAAATGGATAGTTATATGTGGATGGGATTGGGATATGTGGATGGGATTGAATATCCAGAGAATCCGTAAAATAAAATAGAAATATAATTTGATTATGAACATTATCTCTTTTGTCAAGGGAAATGGAATATAAAAAATTTGATGTGCTGGGTTATGAGCAGCCATTAATTAATAGTAAAATTGTGAGTAATTTTGGGATTCCATTTTTGATAGAATGTATATGAGAATAACATCTATTTATGGATATGAGCTTCATAAAAGGAAATGAGGAAGTACAAAATCATCCAAATTTGGGAGAGGTCTTACACTGACTTCCCAGAATACTCTGCTCATGGATTTTATATATATAAACTTGAATTTTATCAGCATATAAATTGTGCTGTATGTATGGATGTGTTTTAGGCATAGATGATATGGGAAAAGAGTAAAGAAAATTTTGCTGGTTTGAACTATTGTGGGTTTTCAGTTCTGGAGTTTAAACAAAGTCACTGGTTAACAGATGAGAAAGGATAGTAAATAAATTATTCTCTGCTGGGCAAATTAAGTACGATATTACTAAGACTTATGAGAGCTATTGTTCCGCCTTACAGCAGTGGAAAATTATTGGAAAAAATTAGATCCAACATAATGAATCTATAAAAGAATGTGATAGGGATAATATCCTCAATTTGTACTAATTATTTGATTGTGGGTAAAGGAATTAAGTCATCGTAGTGGATTGTTAACAGCAGCCTGAAAATGTCCTGAGAGTGTGCATCCATGTAATCAGAAATCCCAGATTTGTTTTTACAAACAACATTTTGGTAGAGGTCTTGTGTGGAACACTTCCTTGGTAGATAAAAAACGGTACTGCATGCTGGCAGCCACTTTTGCGGCCAGTTAGGCCAAACAAATTGAGAGGAAATTGTAGTTAAATACGTAAGTTACACATGGCTATTTGTAAAAAAGGAAATTTGTTGAGATGGGAAACATTTTTTCGAAGGTTTATTAAGGTGTTATAATATGACATGTGGCAAGGCAAACTATTGGATGGGAAAATTAGATCTGGCTATAGAATAAATTTATTGACCCCTTGAAGTTAATCCTTCGAATCATTGTTTCACTGGCATTTTTGTTCAAATTGGAAATAGTTTGGTAGAGCTTTGGTTAAAACCTTTGGTTGCGGTATCTTGGAACGAATTGATAAACCATAGGAGATTGATAAGAATAGAAACAAATATGGACCCAAAATAGAAAGTTGGATTCATGCCTCTCATTGCAAGCAAGCACATGGGGCTAAGGTGGACGATCCCACAGAAAATGAGGCTGCACCTAGCAGCCCAGCAGAACATTCAGTGGTAGAAAAATGATAGTCGTGATTTACAGTCATTTGAATTACATTTTAACACCCCTTGCATTGATAAACATTACATTTTCAACATGTGATATTCCTACTTGGAATAGTGACATTTATTTGCCTACATGACATACAATTATCTACTGATATTAATACAGCATGAGTGAAAAAAATGTATCACAACTACACTCATGATCAGGGGATTGAGTTCAACCCCGGGAGATAGGGGGATCAGGGTAAGACAAATAATCTGATTATGTTACATATTAAGGGATTTTCTTTATTTACCTTTTAGGAAGCTTGTTAGTTTGGTATATAATGTTAAATGTCATCGACATATAACTATGTCATAGGTATGAACATATACAAGGAGTAGCAGACTTGTTTGTTGGTTTAGTAGTTATATTGGCAATTGTTTTAGTGGTGGCTTGCTTGAAAGCCTTAGTGACGGTGTGTTTGAATAAGGTAACCAACAACACGATGATAACGCATGAAGTGACAAATGAGGAAAGAAATGTGGAACCAGAAAAGGAAGACTTTTATGGCAACATAAACAGTAGAATTAAGATAATGGCATAACGACAATGTTATGAGTTGTGTCAATTACAATATCAATGAACTCATATCACCACGAGTGACACACTGTTAAAAAAAAAAAAAGAGGGAAAAGAAAAAGTGGAGAGGAATTATGGTAATAATACATTATGCTTAATTTGTTGGTTTGGGAAAATTGTTGTTGGGAATTAGGTATTCCCGTTTGTGATTGTAATCATATACAATGCTATTCTTAGTTTAGTAATAAAATACATACCTGATTGAATATTATTTGTGTGACGCATATAAATGAATATAACTTTTTGAGTTAAGGAAAAACAACAAATTGTTGAATGTGAAACTGTCGGAAGATATACATGATTATGCTGATTTCATGGTAAGATGTACCCTATCTGATTCAGTGTGTGCGGAAAGCAGATTCAGATATGACTGAGCATAAAGATAAGACGAGATCACATTTTGGAGGGATTGCTAACGGAATTGGGAAGAAGGTCGAGAAAGAAAATTTGTGGCTAAAAAATGAAGTTAATCGTGGCATACACCCTCTTTCTCAAAGAATGATGAAGACATTCTCCCGTGTAACTTGGAGATGAATGCTTACCTTCACCAAGAAAATTTATGTGACCATTTGCCTGGATCACACTGCAACATATGAAAGAAAGGCGATCACTTACTCTTGTTCGAAGACTTCGAACATTCACCACATCAGAAGTTGCAGGACAACGACATTTTACCTGCAACCTCTGTGAAATGCGGGGACATATGTTATTACTTCACCAACGTCCGGGGAACCAGCATGGAGCTGCAAAAACGGCTGTGCCCTTGTCACAACAGCTGTGCACGATTCTGCTGGTTGCTCCTGGTAAGGACCATGAATGACCTGAACACCATGGTCCCAACATCAGTGTGGATGCATCCGGCATCCCTGTTCCACATCTTGCTGGCCAATCAACGTCACACCAATACTTGCTGCCCACTCACAATGAGGGAGGAGGCAAGTCGACTACAACTGGGTGAAGGCCTTGTTCAAGGAATCATTATGGTTCACAGCAAAAAGTGGCAAGAATGCTACATGGAGAGAAGGGTCAGTCTATGACTCCGCAGTGTTACCACAACAGCGAAATCCTACACGAAGTAGTGCAGGAGCTATGAAGACATTAGGAGAAAATGTTTCATACCTGGATTCAAACACAAGTGATCAGCCCTTCCTTTCAAACAAAGTCAACATTTGTGTGGAGGCAAACGTTTTTTGCCAGATGGTGCAGATGCTTTACAAAACTTGAAAATGAAGTGAAATTGTTGTATCTTGGTGATGGTGAAGTGTTGTTTTGAAACTATATTTGTGATGCAAATGCAATAGATTGAACGATATGGAAGAAGTCAATGACCAACGAAATGTTTTGTGATTCTTGCAGGATGACGGTGTATGCCTAAGGGAATTTGATTACCAAAGTGATTGATTATTTACTTATACTTGTAATGATGTTTACTAGTAGTGATTGATTGTTTACTTATATTGATGTTTAGATTAATGGTTAATATAAACAAAAACAAAAAGATGAGGGAATTGTGGAAGTGTAACTCAGTGTAACATATTGATTGGCCCTGGTAACTTATTAATTAACCTGGTAACAAAGCAGATACATTTTACATGCAAACTCTGTTAAAGACGAGTTTGTAAATGAGTGTCAGAATGTGTATGAACAATGTAATCTCTTGAAACACCTGGTCAAGGCCCCAGGCTAGAGCACCCCCCCCTGCTGTGTAAATGGAAATCACAGCAGGAGGGGAGCGAGCTGATGCCAGGACTCGGTGCGATGCATGACCTCGGGACATTAGCGGAGAGGAGATTAAGTCCAGTTTGGCGATATAAACGAGAGCAAACGTTGAGTAAAGTAGACTTGTCCTCAGAAGCCCTGCCCGACGGAACGATGGAATGAACGAGTACGGCGCTGCGGAAGAACATCAGCCGAACGAAAAGGACCATGGAAAAGAGTTAATCTCAGCCATTGAATAATGCGGTATTATTTGGTAAATGGAATGAAGTGAATAATAAACCAGACCTTTTGTAAACCTGAGTCCGGTCATTGGAGTCCTGTGAGTCATACACAAAATTCTACCACACCCTCAATACCCTAACAGGTCTCCGGTTAGTCGAGGCTCCATCCAGTAACACAAACCCCTCTGAAATAAATGGTTGGTAACCCTTTTGAGGGCGATTACTCACATTTGCCATTGCATTCGGAGTGGTACTAGTCGAACTCCGCTCCTGAATTTCCTTTCCCAGAGCATAACAGTGGGACATCAAATGTCCAGGTTTATGGCAAAAAGCGCCAGTAGACCCGGAGGAGAACCTCGTGGTTTGTCGCGAGCCCCCAGAGGGTAAGTCTGCCTTGGAACTGCTGTCTTCGGATTCCTAGAAGTCGTGGTATCAGAGTGGTCCTCATATTCATCCCGAGGCCGCCCCCCTGAATTTTCATTCTCTGCCCCTGATGTACCATAGCTCCCCTGGCTAGGTCTAAGCGAGAAGTTAGGTTTGTGGAACCCCATCCTGTGGGTTAAGGCATAGTCATCAGCCATGGCTGCTGCCTCATACAGCTTTGGTACTTTCCATTCCTCGAGATGAACTTTAATGTCCTCGTGGACACACTGTTGGAATTCCTCCACCAGGATCAATTGTCGCAGTAGTTCGAAGTCTTTCCCAACTCCTTTTGAATCACACCACCGATCAAACATGGTTTCTTGCATTCTGGCAAACTCCACATGGGTCTCACTCTCCCTCTTCCTGGCATTCCGGAATTTTTGCCGGTAAGTTTCAGGGACCAATTCATAGGCTTTGAGAATGGTTTTTTTCACTATCTCATAATCTGCACATTGGTCAATCGGTAAAGCCGAATAAATATCTTGAGCTTTACCCACCAGAACACTTTGCACTAATATGGTCCAGGACTCCTCCGGCCATTTTAGCATTCGAGCCACTTTCTCAAAGTGTAAAAAAAACTTGGCTACCTCCTTTTCATTGAAGAGTGGAACCATCCTAACATGTCTGCCAACATTCCATGTGTTCTGGCTCGGTGTCGAACCAGTCAGCATGGATGGTACCTCTCCCCGTTCTCTCATTAACTCCAGCTCCTTGACTTTAATTTCCTGCTGACGTGCCAATTCACGGTCCTTTAACTCCCTTTTGGCTTTTCTCTCCTCTGCTTCGAGTTCTCTTGCAGCTCTCCTTTCCTCTGCTTTTTTGTCTTCTAACCTTTCCTGGAGTTCTCGTTCCTGTGCTTTTAACCTTTCCTGGCTGTGCAATTGCATCTCCGTTTTTTGGAGCTCCACATTTTCTTGTTCTTCTGGTAACCAATCCAAGGCTTCCTCTCTCCATGTTCCTAGTTCCACCATAGATTCTATCACCACTGTCTGCATCTCTGTTTTCTTCATTTTAGCTCGGACCTCCAAGCTAAAATGTTTGGCCAATCTCAAGAGTTCCGATTTTAGTAACGCTCAGAACTGTGCCTCACTAGGGGTCGCTGTAAACTTCTCTGCGTCAAACTCCATGGTGACTATCCGTTAACACCTGGTAACCTTCACACAAGAAATTTCCCCCCCCAAAAATAATTGTTTTTTTTAAAAATTTGGGAATGTTGAAAAATTTCCAAAATTGGAAAATTTGGGAATGCTGGGGAATTAAATCCCGGACGAAGACCCAATTGTCAATTGGAGTCAATTGGACGAACCCCACAATTTCTGTTACGGAGTCCTCTACCATCTCCTGGTCTCGGTATCCTCTGAAACCCGAGAGGAGCCCCGGCAGAAAAATATGTTACCCTGTGTTGAAAATCAATATTGAAACCACACCAATGATTATAAAGGAACAATATTGTATTAGAAATCACACACAGGAATAACGGTGCAATAAATGACAATTAAGAGTGCACTCTATATAATATTAATAAAGTCACGTAATTCACTGCGCTGTCAGCGAGTGAAACGACACTCCTCAATGTCTCTATAACTTTTCCCATGGCGAATGTGATTCGCTCCAGTGGTCGACAGAACGAAATCTGGTCGAAGCCCGAATTTCGCTCTCCAGTCGATATCCGAAGCGCGTACAGTTGGCCTTGGAGATCGCCCCGCCAAACTGTACAAAGGCGCCCTCCAGAGGTGCACCTTCAGCGCTCACTCAGCAAACTGCAACGTAATTGGAGACGAAGCGGTAGCACACACACATCCCCGACAGACAGTAGGATGTTGGAGTGAAGATGACGCGAGGCAAAACTTTCATTGGTATCCGAAGCGCAGGGTTCAAAATGGCTGACGGCTCCTGCTTGAGCCGATGCGACGAGGCGAGGATTCGTCGGAATCACAGCGCCCAAATCTGACTACGCAGATTTCTCCCCCTCCAGCGATACTTCCTATCGCCGGATGTCCTTTCAAGGAACTCAAAATTCCCTCACGACTGTCGGTAGACCTTGCTCGTTATGGAGCGCTGACGTCATGCGTCTTCTCCGACTTTGCTCGCGCCGCTTCCTCCTCTTCACCTCCTTCGGTTCGGTTTCCTGTATCATTTAAAGTTAGCCTTTTTAACTTTAGATAACCGTTCCTGAATAATAAACCTTTTGAAGATAATAATAGTACATAAGATCAGAACTACGTCAAGTGGGTGAAAACCACAATAACGGAAGTTACGAACCCGTAACAACACGCAATTTAAAATAACTATATTTTGCCCTCTTTTCAAACAAATCCAAATCTGCTGCCCGATGTTGCACCACCATTTTGCAGTGGGTGGTATAAGTAACTCAGAGCTTTGGCTCTGAGTGAAACCAACAGTGCAATACAATCACCTTTTTAAGTCCATTAAATAATTGAAATTCATAGATCAACTTAAAATTTTCCCATCACTGGGGATGGATACCTTTAATAAAGAGATATAAGATGTTGTGAATGGGTAATAACAGATAAAATAGAGATTACGTAATGCAAGGGGCACTCTTGGACCCAGTCACACAAGAGTAGGATCTGGGGGTGGCAATCGACAAGCCAACAGTCTACAAGAATCACAAAGCAAACAAAATACTTAGTATAATGCCAAAAATGAATGTGTAATAACATGAATGAATGTGGAGGAGTCTATTTAAAAAGCTAGGCTTTTAGTATGTAGACCCCTATTATATTTGTTTTGGGTGGTGAATTTCAGCACCAGAGCGACGCAAAAAGCACAGGGAAAAATTAAATAATGCCTGAAAATCGTTTCTTTGGATGTTTTGGATAATTGATTTTGGCAATCTGATCGGTCTTTTGCGAATTTTCGAATGTTGTATCTGCGTTCAATTTGCTGGGGCAAAGCGACCTTTCTTTATTTCCGGTTTAATTTCCAGATACGTGGATCGTGAATGCAGGGAAATATACCTTCATGAAAACATGCGCCGAATATGTTCGTTATCACCAGGATGTCTAACGCAGATGTCCAACTCTGCACCATGCACCCTTAAAACATTTCATATCAACATGCAATGCTTTTAGATATGCACTATAGCACTTGTTTGCCACTGTCCACCATCTGTAAAAGATAAATGTTTACGACCTCCTACCACTCAATGGACGTCGTCCCACACAAACCCAGAGGCACTTCTTGTATCATCCATAGAATAAAGCAGGACTGTCGATCTGTCAATCCCCAAACTACTCCATCCATTTTGAGGCCAGCCCCACCAAATTTTCTTTTGAACCTTTTGGTGTCCAGCAAGTGTCGATGATGGGTGGGAGGTTTCAAAAAAGTATCGTTTCAAATAAACGTTCTCCGCCACCCCCACAAGAAGGTGGGAATAATTTAATTTCTTAAATAGGTAGTCGGAGTAGTAGAAGTAGTAGGCGTAGTAGTAGTGTTAGTTGTGGTAGTAGTAATTGTAGTAGTGGTAGTAGTAATAGTAGTAGTATTAGTTGTCGTAGTAGTGGCAGTAGTAATCAATTGCAGCCAATCAGTGGAGCCTCTTCGGCGGTATTTATTGGTATTGTCAAGAATGTCCTGAGATGTTTTCCTTAGATTGAGAAATACAGCAAGTATAGAAATGTCCGTTTTGGGAATGAACACCTGCTGGAGAGTGGCAGAGGGGGCTCATGATGAGAGTGTGACTGCGATTATGAATCTGCCATTGCCCCCGTTTTCAAGTACGATTTATCAGGATGTTGCTTGTAGTTAAAGGCTGTTACTTTAGACGATGTTTATCATTTCCAACTGTATGTCAAATCATGTGGACACCTGAGATCAGATTTTTGAAATAGTTACCTTTCCAACAAGAATCACAAATATTAATGGCCTGTCTATAAAAGTTTCAAGCTCATAGGATACCAAACATACTTTTTATGGGATGGTCGGTTTTGTTTTAATTATTTTGTTGCAGAGCAATCAAGGTAAACGATTGCGTGGAAAATGTGTCAGACCATTGGCCTTATTTGTGTAGGTAATTAGCGTGTCACGTGGTAACACATTTTCGATCACACACAATCTGATTTTTTTTTTTTTTTAGTTTGTCTTTATTAATATTGGATGCTGGAAGATTGAGGAAAGTATAACTTAATGCACACTTTAGCTTTACGAACATCCAGGCTTGCTGTCCATAGGGTTTAGCGGCACAGCCACGCCCCCAGAAAATGATGCAGCCAAGCAGGCAAAGGCTGAATACAAATCACCACGACCACCACCAAATTGTCAGTTCTTATTCTATCAACCATTGTCATTTTAGAGGCCATATGCTTATTCCACAGAATTTTAATCCACCACTCCAACACCACCCTTTTTACACACACACAAAATCCACTTTGACATTATGGGGTATTATGTGCAGATCAGTGACAAAAAAATCTCAATTTAATCCATTTTAAATTCAGGCTGTAACACAACTAAATGTGAAAAAAGTCAAGGGGTGTGAATACTTTATGAAGGTACTATACATACATTGATCTATCCATAGCTCTTCCGTTATTTTTCCTCCCAAATAACTTTCCTACACACATATATATATATATATATATATATATATATATATATATATATATATATATATATATATATATATATATATATATTATTTATATATATATATATATATATATATATATACTAGCAGAAGTACCCGGCATTGGAGGGGGGGGGAGGGGAGAAAAGGGGGGGGGGAAGTACCCGGCATTCAGTGTATAAACGTGAGGGAGAAGAGGGGGGAGCGGGAGGGGGGGAGGGGAGGAGAGGGGGGAGGGGAGGAGAGGGGGGGAGGGGGAGGGATGGGAGAGGAGATGGGTGGGAGGGGGAGGGGGAGGGGGAGGGGGAGAGGCGAGAGGGGGGGAGGGGAGTGGGAGGGGAGCGGAGGGGAGGGGGAGGGGAAGGGGTAGGGGGGAGGGGAATGGGTAGGGGGAGGGGGAAAAGGGAGGGGTAGGGTGGAAGGGGAAGGGAGGGGGAGGGGAGGGGGGAGGAGGAAGGGGGAGGGAAGGGGAGGGCCAGTCAACAATGACGTTGCAGTTCTCATGGTCGGAGAGCAGCACAACAATCGCAACATCGTCCTGAATCTTCGCAACAGCACGAAGCGGCTTTTGGAGACTCACCGATCCTGTGACGCCCTCCAGTACCGGCGTTGCCGGGTGGGGGAAAGGAGACCCGTACATTCCCAACCCGTACATTCGCCCTCTTGACTCAAGCTCACTCGGACAAAAGCCTCGCACAAATTACACCGTGAAGGCCCAATGGCCATGTCTATGCCACAAATCAAGTACGTGAGCGAGTCGGGCGCACTGAATTGAAAATATATAGAACGCTCATACTCCGTGAAAAGTGAAGCC